>NC_040023.1:30574965-30922091 GCF_000972845.2 Larimichthys crocea
AATCTAAAAAAAAAAAAAAAAGGAAAAATGTAATGCCTTGTGGCATTATGACTTAGAGTTTGGCTGTGCGTCAGTGGACACTAATGAATTGGCACTGTCAGCAGTGTGAACTCTAGACCCGACAGTGGGGATGTGCTTAGTGGTCGTGCTGAAGCATGTCAGCAGACTAGGCCCAGTGAGCTTGTAAGACAGAAATGAGAGAATGAGAGAGAGAGAGAGAGAGAGGGGAGGAGGGGGTACAGAGAGGGAGAGAGATATAACTACACACAGCAAAGGCCTCATCAGCCATGTTTGATAAGATCAGCTGGTTCTACTCCTGCTCTTAAGGATGTAGGATTCCTCTCCACCTGCCCAAGTTATCGCTGTGTCACACACTCACACTACAGATTACCTTTCATAATTTGGTGTTGTATCAGCCGCAAAAAACGCTCCCTCGCGCAGCCATTTAAAGCGAGGGGAGGATTTATTTTCTCTCTTTAAATCACCCTTCCTCTCCCAGCGTTTCCCATGCCTCCCCTCATCTCCTCCTCTCTCTTCATTCCACCACTACCCCCCCACCACCCTTTTTTTCCCCCTCCCTTCTTCCCTCCCTTGTCCTTTTTGCCTCATACTTGAGGGCAAACATCTCACCAAAGTAACTTGACGCCTCCCGCAATGACAAACGGTCATTTAAAAAGGGCAACCTGTCAAGGCAGACAGCATGGCGGAAGGCGCTGCAGAGACGGATGAAGGGAAAATATACTCAAGGTAAAGGAGACAAATGATCAGGGTGAGTCGAATAGGAGGGGACAAAGATGAAGCGGGAGGAGATGAAGACTCCTCGGAGGAAATAGACTGAAGGTTCCTGAATCCTTCTCCCTGTGTGGAACCTCACTATATTTTGAGTCAGTTTATTTTAATCTATGCATGCTGCTGACTTCATATCAGCGAGTCTGCATGCATCCACTTTATATTTGAGAAGTTTCAAGTTGAGCATGCCGGTCCTCTGTGAATTTTGCTGGAGTGTCACTAGAAATAATCATTTCAAAGTGTTCATCTAAGCCCATAAATAAACAAATGAATAATTCAGTTAGTTAAGTCAATCCATCATCCATCCATCTATCCAAGTGAACCCCAATGGACCACAACATTCAGCGATGTAAAATGTAGAACATCGCCAATCAAATTATGTTTTTTTTTTTAAACCTGTAGAACGCTATCAATAACAGAGACAGAAATATATATTGTGATGTGGCTTTTACGAAGTCAGTGTTAGAATCAGGGCTGAGCAGTCGAGCAGCTTATCGACTGTCTGTAATAAAACTCCACTGTTATGATGCTGTAGATTAAAACAGCTATAGATTTCTATAAAATGTAATTTTTCTGCCAAAAGAAGTTGGTTGCCCGTTCTGTTGCCAGTAGCAACTGCTACTCTCACAGTTCAATGACTTGAACAAGCAAAAAAGCATAAAATGTCTTATTTACTATCATACTAAATGTTTTAATTAGTTACTGTGTTGTTTCTTCCGGGTGATTTGTTCATCATCATTCACCACGGTAAATAGTAAAATGGACTGTACATATATAGCACCTTTCTAGTTTTCCAACCACTCAAACAATTTTTACACTACATATCTCATTCACACACATTTATACACTGATGGCATTAGCTGCCATGCAAGGCACACCGATGGCGAGGCTTTCTGGGGCAATTTGGGGTTCAGTATCTTGCCCAAGGAGACTTTGACATGCAGACTGGAGGAGATTGAGGATCGGGCCGGGGATCAAACCGCCAATCATCTGACTAGCGGAAGACGCGCTCTACCTACTGAGTCCTCAGTTCTATTTTGACGACTGAATGCCACAACCAGTCGCTTCAAGCTACTCAGAGCAGATCGAGTCGGCTAGTAGTCAGACACAGAAACGGCACAGAGAACCCGGACAGTTTTCAAAATAAAACACCCTGTGTAGACTTCTGATTGTAAAAACAGAAAAAAGTGAAACAATTTAACTATGTAGCCTACTTACTCATGATACAAGTCCATACACCAAAGAGAACCAAATCTGAGCAATACACTTGTCTTCTATAACCTTCTGGTGGGACCGAGCCGGTCGCCCTTTTTGTACTCTCACTGAAGTGGACGAAGCGTGGGCAGCAATGGTTTCATGTGCGTGCTAGGAAGATGCTGTACAGTACCAAAAACAGGCTGTGATAACGAAAAGAAAGAAAAAAAATAGATCAATAGAAATACTAAAGAATCGTGACCCCAGGAGGAAACCAGGAGAGGGCAATGAAACACTTCGTCTTTCACTAGCGATACTTTGTTTCTTCCTTGCTTCATAATGTATTTGACAGGCTTTGTCTGAAATCACTCTCTGTTTACTGTGGTCTACAGTACCCTCACTGATTCCCACAAAAACATGTCTAATACAAAAAAATACAGGAAATTCATTATCAATGCTGCATGAATTTCATTTTTTAAAAGACTTTGTTTATGGAATCTCATTGTCTTTTTGTGATTTGTACTCACTGTTTTCACAATTTGCTTCCAGTAAAAGCTTCAAAGACCATCGCCTTGCCTTTACCCTTTATTGGAAGTGTGCTTAGCTTGCCGCACCGACGGGCATGAAAAGCTGGTGGTCGATTTAATAGCAAGTACATATTAACAACAACAAGACACACAGGCGCTGACGTCAATCAAACTGTTATTTTAGAGAGCTGCTGCTAATTAAGTGGAACAAAGACAAAGAAAATTATGTTTCCTCAGATGCAATGCATTAGTTTGGGCTTTCAGAGATGTTCCTGGAGCTATCTGACTGCTTTCAACCATTTGTTGTATTTTGATCCAGCTGTGAACAGCTCCACTTTATCCTTTGTGCATTGTGCTGAGCGACAATAGTGGCCACCAATAGTACATGCAAAAATCACGCTCGTTTAGGACTGACAAGGCACGGGCTGATATGCCTCTAAGAGCATGGCATCTGTGATTGCACCTAATTTCGTCACTTTCCCAGTGTGAACACAGGACATCTTTAAGAATTAGTATGTCATACAGATCTGGGACATGCGCTAAAGGGTGACGATTGTCCTATTTGGAGAAATATTTTTTTACAGAGTCTTGAAAATCCTATGGTTGTGTTGTGTGGAATAAGATAAATATAAGATGACAGGTGCATCTATGTTCATCTATATTTTTCTAAGAAGAAGCTCAGACTTTTTTTTCCCCCCTCAGTTCTACCAGCAGCTGAATTTCTAACCCCAGCAAACTGCAACCGCAAAAGAAAAAAAAAGAAATAAAAACAAACTTTCCATCTTTAAATATTCATCTTTTTAACTTCAAATTGACTCCATTTTCTCCTTGAAAACTTTCAAGGTTTTTTTTTAAACCACAAATTTCTATCTCAACTTTAGAACCGTAGATACAGCCAGCTACAGTGGAGGGAGGAGACCTTCACATTGCACCCAAGTCACACAATGCATGTGGGGCTTCGCCATATGAATTCAATTTTCATTACCCCCCTGTAATAAATGCGGTGTGAATCCTGGGAGGCCATGGCAGCAAAAAATAAATCTGATACATGAATAAACGATGTCCCCGGGGAAGGCAGGCTCCTCCTTTGTGAGGAAGATTGACTCCTCCAAGATGGGACACATCAGCCACAAGCAACGGAAACAGAAATAGAAACTGCCGACAGAAAGGCGCTTGCTCACAGACTTTCTGTTCAGCCCCCCAACCAATCTCAAAGCTGTATATAATAATAATACATATTCTATGCAGTGTGACTGCAAGCCATCAAATTCTCCCAGAGGTCAGCACTTTTGTAATTTCCACACTGTGAGAATGTAATTAAACTTTGACGCAGGAACTTAGTCACTGCTCTGCACTTGTCAGTTCCCTCTCCGTGTCTTGGGTCTATCCGAAATTTGCGATGCATGTGCAGGATGATGTTTGTGTTTACACATTTCTGACTTTGTCAGGTTCCTAGAAAGTGGATGATGTGCTGCTGAATTATATTTTCATCCCACTTCTGTTGCAACACCCGGAGACTACAGTATAACCTGCGCTTTTGAGGTGTGTTTGTGCACTCGCAGCAGCCACAGAAAACACAAACACCTCTTTGTTTGCCTGTATTTTTTTCTAAGCTATTTATTATTGACAGAGTAGCAATACTTTTCTGTTCAACTTGACAGCGCCGACTGTTGTTCTACCATTATCACAGGTGGTGGTGTGACGCAGGCTGCCAGGTGGACATATATATATGTTATCAAAGTTGGAAAGACGTGATTTCATCATAAGACCCTGTGGACACTAAACTAGGCCTGTGATTCAGCCCTTAAAATGCTGCCTAGCAACAACATAGGTCATCATCTTGTCACATCTAGCAAGAAAGATATATCCAATGTGTGTGTCATACACATATTATCAATACAATATTTACGGCTAGGTGAAAAATGATTAATGATCACACCTCCACCATCTCTGCTGCTGGTGCAATCTGCTAAAATAATCACAGAGCATTTCAATACAATTCCATTAATTCACAAATCTCTGAGGGAATGAACACTTAATTTACAAATCGGTCCATGCTACTGTGGTGAATCTCACTGAGGGCTATTAGCTCGACCACTGAATTCAACCTTCTGCAACCCCCCAATCTGGCGTCACAGCAGATGGGCGGAGGTCTGTGATCTGTTGAGGCAATTTTGTGCATGGCTGCCATGGCCTGTCCTGGTGTGACATCTCCTGCTGCTAGTCGGGCTGTACCCTGACCTTCACACTGGGCTGGTGTACAGCTGTCTGGCCGGGAAATGCTAACACACACACACACACACACACACACCCCGACAAACACACACACACACACACTACATAACACACTTGCAATCCCTGGGGAAAAGCAAAAAAAGTTTAGTTGGAAGAGAAATTTTGGTGTTATGTGTTATTGGACTGGCCAGCTAGAGTAGGCAACAAGCTGGCAGGCAAAAGGGCAGCATGCTCTGATGAACAAAAACACTGTGGCTGCAAAAGAAACAAATTCGAATCAGATAGATGGAGACTGTTAAAAGATCGTGTGTGTGAAGTGATTTTGACTCCGGAAATGTCAAATGCAAAATAAAGAAGATGATACACAAACAAACAAACACACACACACACACACACACACACACAGGAACTCACACATTCATTGCACCCATGTGTTCAAACACAAACCCCCCTACCCCCTTGCACTTCCTATTTGTCGGGTTAGTGCAGGAGGACACATAACGTAAACCCGAAGAGACACTTCCTCCGTAGGGAGAGATCTCCTCTCATTACGAGCAGGATTGACACTGGGCCTGGCCTGTCCAGAGGGAGGTCTAAGCCAATAAGAGAGTAATTGAAAGAGGCGCTTGACTTCCCGTCTGTAACAGCTTACAGACCAGGGCTGATGTGCCTCTAGGAGCACGGCGTTTAGAAAACAGATGGGCAAAGACAAACAACATGGAAGTTGGCTCAGAATTGCAGGGGAAGAAAAAAAAAAATCAGAGAGAGAAGGAATTTCCACTTCCTCCTAGATTATCATGTTTGTCTCCACTTATCAGTCTGTGTGATGCCTTTTCTCAAACCCATGCTGATTTCCCAAGTAGATACACGATTAACATCTAGTCACATTAATCTAATGTAATGTACTGTAAAAATGACTACATAAAGCTTATAAAAAAAAAAGAAGGAGAAGAAGAAACACACCAAAAGAAGAGCATTTTATAGTCCTCCAGTATCCCCACGGCGGCTGTGGTCCTAAGTGTCAACTGCTGGAGCCAGAATGTGGAGAGTTAGAGACTTTGCCATGGCATCTTGTCTCACTGAGGTGTATGTGTTGAGTCCCGGCGGCTAGACTTGTTACGGAGATGACAGCATGTTTTGTTTCACTACACAGCCCTCGCACTGACAGTCTGAAAGCCTGGAGCCAAACAAACAGAGGCAGCAGCGATGCCAGGTATCTCAAGATCTCTCTCTCTCTCTCTCTCTCTCCCTCCTCTTCCTCTCGCACATGCACACAAATATACACGTGCATGTAACGCATACAAGCAGAAAGGAGATACACACACATACACAACACAACAGCGCACATACTGCGGGGTGGAGAAAACAGACACAACCAAGCAAACACATTTTGATGTTCTACAAAACATCTGCATCACTGCAGTAGTTTGGTGGAAGCTGAGAAATGATGCAAGTCCTCCTCCTTTCGCACAACAATGTTTCACCTCTAGATTTTATTATTAAATTATCCACAGTAGTCAATTATAGGGTGGAGGAAAAACCTCCTAGCGGTGAATATTACTTTTAAATACAGTCCTTAGCTCGGTGTAGATGAGTAGATGCAGGTTATGCATCATTTACTGTACTGTACGCACCTGTGGGGCATCAATAATTCAAGTATGCAGTTGAACCCCAGGTGTAGGAACAAGGCAGGCCTTGAAAGATTCCTGGAGAAACTGCAGTACTTCTCAGATTGACGCAACACTCGACATGATCAAGAGACTAAGCTGGCAGAGTGAACACACTATACTAAAAGAACAGAATGTTATTCTAAGACTTGTAGAGTTTTACCCAGAAGCTGCTCGCAGTGCAGTCCTTTGCTTTTGCAATAAGCCGGCTCTTTTGAGCTTTAGCATCCACGGGAAGGAAGGTAGCAAAGCTAAAGGTTAGACAAGGTGGGCTCCTGAGTGAAAGGCTTCAGTTTGAATCCCTGTACTGTGGTGGAAAGGAAGTTTGTAAAACTAACAAATTCCATACTGCAAAAGTGTTATTTAACAATGTGTTTCACCCTCAAATGCTGACCGTTGATTGCTGCTTAAAAATACAGTTTATAATCAGCTGATGTTATCTAGATTATATGAGATTTTTCTTTAAAGTGATGTGGAACTATTTTACTTCCCCAGCTCTGCTTATCATGCAAAACCTTTAAATATGATCTAAAGAGAATACACATTGATAGGGGTGTGCGAGTCATTATATAATTCCTCATCCATGATCCACGTTTGCTTCAATAGTTTCAATCGGTGATGCATGATGAAAGATTTTTTTTCCTTTTCCTTTCCCTCGATCTCATTCCTTTGACCAAGTCCTCTCTGATTATCATCTTCCACGTAACCAAAGCAGCTGTAGAGAAGAAGGATAAAATATTTATAGTGTGGCATTAATGAAGTCTTAATAAGAGGTATGCAGTCCAAACAATAAAAGAGAGGGTCGTATGGGGGTGGAGGAAGGTGCAACGCCCAGTGTGCCACATCAGAACCATGCCTCTTGTTATTTTATAAGGTCAACTCAATTATGTGGCCACAACAGGTAATTTATTCAATTGGCAAACTTAATAAACACTGGAGGGAATGCTCCTGCCAGCTTTGAGTGTGGACTTTGTCACTTGCAATGTAAATTATAGACCTGACCTGGACTTACAAGTTACTGAAAGTAGACAACAGGTAATGATCTATTGCTTAAGAGAGACTGCCAAAGTGAAAAGGAAAGACAGACGAAGCTCGTATGGGAGTTGGGAGATGGGAGGGGCCTTATTTAGCAACTTCTATTTCCACATTCGCACTGAAAACAAAGGGAAGAACAAAAGAAAAGTACCTCTTGAATTACTGTGGGAGCTGGCACACTTGTTTTCTGAGCTCTGTGTTAGAATAAAAGATTTGTCTGCGAATAATTTATTCCAGTACTCCCTTTGCCATTTCCCTCTCCTTCCCCCAGTGATACACGGAGGCTTTTTGTGGTAGAATTCCAAATGATAAATACTGCACATTTATAAAAAGTTGAGAGGGGATATTTAGAACACAGGAAGATAGTGCATAAGGCCTTATGCTTTATTCACGTCCCCGTGGGAGCCACAGTATCCGGGGATACGTTATGTAAAACTGGTCAAAGCCATGCTAATGTGATTTTGAATGCATGACTTCATCATCTGCGTACCACAGGTATTGCATTGCGGCACAGGTTGCTCAGACTCATATGTCACCCCGAGCCAAAGGCCCCTGACTAAAATCAATAAATAATTCTAAAATTATAGCCTACATTACAGTGTAATATTAATCATTGCATTTATGTAAAAAAAATATAAAATAAATGGCTTCACATTAAAGACTTTTGAGCAGGCTATGTGGGAACAAGAGAAAGGAGAAGAAATGTTTTTGTTAATGCGATTAACTGGATCTGATGATGGGCAATTAAAAGCTGTGCTTTTACATTACTCTGTCCTCTGACAGTGTTGCTATTTTGGAATGTAATGTTACGTTGGATTATGCTTGTGGGAATGGACTTGTCACCAAAGGGGATGCTGTTGAAATGATGCATGTGGGTGTACATGTATTGCTGTCTTCGCCTGAAGCAAGAGATGAGAACATCAGAATAAAGAGACGTCTCTGAACATTTTACTTTTTTGGTTCATCGCTGACACATACACCGCTAGAAAAAGGAATAACGAACCATCCACATGCAGAGAAAACTACTTCATATGCTTTATACACAATGACATATCTATAATAACCTGACTGATTCCTGTGTCTGTCTTCTCCCTGATCTCTCTTTCTGCATGTCATTGCAGGACCTAAAACTGTTGCACCTAGTAAGAAAGTACGATTCAGCCGGAGTCCTTGGAGGGCTCTGATCTGGACAGACAAAATAAATGACTCATTGAAGGTTTATGAGGCATCTTGACATCCATAGCCGTGGCAAACCAAGTATCCTGCCGAGATGAGAAGTCACTCAATAAGATACAGGAGCGCCTGTGCACTGGAAGCCACAAATGCTAAAAACATAATAGTCTGTTAAACCAGCAGTGAAAAGAAATGGAGGGAGGACAAGATTAGATTAGATGTCAGACATTGCCAATAGAGATTTGTGTGGCATGCCTCGATATGACTCCATTGTCCTCTAGTGAAAAATGCAGCGGAGCCTAGGATCTATTTATGAATGACGAGTGTGAAACCAAAATACCGTTTTTCATATCAGAGCACATAATGTTACAACACTAAGTGGAGAGGTTGTAGCACTCATCACTTTTTTTTGGCACAGAGGCAGCCTAATGGATATAGAAGTGACCATTTGGCAAGGTCACTAGTTTGAGTTTTGTCACGAAATTTTGTCTCCCTCGACGACTTCCTTATAGGCGCCTTTGCTAAACAAGTGCCCTTGATCAAAGAATAAAGCCAACTCCTCTAAACTACTCAATTATACATGATTGTAGTAGGCCAGGCAGTTGTAAGGTGAAAGTGTAACTCTCCTGACCTGGAACTTCTCCTTCCAGGTCAGAGCTGTAAATATTTAAGTCAGGGTCAACAATATACAACACAAAGCTCTGATAAAGAAAGGCAGGAAGTTTGTTCACAGTCCAGTAGAAATGCAGCCTGTTGTGGAGCTGTGCATGGTACTTACATTGATGAGTCACTATAGACCTTTTAACAGTGACAGCTCAAGTATTGTCCCAATTTAAAGTCAACATTTAGCCAAGTATGCTCCAAAAGTCTTCTAGCTCCTATCGAGGTTGCTTCGGAAGCTGTGTTAACTTGGGGTAAACAAGTATCCAAGAAGGCCTTTCACATCAGCCGAAATATTAGCCAGACTTCAGGCTTGGGCACATCAGGATTTAAATGTATTTATTCCAATTGAATCCACACAAGCAGAGGATTGAAATTAATCTGGGTGAATGTAATAATCAAGCAGCTGTCTTGACAGTAACGATAGCGAGCTGTAGAGGCTATCACACTCTATTTGTTTATTTCTTAACTAACCCCACATGCTGAAGATAAAACTGTTCCACAAAAGAGCAATGGTTTCGACACAGTTAAGAGACAGTAGGAGGGGTCGATGGCACGAATACAGGCAGCTGGTCACCGCTACACTTCAGCACAATTGAAAAAAAGTGAATAAATATGTATAAATGAAAAAACAAACACAGGCGGCGTGGGGTATTCGAAATTTTGTTACAATGTAAATAAACATCACATAGAAGCTGAAGTGTATCTGTTGGCTGCGCCTCATAGTCAATGGCTAATGGTCTGGATCCTAAACTTAAAACAAGGCTGCAAACTGAAAAATTGCAGACTGGGTGTCCTCTCGTTGGCTTTTGAATTCAGCTTACCAAGTTCGACCTCCCAAGGACAGGTCTGTATTAAAAAAAAGCTTTATGACAATGATGTAATTCAATCACATAACACTTTGTGCATCCTTGTGTAGAAGAATGTCTACTTCCTATTTCACACAGGATTTCACCTCTAATGATCTGTATAGGTTTGACCATCTCACCGTGATTATTCAAGCCTAAAGATAATGACAGAGGGCCATGCCACGGCTGATATAACTAGGGTTACTAAGCGCCACCTGTGTTATAGCTTGGCTTGTACATACACTTTAGGAAATCCAATTGTCTGGATACTTTTATAACACCTTATATATTACTGGATTTGCGTTTTAAACGAAAAGGACTGTAGACTGTGATTTCTAGTGAGATATACCGAGCAGTGTCCTGGGATTAATAGAAACTTTGTTCATCTAACTTTGATGTTACCTGCCACACCTTTAGACTTTTCATCTGGTGGCGGCACTTTAAATATTCATGACTCTGGTCCTTTGTCACAAGCATCAGGAAATCCCTTGTGATTCCCCTCTCTTTTTGTTCTGTGCACAGAGACTATTCACGTCCCTTGGTATTTATGAATGACTGCATAGTTTTTGTTGCTGAACTTCCTGCTCCTACCATAAATTTCCTGTCTTTCAAAATGAGACCATAACCTAGAGCATAACAAAGACTTGGGCATCTGTAAAAGCACTTACAAGTAAATGATGACCTATTTAGTATTCATAATTTATTATTATTGCCATCCATCTGATGCTGGTTTAGGAGCACTGATGACATGCCGGAATACAGCAGCACATCATTTTAACAACAGGGATGCAGCGCAGCAGAACATGAGGTGTTTGCTTGAAACTGCATGTTATACCCATAGACTGTATAAAACATCACCCATCACCCGTAGGTTTCTGAAGAGCTGTTGTGAAGCACAGAGTGTGGTGGTTTGGTTTGGTTGGCAATCCCGCCTCTACTGCCTTCTGGCTAGTCTAAAATGGGCAAAGACGTGGAGTGTGGGTGGAGCTAAGGTGGGCTGAATTACGCATGGGTGCTAACACAAGCTCACAAAGCGATCACGCTCTAGTGGTGTGATTGTTGCATTGCAATCTCCTCACATAACCCTTGCCTTTTAGTGCACAGGAAAAAGAAAGAGCCAGTATTTAATCTAGTTAGTTTTTGTTCTGGGCATGGGAATGGTGGCCTGCATGAAAGAGGACCTGCTCCCACTGTAGATCTAAAAGGCAAAAATAAAAAGATTCTTATTTTCAGGTGATTATACATGCATGGAGATGTGAAAAATAAATTCCATGTCTCCATTAGTCTGAAAATAGAGGCCCCAAATCTTACACACTGCACCAATAAAACTTAATATAATTGAACTTGTGACTTCAGCCTCAGTACGAATGTCAGGAGATTAGCTATAGAGACTGAAAACATTTTTTGTAGAGGGCAGAAGAACCATGTTTATTTCTGCTGTGAAGTTGGGCATTTTAAACAGGGCCTTATTATGTAGCCAGCCTCAAGTGGACATTCGAGGAACTACAGTTTTGGCGATTCCGCGTTGTTCTGCTTAATTTCACAGCAACGGAGGTTGCCACTTGGTCTGGTAATTTTGCAGTTAGAAGAATCATGTTTGTACTGTGTGTAATAGTGCTACTAGTCTGCTACTGGCTCCTACTGTGACTTTGAGTACCATGCTGACTCAATTCAGCTTCAAACCTGGTATTGTTTTCAGTATTGGCACCAAACAATATTATTATAACACACAGTCACATTGCTTTAGCACTATATTTGCCTGCTCAAGCTAAATATTTGAAATAATTTTACATTATTTCAGGACTGATGCCTTGCCTGTGTCATACAGCAGCTAGTGTCTGGACAAAAAATAGAATACTACATAAATAATAGAAAAGCTGGTGTCCAACTTAATATAGTATGTAATGCAGTTTTGGGGGATAGGATTTGTTATTGTCCTTCTCTGCAGGCTCATTTTGCTTGCCTTCATAGTATATGCTTACCAGATGTCAACACTGTACATACTGACGTTGTCAGATGAATGCCCTCCCACAAAATCACAACTTAAGAATCATTTGTAAGTTAATTATTTCATGAAAACAACTAAATCTTTAAATTCCTAGTGATTTTTATTATAAAGAGTTGCCAGAAGCATAATAAATTAATCATATTTTCTTTTTTTTCCCTTACTCAATCAAAGAAGTCCACTAACCTATCATGTGGATCATCATGTACCAAACCTCCACTGTCTGTTCAAAAAAAAAGGGTCTAATAACTTGGAGAAAACCACAGTGGTAATTGTAGGTAACATCAGTGATTTTACATTCCAACCTTAATTGAGCGTTGGTGTGTGTCAGAATTCAATCAACCTCCCCATTCTTCCCTCAATCATTCTGTTTAAGGACTTTTAACCAGATAATTGCAGCCTCGTCTACCACAATGTGCTTTTTTAGGCTATTGTCAGCTCATCAGTTAAGTGCTGCAACCAATTTATATGAGGGTTGCCGTGTCACTTGGGTGCTGTGCAAACAATATTCACCCTTTAATGGGGAGAGTGAATGTGACATTTTGTTTTATTATGTGTGTTTGCATTGTGATAATTTTGCATATGAGCAATTACCGCTCCTGACTGCTGCTGTGGGAAAGCTACACTGTCGACTCCATAGCTACGGACAGCTTGTTGTGCTGCAGGCTTCATTTCCATGAATCACTACTGTATAACAACAAGAGTGATAGAACCCGCAGAGCAGACTCAGTTTCAGTATGTCATGGTTTCTTCGCCACATTTTGTCAGTCTGATGCAACACAGAATCAGTTATGTGCTCTCCTCTTCCTGAATCCTGACAGCGTCTTTGCTCTGTGCTTCTCTTTCACAGGTGGGCTCCCTACAGCAGGGGCTATGTTTGTTTTATATGAACTCACCACTGACCCTGCTGACCACAAATCATGTGGAAAGAGGACTGAGAGAGTAGGATAAACCTCCATCATGGGAGAGGAAAGTACCTTTTAAGATCCGTCAAAGCCTTTGCTAATAGAGGTGATCCATCCAGGGCTTTCAAAATGTCACATCCCAGCCTCGTTCATTTGCATAACCTCTAAAGCATCCCAGAGAGCGTGCAGTGCATTGATTTAGCCAGTGGCTTGGGAGATGCTTCCCTTGTTGACACAGTCGTGTAAGCGAGTGTGACTCTGGCACTCCTTAATCCACTAAACTGTGTGGCGAGTAAGCACTCTGCTGCAGTTTTACAACCCCATCATGAGTCATTCCCACACACACTCCCTAATCTGCTGACTACTCATGGGTAAATATCATTATTTGATCTTAGATAAATCATGAATATGTCTAGTAGTATCTCACTGAAATGTTCGGCGAGCTCTGAACTATGGACAGCTCTGTGTGGCTTTGAGATCCTAAGTCAGCAACTTTAAAGTCCATTAATGGATGATTTCCAAAAACAGCAACATATATTATGGCTATTTAAAAGGTATATTACACCAAGGGAGGAGGATTTAAAAATGAAAGTACTTAACATGTATTGGACTGTTTTCTCTATTTGTACTGGTGTGAGGAGATTGAGCCAGAAGCAGACCAGAGAACGCAACTACACTGATTAACCTTATTTTCATGGGTTAATTAGTACTTTACGTGTATATGGGTAGGCTCCAAATATTATATTTTGATATCATATGAAAACTGTGAATTATGCAGCATTGCCACATTTTACAACAGCTTATTGGTCACATTTCAAGGTTATTCTTTTAAGTATATGAGTCAAAAGTTTGTTGTGAAGTAACGTAGTTTGTAAAAACAACGTCCTCATAAGGGCCAATTAATAGCTTTCCTGGAGCAAACCCCATCTGTTGTTGTCATGTGATATAGAAAGCTGAAGGAGTCTCATGAATAGATTTTTGTGCTAAAATTGTTTGTTTTAAACTGTTTAGATGAAACTGCAATGAGCAAGTGCACGGTAGGGATTTAAATCATGTTTTTGAAAGGGCCTTTAATATCTACAGAAGAGTCTGTTGACACATTGGACCACCATATTTCTACAGTAGCCCAGAACAGACAAACTAAACACTTGCTCTAGGTAGGATCTTTCACATTTTTAGTACATTTTAGTGCCACAGTAGATGTTCCTACATGCTAGGAAGGAGGAATGAGGTGAGGTACACCGCTAGATGCCACATCCTACACACTGGTAAAAATATTACACGTTGAATTTGATTTGAGTCATATGAAAAACAAACATCACTTGTCATAAATATATTAATCTGCCCCAGGTTTAAAATAAGTTGGGTTTCATAAGGCCCTTGTTTCTTCCAACTCTGACTCATTTAAATACAATATAGCTATAAATCCCTTTTCCTGTACTGTATTTGTATGTCAGTGTATCTAGACACGGGTTAACATTAAGTTCATTCTCTCTTTTCAGCTGTATTTAAGGTTTTTATTGGAGAGTGGAGTCAATTATGGCTTAATTTTGGGTATGCCTGGTCTATAAAAGGCTAAAAGACACTGAATTTGCTCCTGTAGATGTCTTGAAATCTGATTCCCTAAAATTGTAACTCAACCTGACTACTCAGATTGTATTTCAAGAGTTTTTGTACACAATGCGTATCACATAAAGAATAAAAAAAGACCAGAGAATAACAATGAGGGAGAGTGAACTAGACAATATTGTTGCCTTGACAAATATGCTTGCTCTTAGAAATGCTTTCTGCCTCACGAATCTGAAATGCATCAAATCAATCAGAATAAGAAAATCCATGTTACCAGTTTGTGGCAGCACACAGAGGTCTTGGACGATAATGCGATCTTAGTGTGTGACAGACTGTGTTGTTAGTAAAACAACAAGTGTAATCACACATGTCTGATCTGAGTACTTTACCAGATGTCTTAAAGTTCAGAATATAACACTTTGCATTATACTTAACTGTAGAAAGGAGGCGGTAACACTGCGAGCTGAAGCTGTTCCTGTTTGAAGACTCGACTGACTCTTCACTTAACCCCTCCCCGTAGAGAAACATCAGTCATAGCTTAGCAACCATAACTAGGCACAGCAGGTCTGTCAAGCTTTGTCTTTCTCCATATATTGAAGAGGCTTTAGTAAGAATGACATTTTTATTTTTTTTTTATTTTGGCACAACGCCAAACCTCACTGCCATTTGAGTTTACCCCTAATGTTAGCAGCTATCTCCTGCTCTATATTTGACTTTTAAGAAGTCTTTCCACACAACAACCCCATCCAGCATTACCCAAGATAGTATTACATTTGGCAAACACATCGGTTAGTCCTTATCCTAAAAGCCTTGTCTCTTGTACATTAAAAGTGAAAAATTACTGTTTGAAAATGTGAACAAATAAGCTCAGCAGCCAAACAAAATATTGGCTGCATTTTATTATCATACTTATTATACCAGGAATAACTTACTCAACACTTTCAGAACAATGTTGCTTTTTTATTTCTTTATATTTTTACATGAACCACTGAGGATAGTCATTTATGGAAAGCATTAATCTAAACTAACAAAGATCTGTCAGCAGCATGATTTCAGTGGACAAAACTAGTTGGTTAGAAATGAGAACCCTGATTTTGTCTACTTATATCATAAATCAATGATTTGAAAGAAAGAACTTTGATGGTAAGCTATCAATATAAGCTGCATGTGTGTAACTAAGGGGTTGAGGCTTATCGGCCTGTTGCAAAACATAAAAAAAGATGAGCAATGAGAATTAAAGCTCTAGAGAAAGTGGCTGATATAAGTCCTATTCTTTTCCATCTTGAGGCACAACGCGAAGGTTCACTGACAGTCATTCAGATAAAATCACCTTGAGGTAAGACTATGACCCATTGAAAAGTGCATCCAGAGAAACACAACAAACAGGTAGCCCTTCCAGCCCAGAGGAGCCACAACAAAGAGAATCTCATTAAAGCAACGTTTTTCATTGTTCCAGGTCTTTTAACACCATCAAGATATTGTTTCTGGCAGAGACACAGATAAGTGTATGGATTGCAGACACATTTTGCTACAACTCTGAAAGGCATTTTAAAGCATTGAATTTGTTCCAAATCATCACTTCATATTATCATATTAAAACCCTTCACTCTTGAGTGCCCCAGAGCATCAGTAGCCATCATTTTGGTACATTCTCAGCTGTCGACAAAACCCCAGCAGTGAAGAAACTTTAATTCTCTTCCGTTGTTGGCAGGTCAGTCGCTAACATGATTAGAGTTTCAGGATACATGCTGTTTTAAAATGTGTGTCTCTCACAATGAGCATCCTTGTATGATAATGGAGCAACCGGGTGCAGCATAGAGAAGTGAGAGAAACGATGGCAAGTGAGTTAATTTGTACAATCTCAAACATGGGACCATCAAAGAATCATTTATCACCACCTCCATCTCACGAGTTATTAATCCTTGAGGCACTGTTTCCACAGATAGAGATCACGACGACACGAGAATCTGGTCAGAGGAAATTAGAAAATACACAGCGGTGAGAAGTTCAGTGAGTAGATCTGACCCACTGGCACCACATCACTGCTGTATGAAAGATAACTGCATGTATGACACCTGAATTCAAAGTAAAGATGTCTGTATGGCCAAACGTGATGTTACCTTTTCACATGGGCGTTTTGGTTAATCATATGTCTGACTTACGCTGAAACACGTTATCAGTGAAAGATAATTAACAGCCATGCAATTTCATAATAAATGAATCATCTATAACTTCTCTTATTCATATTTTTCTTATATAAAATTCTCCTCAAGTCTTCTTGTGAGCAAAAACAAGTTACTTACCGAAATCATTGTGTGTGTCTTTGAGGTCCAAGTACACTTTTTCTCCTCATAAAACATTTGCTAAAGCAAAAATATATCATTTCTAATACATTTCTAAAGAAACTCCAATGAATCACTAACACACTACACTCATTTCTCTGATTGTATTCATCAATGTTTTGACTGAGGTTCAAGCTAAGAATATGGAAAAGCTGCATGTTTACTCATATAACAGTTTTTCTCCTCTCCCACTAAGACTTAAGTTTTACAGTTTACAACTTAGCTGTCAAACACCGAGTTATCTCAGTACAGCAAACTGCAATTAATACTTTTGACAATAACCCAGCCGCACAATGCACTGTGTACAAGCTCAGTCTGCAAAACAATAAACCATTAGCATGCATGATTGTGATGTATTATACTGCAAATAAAATAGCGCTGTACTTCATATGCTTAGGGCACTGAATCGATTGGGAGTTGCAACATCAGCTGGAGTGTGTATGTGTGTGAGCGAGAGAGAGAGAGAGAGAGAGAGAGAGAGAGAGAGAGAGAGAGAGAGAGAGAGAGAGGAAAATGATTCATAGGGGGAAAGCACTAGGGGGAGGTTTAGGAATGATGATGAAAATCAATAAAGAATAATAAATGAGAAACAACTGGGCAGATTATAGAGGTTATTAGGATGTGGAAAAAGACTGCCGTCGTCCTTTCAATTCACTCAGGAGTACAGCGGCGGCAGACAAAAGCATGGAAAACACCTTAATGTGGTAATGCTGGATTGCATTTGCTCTACTGTAGGATGTTCTCCACTTCTTTTCATACAATACAGGGTGGCTGTAGCCTCAAGGTTAGCGAAGCAAGATTGTGAGCAGAAGGTCACCGGATTGAACTTCTCTGGGTGCAGGAAGGGAGCGAATAATCTCCTGCCCCCAACTACTAATTAGGTGCCCTTGAGCAAGGTCTGCAACCCCCAACTGCTCCGGTGCATCTACTCAAGGGTGCACCGTATGGAGCATCTCCCAGGTGAATGTGTGTGATGTGTGTGTAGCAGTCCTCAGACTTTTCTGGGTAAATACATAAAAAAAAAAAACCCAACAACAGCAGGACCCCAATACAGGCTGTATTACTGAAATACAATCATATGCACAAACAATGCTAAGAAATTAAAATAACATGTGCTGCTTTTGCCTGTTTTTATCTATAAGAAAACATACAGAAGCTGTCTGCAGATTAATTAAAACCTCATAGTGAATTGATTAAAATATGCCTGTGGAAGAATACTGACAAATAAATGGACAGCTGGTGCCTCTCAAGGAAATTCTCACGCTTTGACAAAAACAAACTTGGAGTTAGTTAACAGACAGGTGAAAACAGAGATAGCTGAAAATTAATCTTCATGCCTTAAGAGGAGGCGTGGATGGGGATACACCGGTGTTTAGTGGATGTGCCCGCGGAGGAAATCGTTCTATTATCACATTGCAAGCAGAACAAAAACGTGATGCAGCATGATCTTGTTTGTTGGAAACATCATACTGGTAGATGGCATAAATATGGAATAAGATGCATTTGCAAAACTACCAACCACCAACTGCGCTGATACGATTAGCTGAATTACTCAAAACTCTCATTGTCAGAAGTGTCCCTGTTGCAGTGATCCTTATGTAATAAAAAGTAATTTAAAAAAAGTGCCTCAAATTGTTTTAAGTGATTTTTTAAAGGAAAAAAAGGAATGAAATGAAGAAATGTTTTGCTCTGTGGTTTTGTTCGCGTCTCCTATTAAGAACCGTGGTTGAGATCTGCCATCTTGGGTTTGGGCAGGTTAGTACACTGCCACTGGAAAAGAGGCTGATGAGAAAAGTAAAGTTCATTCATTCATTATTCATTTTCCATAACTGCTTATCCTTACCAGGGTCACGGGAAGTTGAAGCCAATCCTAGCTGACATTGGTTGGTGGGGTGCACTGTGAATAGGTCACCAGTTCATCACAGGGCTGACGAATAGAAACCACAACCATTCATCCTCACATTTACATCAATGGGCAATTAACTTGCATGTCTTTGGATTGTGGGAGGAAAAGAAAACCCATGCAGACATGGGGGAAAGGAGCAAACTTCACTAACCTTCTTGCTGTAAGGTGAAAGAAAACCAAAACAACGAGTTGCAAGACCCTAAAATGCTCCATAGAGCTGAGAAGAACTCATCTATAATTTCCTGTTTCCTTGAACAACACTTTTTTTTAACCTTTACTGACCCAGTGTTAATATCAAAATATTGATTAGTGCAGCTTTAAACTGTTTTGTTGTCAATCCTTACACAAAACTTGCCAAAATCTTAAATATGGTAAACTAAATAATCCTGCGTGGGGAAATAAAACAAGCCTGAATCAATAGTGAGTGAACCTGGCACTCATCCATTCCAAGGCCAGGCAGAACTCATATCATTTAACAACACTCATTTAATTTTGCACAATTACAGCAGCTGTAGCGATAGGCAGTGTGGCCGGCCAACCACCAATATTGCATATTACTCAGATGATCAGTTCATTTTTTATTGTTGGGTAGTGTATTACCCGGACTTGAAGCCATGCATTTCGAGAAACCCATGATTCTCAAGGGATCAAGGGCTGTGGCTTTATCATAAAAGAATGATCAGGTGCTTTAATGAAATTGCAGAGGCCGTGCACAGCTGGCTGTGGTGGATGGAGTGGTTGGAGGGACGTTGGTGATGTGGGGGTGCTGTGGCAAGACAGAAGCAGGGGACTCCAAGCTGAAAGCACACCTCAGAGAGCTCCATCTGTTCCCTTCTTCAAGTCCTGATGGGCAGGAATCCCCGTGCCAGAATCCTGCTGGCTGCCCCTCCTACTGGAAATGCACACGCGCTCACACTCATATGCTATACACAGTGACACAAACACAAGCAAACATAAACACAGATGTACAGTACACACGCACACAAACGCTCTACAGATGTAATTGAAAATTGCAGTCAGAACGTGTCCTGTCAGGGGATGTAAGGACTCATTTTTCTACCCGCTCAGTCCTTCTCTTGTCCTTGACCTTGTGACCGTGGGACTGACGTGAATCCACATGGGAGGCAACATTCAGTCTTTCAACAGACAATGGAACGACCATCTGCTTTTGATGCAGCTTCACCATGGTGCTCACTGCTAATTCACCCACACAAGGAAGGTTGAGACCATTCAAAGACGACATGAGAAACTGTGTTTGTCATCTCTTGTAGAGGGAAGGGGGGGGACAGTTTCACTGTTTTAGTCTCTTCTTTAGTGGCTAAGAGGATTTGTCTCAGTGAGGTGCCTGTGCTGTGAGTTTTAAATCACTGTTGACAACGGTGTTTCTCCCTGGATTAGATCTTGCAGTTTCATTACGACGGCCCTGATAGCATCTCCTGCAGAATTGATAGAAGGTGGCTTATTATTTTACACTAAAATATCTCCCTCCTCGCCAGACCAAAATTAATTTCCAGTTAAAAGCGGCTTGTGTTGCCTCAATGTAGGACAGAGCCACATATCCCCTTTTGAAGCTAAGTGATAAAATGCTGCTTTTGAACATGCTTGTCAATCAGTATAACCTCTCTGTAGATTTGATGTTTTGTATTTCAAAAGCACGCGTTGTGTGGGTGGATACCTTTATGTTTATAGTTTATGGCATGTGTGAAATATGAAGATACTTGCATCGTGTAGACTGCTCAACAGTGTCACTATAGCGCAGTACAATTCATTTAAGAGCTACGAGGACAATGAAGCATTAGATATTCTTCTGCTTTATGCTTCACTTGTCTGATCTGTTGTTTGTATAAATGTCTGGATGTTGAGCGGAAGAGGAAAGTACGTGAACAACCTGTGTGAATACAAGTAGTAGTTTGTACAGAAAATGATGGGGATTTTCTAATGAGACACATTGTAACTTTAATGTACAGATTTCATTGTAAAAATTAAGTTCCTACAGTCTAGAGCTGGAAATTTCCCTTTTTTTCCGTCTTTCACAGGTTTTAGTCAAGCACAACAACAAATTTGATGCCTCCACCTTGAGCTGCCTACACCGACATGTAATCCGCTGAATGATTCTCTCTCATTCCCACTCTGCACCCTGTAGGCCTGTTCTTGCACTACGTAACTTTGTACTCCCAAGCACGTAATGCTGTCATTAAGTCACACATCACAAACTTTTTCACTGGTTTTGGTAAAAGTGGATGATGTTTTATGGAGAAAATGTTTTTTTTTTGTTTTCTCTTTGATGCCCTGCAGCTGCTCCACCTCAACTCTAGATAGTCTTTGATGCCCTGCAGCTGCTCCACCTCAACTCTAGATAGTACTGCAAAATGCTGTTATTAGCTGGGCTGCCCCAGGAGTGGTCGTGTTTGTACCACAGGCATTTTAGACCACCAGAAGAGGAAATATTTGGGTGCACGCATTGGGGGAATGCAGATAGGGAACAGAGCCAGAACAAGTGGCAAATGGGCAACGTGAGGGGGGCTCAGCAGCCTCTATCGACATAATGACAGAGACCTAAAGAGACGTTGACAGAGGAAGCTAAAAAGAGAGAGTGACTGAGCAAGAAGTCAACAAATGAGTAAATCTGAAACTGACATGACATGAAATAAAAGGGCTAAAAGACAAATGCTGAGCTTGGCTGTGTTAACAAAGTTGTCAAGTCTATTAGTTATTGGTCATAAGTGATATAATAAAAAACAAATGCATGCGTACAGCTGTCCATATTATCCTAAATTGCAAAGATATCAATTTCTATGCAGTGTTGCATTGAATAATTTCAGAACTTTTGGAGATAATAAAAATAATTGATGCAGCCCTAATACAATGCTTCACAGAAACATGACCAGCAAAACACTGGCCGTCAACATTCTCATGTGTTTACAGTAAATACGTGAAAATACCCTTTTGTGTATTTTGAGAGTGGGTGTTTCCCGTGTGCATCTACGTGATGCACACAGGAAACTGTATGCTCTAGAGATTGGTGCTCATGTCACCTTGGCAGTTTTCAGCTTAAAGTTTAGGCAACTCATACCACTTACTTAAGGTCAAGGAAAGACATATTTACAAAATACAAAAATGTATCTGTTTAATAGCATTCGACAGGGCGTAGGTGTTGCAGAAAAAAGAAAGTAAAAGGGAGACGGTGGAAGTGAGAAACATCAAGACAAGAAGACGGAAGAAGAAATCCACAGGCCATCAGTGTAACCTCTTAGTTTATTGGGCACATGTGCTATATAACAAGCTAGTGGGTGAAATGTCTATAGTGCAACTGTCTGAGGAAATCAGGGCCTGTAACGAATTAATAAAGGCAGTGGTCCACCCCTTTAACCATTTTGTAATTCACAGATTCAAATCTCATTTGTGGGCTGTAATAGCAGGGATATCCTGTCATAACATAAGTGTGACAGGGAAATGCCTGCCTCACTTGGACCAACTCATGCTTGATAGTGCATTATCATTAGCAGGGAGCCGCAGATTAATATTTCATTAGGACTGTGGCTTTGCAGGGGCTTCCAGGCATACCAAGTGATATGTTATTCCCTGCTTCACAACGATTACTCTCTCGCAGGCAGGGATGGGATACAAGAGCTCTTATTATGATGGACAGAGCAGTGGAGCAAGGTGTTGAGGAAAAAAAAAAGAAGAGATATCCCTATTTAACGGCGAGTAAGCATGGCCGGCCAAAGCGGTGTATCATCACTTTTCAGGGCATGGCCATAACAAACCATTATTGGTCCGCTGTCGGTGATGGGGAGCACCAATCTTTACAGGGCCACTTGTCATGGACAGCAGGGATGGCTAACTCCCTTTGTATTAAAAACTGTAGAACAATATCAGCAGGAATTCATAAGAAAGCTCTTTCAGTTTTATTAGAGACGGTTGTAATTACTGTAATTACTGTAATTGCTACTCAAGGTCACACAACTTTAAACCTATTAGATTATATATAGAGTTCTATAGGCAAATATAAATGTTTTACATTGCTGCAGTTCTCTGGAAAAGTGTTAAAGCAGATGGTTTAAAGTTGTTGAATGCGTGTTGAATGCACTTTCATTGGAGTGATGATTGCTAGACTAGAAGAATAGCGTGAATGTAAATCACATTCCCAACATGGTTGTGCTTCCTTTTGGGCATGCACAATAGAAATAAAACAAAGACACATTTGTAAAAGTATTGAGAGTAACAATTACAGATTCCTACAATTTAAGTTTTTACATGTTGAAAAAGATTGTGACTTTGCATTTTTGATATGTCGTCCCTATTAGTCTCTTCATTTTGGATATGTACTTCAATTGTCAATAATTTAATTTTGACTAGTCAAAAATTAATTTTAGATATATAGACTTCCATATAGAATATCTGTTATATAAGAACAATTGTAGATATATAGAATGAATGAAAGAATAAATTGAATTAGTAAGGATCGAACATTTTGACTAATAATAAGTGAGTTGATACTGTTGTGGAGACATTGCTGAAGTCAAATGTCAGTGGTGAGGTCAGGAAGGAAGAAAGTGTTCAGGAGCCTTTGATGTCTTATGCTGTATTATTTATTGATGCTTGATCAAGGAGAATTAGAGACACTCTCAAAGTTCATCAGAAGTGCCTGAGTTGGCCTTACATTCTGCCAAACTCATCCTGGTGGTCAGACTTTAAACTGCAAGATAACACCACAAATACTATACGCCCAGAATTAGACAAAGAGAATGTCTTTATCCATGGAGGTATTATTGTCAGCATACTGTAATCTGGAGACACAGATGTCTGTTTACGCAGATTGGACCGTCAATGGCCAGCTATCTATTATGTCTAGGAAGGCAGCAATAGGTCTCTTCAACCCTGCCCACCACAGTGTTGAGATAGACTGGCACCCAGTCAAAGCCAAACAACTAATACTACTGAGGACCTCAAAACCCTCGTGACCTTGTGTAACCTAAGGATAGAAAATTACATAACAGATACCACCATTAATTAGAACTGCAGCTTGTCGAGATTAAGTTATGGATATGTCAAATAAAACGTCATAACTGAATTATAGATGATGATGAAGAAGAAGAGGTGGCAGTGGCTGAAGTTGACTAGTTGTTATTAAGTAACATATCTACAGTGAACTTTTCCAGGAATGGATTGTTGATATCAAGCATTAACATTTTGAATAGAGAGAAATTAATTATAGATATCTGTAATTAAAATTTCTAGTAGTTAAAATGACATAATGGATATGTTGGCTTGGAATACAAACAAATCAAAAAAGCAATTGTTGACATCTACGATTGCTATTAGCGCTACTGATTAAATGTTAAACAGGCTTGCCATAAATAGTCTGTATTTCAAGCTTCTTATGATCATAAATATGTTTACAGATTTATGTTCAACTGTGATTATTAATGATTAGCTTTTCAATCCTTCGGTGTGTGATTTAGCACCTTACCTCAACTGAAAACCCACCTTGCAATACACACATCTAGATCTCTGCATGGTATTGCAGTGATAGGTTTGACGGATTCATACACAGGCTACAAGAAGAAAACAGAATAACTTTCCTTGATCTTGCGGTTGCTTCTACTGTATGTTGGGCGGCATCAGATTTCATCAAGAAAACCGTTTGATAAAACTTAAGCAAATCCTCCCCTCTGCAAAGTGCCTGTATTATTTTTGACATTCTCTAGAAGGCGGTAGTCTTCAAAGATGGCATGTTTAAACCTCGAACTGTTTGAAATATCAAAGCGGTAGTATGCAAACTTTCTAAATGTCACCGTGGGGGATCTTCCTCTCTTTTGATGCTCATTTCATGAGGAACAGTAATGACAGGTCTGAAGGTGTTTCAGCACCCCTATCAATGCAGAGGCGCTGCTCTTATGTCATTCCTTCCTCTGTTTGAATACTCACTTTGAGGATACGAACATGAATCGTTATTTCATTCCCTAAACCTGCACATTTTTCATCTTTTGAACGATGTAGATTCTTGGCTTGCAGAGTAATTGCAGTTGTCATTTTCCTGGATTTCCAAGGCCGCCATCAGAGGTGTCTATTACGGTCTAAATCATTACGCATATAAAGCTAGATGATTTCATTCATACCTAAAGGAAACGCTCATATATTAGGTGAATATTAGTGTGAAGAAAGTCAATGACAAATTAAGCCCTTTAAATCTCTATATCGCTACAACTATTTACACTAATGATAGTTATATACAAGCCGATGGGCTGAACAGCAGGGTTTTTATGTAGACATGTGAGACCCACTAATAGCTGCATTGACCCAACAGGGGTGTATGCAGACACAAGGCAATCCATCCCAGAGTAATGTCTCCATTTTATAATTTAGGGCTGAGACAACATGATTGTTACTCTGTTTGATGGTTATCCTGCTCTCAGAACACTTTTGGTCTGTTTGTACGCTGGCTCGTTCTCATTTATCAGCGTCTGCTCCATTCATTTCTATTCTATACAGTGCTGATCCAATCCACCCTCACAGAATATCTAATAGGCTTTAATTAAGTTGATCAAACCTCCCTCCTCTCCTCTTCCCTCCTTTTCCTGGCATCCGTTTGGGACGAGGAGAGGCTGCAGATAAAAATATGGAGCTGATTGCTATACACACAATGACTTCATGACCAGCTAATCAGCCCATCAATGACGGTGATGAGCAGTTGCTGTGCTAATTCATATCATCCTGTTACCCATTCAGAAATGTCTAAAATGTTGTCTTTCGGGCTCTAAAGTTTTCATGTGTGTTCATTAATTGAAAAACAACAGAAGCACAAACTGTTTTTAAATAATCATGCACTCAAGTTTGTGTTCATGCAGTCCCTTTTTAGATATCTTTGGTCTACTGACAAACAGCCAAACCCAAAGTTACTTTGTTTAGGATTGAAATAAAATGAAGGCTCAAAGAAAATAAGAAAAACAAAGTACAATTGAATGTTAAAAGAGTGCTCTGTCCATGGATGTTGAAGTCAGAAGAAAGACCTGCCTGTAAAATTTTAAGTTTGATTCATGTTTATACAAAGGCCTGACAATATTAGATGAAATGGTGTACACAACAAAGTGCAGCTTAGGGGATTTACATCTTTATAGTCATAGAACAGTGAGAACAAATGTTACAGTAATATGAAGACTTTCATTTAGACAGGTAATGGCTTTAAAAAATATGAACAAAATGAAAAAAGATAAAGAAAAGGGCAAACCACCGAAGTGACTTTTAAAGAATAGATGAATTTAGACCAAGCAAACTGTTCATTTTGAGTTAAAAAATAATTTCACAAAAAGTTAATAGAGGTTATTTCTGTTCTTTGATTTTGAATGACATTTGGTTACCTTTAAATTTTAAAACACATTATTATCTGGCAAAAAGTATTCATTGCCTTTTTAAATTGGTCAGTAAATTGACTTCAGAATTCTTGTTTTATGCACAAATGTGGCACAATGTGCAAAATGCCATATTAGTTCAAATTTAAACTTGAATACGAGCACAGATTCTTTTAAGTTGAAGCTACAGTAAATATGCAGCTTCTAACCATGGTAAAAGCAGGCTACATGGATAAATTGTTTCCTGACGTAGATTGGGAGTCTGCACAGTGTTTTTTTTTATTTTTAAATTGACTGTATTCTCTATGCTACTTGATGCGACTTCTATTAAAAATAAACCAGCTGCGTATTCTCTGCGGAGTGGAGTGGAAAGCCAGTTTTGGGATGCTTCTGAAACGCACTGCAGCGCTTCTGGTGGAATCAAAAGCATTGTCTAAAACGACAGTGGCTTCATCCCAGCCGTGCCCGGTCAAATCAAGAACCGATTGTAGTCTTTATAATATCGTTGTTTTTTTTGCAAAGGTTAAACAAATTAGATAAAACGTGCTAATCAGAGAGCTTTAGAGGCGCTCATGAGCAGATTTTGCTTTAGATAGAGGAAGGAGTGTTTACGTTTTCCCCATCACACTAAGGAGCAGGTGAAATGAGTGGGTTGCAACGTGCAACTACACTGCTAAATGCCGCTAAATCCTACACACTGGACCTTTAACCTTTTGCTTTACACTCTTATAAAGGGAGGGAAATTGATGCATTTATTGATTAATATTGGTTTCAGGTAAGTTCAGTTAAAGCATCTTCCTTTTCTCATCGTTTTTCATGAGTGTGGTTAAATATCACAGCCCCCAGTACAGTACAGTTTCAGCAGTGTCCCTGACCATCAGATTAGATATTTGAGTGGGAGGGTGTAGTTCACATGTGCTGTTGTCCACAGTGCACCTGCAAACAACTGAATGCACTTACATCATTGCTCTCCATTTGGTACCACTGGCCTGTGTATCCATTATTGTTCACAGAAGGACAGCCAGTGATTTCATATCTGACAGCTGTGTGCAAGTACACACATGTTCAAAATACACCACTTCAATATTGCAACTGATGAACGTAAAAATGTTCATTTTTATTCATATATATGTACATTTATATGTATTTTTTTTATACATATTACTTAATATACTGCTAGGTATCTTGTGGCTTCCTTCCTGGGGATCAGTAATATTTTTGGCATTTTATGCCTTTATTGATAGCTGAAGATAGACAGGAAGCAGGGGGCAGAGAGAGGGGGCGTGACACGCAGTAAATTAGCCGTCCGATGCAGGATTCAAACCGGGGCCAGCTGCAGCGAGGACTATAGCCTCCACACATGGGGCGGCCACTTAACCCACTACGCTACCGACCGCCATATATTTTTTATATTATTATACATTTTGCATTAATAATCTAAGTTAAATATATCTAGTGAAGTATACGTATACATTTATTATTTGCCTCTGAAATGTAGTGGAGTAGATATATAAAGTAGCAAAAAATGTACCTCAAAACTTAGAAAGAAAGAAAGTACAGTGCTAGCTAATGTTACCTCTTATTGGTCATCAGTCGACTGTTGAGGTCGACAATAGCTGTTGTTACTGCTGTTTTAGTAGCATCCACACACTATCTTCTGTGATGTTACGGCATTTGCTCCTGCATGCAGTGCATGGTCAATGCCAATCTGACCTGTTCTGGATTTTGCGTGCAATGTAATAGACGTTGAAGAAAGAGCAAAACACTGCAGTCAACAGGCCAGGGCAGCTAGCTGAGTGCTAGAGCTGTGCTATTTTCTTAGTTGGCCCACTGTGTCTTCCCCTCAGTTTGACATTCAGCACGGTTTCCCCAATGCTCCCGACTCTTTGACCCCTTCACATCCTTCTCCCAGACCGCTAGTGACTCATTCTGACCTTGAGTTGTGGGCTCAGCAGACCTCCAGAAGAAGACCTGGGATGCATCCTCCTCCAGCGACATCAATATTTCATCTTTCAGGTGGGCACAGCCAGGGAGTATGTGTGAGTGTGTGTTAAGTTCATTTTATTTATTTATGCATTTCTCTCCTCTGTTTTGATAGGAACAACAAGGGCTGGACAGATTTAGTTAGGCAATTCAGATTTGTTTTCTCGCTGTCAAACTTTTGTAAGTATTTATTTTCCATAATTAATGAGTAAATCATCCTTTAAAATGTACCACACAGATGAACCAACCAAACTACAGTATTTAAATTTCATGTTTAAGACCACCCGCTACCACCACCCAGGTCAATGGAAGTTATACCTACACATTTCCAGATTAATTGTCTTTTTCGTGGCCGTATAGAACAGGCAGGAGGATGACATGAGGATTTCTCAAGCGACTTTTTCTTAAAAGTTAACACAAGCTCTTTCTACTTATTATCGTGAAAACAGTCAAATTCCCAGGACACTTTTGTAACACTTTCTGTGTTACTCTCTGCATGGTTGATGTTATGGCTTCAAGAGGGTCCTGTGAAGTCCCAAGCTCCTCAGAGCTGATGCAGTGTAGAGTTGGAACCATCAGGAAACAAAGGACCGAGAGAGCATAAGCTCCCATTTTCCAGAGCAAGTTAAAAGCAGCACAGCTCCTTCTAATGCTCAGAGGCCTATTTTAGATATAGGCAGCTTTTAATGTCTAATGCACACTGCTGGGCTCACTGACAATGTCGATGGTAAAAGGAGGACTTCAAACGAGCAACAAACATGGAATGTTCCGCACTTTCAGAAAGTGGGATGTGTTGCCTGAGTGAATGAGGTGCAAATGATGTAATCTGAGTGAAAGTACGAACAACTCTACATATTTCATTTTGCTAGCTTGCATTGGAATATTGTCGAAATTAATAGTGTGTGTTCTCATTTGACAAATCGGGATGCTGTGCTAGGAAAACATCCATTCATTTTATTTACCCGCTTATCCTGTTGAGGGTCGCAGCGGGGCTGGAGCTGAGTGTGCACTGTGTATGAGTGTGTGTGTGTGCATGGGGGAGAGGCATTGTGAAGTGCTTTGTTCTGCTCTCACGGTAAAAGCACTTGCTATAGGAAATACATACAGTATTTTCTACAGCCATAAGGAAAGGTGCATTATATGTTTTTATTAGATAGTGATGACGCAGAGATAACAGGAAAGTATCAGCAATTGAATTAACCTGAGATATTTTGATACAAAATGCCCTTCTGTATAAAGAAGGGCTGTTTTATGTCATTTTTCTCATTTATAACAGATTTCATGTCAGGTTTTATTCCATGATGTCACTTTCCATGACAGCAGTGTTGTCAGCCAATTTCTGCTTCTCTTTAGCTGGCTCAACAACTGCTACTAAATTTATCTGATGATAATCTGCTGCTGTAAATAAAAACACCGGACACAGACACAGTCAGTAAACCTTTGTAGCTTTTACATTTTATCGTAACAGGGCTGCTCATGCTATATGAGCCTACTCCTTAGCATCAAGATGAAAAGTCTGCATCAGAACTGTTAACTAGCTCAATCACAACTAGCATTATTATTAATTCATAATTATTCATTTATTTAATATGAACCATTTGGAGCTCGATAGAAAATGAGAACATGAGAGAGAAAGAGATGCAGAGATGTCCGTGTCTAGATTCAAACCAGGGACTAGTCTTGTCGTCATGTACCGATATTGATGATAACTGTGATAAAATGAAATACTGATATTACGTTAATAATATACATGATGATTATATCGTATAAATAACCCGGTTTCTGTTCCCGCTTTCTGGTTCACATTCCAAAATGGTGGTAATGGACATTAACGCTGATTGGCAGTGTCACAGTTAAAGCTGAGTGTAACTTATTTGCCCTAAAAGGGTCAATAATCCTAGGATTATTTTATTTCATTTCAAATGTTCTTATATCATTATAATGATAATATTGTTATTGTGAACATTTTAAGTTATTCAAATATGAAAAATAAACAAAAAATAGCATAAATAGATGCTGGTATTATGTAAGATCTGATTAGTGCAGTCATTGAATGCACCATTGTATGGTACGTTCAGTACTATACATTTTTTTTTTTCATTCATTCATTGTTTCATTACGAGCAGAAAAGATGTCCTCTGTCCTTTCTGGTGCAATTTCCACCAAACAACCTATAATCAACAGTGCGTCCAAGTGTTTGTGATTCCTTTGCGAAAAGTCAAGGTGGCTCTTTATTAGCCACTTATGATAAACATGAAGCCCGATAAACCAATAGACTAGTGCAACCTTAATAATAATAATAATTCACTATACTCGCCTAAACTAGCCGACCTTAACGATGGATGGTCTTACGTGAGGAGATTATTCACCTAATTTGCCACACACCATGTTCCAGCTAGAGTAACAGAGCAAGGTGATTATGTGCTTATTTACTTTCACCGTACGTCAGGCCTGCACTCTGTTCCTCCTGAATCAATTTTTTTTTCAGGGTGATTACAAGACAGATCACAGGGTTCAGGCCTCGCGCCTACCCTGGATATGAAGGAAAAATCTCACGTCAGCACTACAATTTTATCAATTTTTTCCCCCTGAAGTTTCCTGAAGTTCAGATTTTTTTTGTCTTAGCATAATTTGTTTTACACTGAGAGCGATTCTGTCAAACTCCAAATATGTTGTAGTGTACTGTGGGTTGAGCGGATGTCTGCCATTATTCCTTAACCTTAAAAGTGACAATGAGAGATCGTGTAAGGCTGGGTAATACACTCTCACCGAACACAATTATTGTAGCTTTCACACGACAGCTCCATAGTGTGAGAGAGCCCTGTTATAACAATCATCTGTACTGATCTGTAATGACAGGCCAGGCGAATGGGCGTCTGGCAGAGCACATCTGACGAATGAGTGGAAAGGGAGGCAAAGAGGGAATCTATCTGGCCAGGAGAGGGCTCTGGATGTCAGGAAACTAACAAGGATTTTGCATAGTGGGAAACGTCAGGCTTCAGAAAGTTGATTAGATGATCTTCATCGTCCACTCTCCTGAGTTCTTCATCTTCTATTCCTTCCTCTTCTTCCTTTTCTGTTCTTTTCCCTTCATCTTCCACTTCTTCTTCCATCGTCATCCTGTCCCTCTTCATCCTGCACACCAAGACGACAAGCATTAACACCCCGGTCTAGTCTCTGACTGCTGTTGAATATTTCAATATAGCACTGCTTATCTGGCAGCCCCTATGACCTGCCTGGATGAGCGAGGGAGAGGCTGAGATTCGCATGGTGAGCTGTGGAATGGATACTATACACAGTCATATATAAGTGAAGAACTTGCCTCGAGGTGAGCAAGCACATGAATACCAGATCCCACCCCATGCACTCTTATTTGTGTGGCAGGGCACTGAATTCTATAAGAGATACTGAATTCCAGCCTTCATTTGGGATTTATTTTCTGGATTTTGTTCAAATAGCCGAGCCAGAAAAAAAAGATAAATAAATAAAATAAATGAAAAAAAAAACTCTGCATTTTCTTTGTAAATGAAAGTCAAACACCCATCTGAGCTAAAGTTGTCTTGTTTGTGAATTTCATAACATTTTTCCGAAGGGAGTGAAATATTGGAGTAAAATATTGCAGAGTCCAGGTCTGTCTCATTCATGGTGCTCTGCTCAGCACAAATCATTTCACCACCGGTTAATGAAGCAGACTTCTTGAGATGGAAGGCCTGGGGTCATTTGACTGACGAAATGAATAAACCTACAGGGGAGTAATCTACTGTAAATATACACAAGGCAAACATGCTGTTTACTTTGACTATTTGAGCAATTAGCAAAAAATGGCCATCACAAGTTCCCAATGCCCAAAATGATATTTTAAAATATCTTATTTTGTCCAACCAACAGTCAAAACCCAAAGATACTTTGTTTTCTGTCCTAGGGGATTAAGCAATCCCCAAATTATTCAAATTTGAGCAACTGGAACTAGTGATTTCTTTCTATTTTCACTTATAGAATTACTTTATTAATGAATGAATATATACACTTTGTGTAGATCGACTAATCGATTCATCTTGAAAGCAGCTGCAATGTAACAACTGACTGATGACTTGATATTTATGCGGTTTGTAAATTGCAGCTATTTTGTCAGATGGTGTAGAGACTACAGTCTCTGCTCTTCAGGCCATCAAACAAGATTGCCTACTTGTCAATATCTATTACCATTAGAGTGGTGGTTTCATATATGTAGTCCCTGCATCAGCCTTGTCTGTCCTTGAGTAGTGACTGACGTGTTTCCTGGAATGCATAATGAGACTGGGGAATACACTGACCGTCAAAAAACCCAACTCCTCAATGTTAGTGCATTTGACTGGGTGGTTAGTGATCTAGACACTTGTGGGTTTGTTTGTTGTTAACAACAAACAGTGTGGTCTAACCACAGACCAGCAAACTGTCAATCCAGGGGGTTTGGACTGACCGTTGGGGGTTTGGGAGGTGGACCACAGAGAATAGGAATAAGGGCTTGGACCTCAGATCAGGAATGGCAGCTGAACATTAGGAGGGCACTGCTTGGGGAAAGATTTGACTCCGACCAATGGAGAGGAGTTAAAGGATCATGGGATAGCAGCGTGTGGGGGACGCGGAGGCTAGAGGACACCATGCCGCCTCTAATTGGTTTCTCTTTCTGGAACATCCATTGCTCCCTTTCTCTTGGTGAGCTGCTGTGCTCAGAGAGCCACAACTGAGAGCCCAGCAAAGCCTATTGGATTTAAAGGGAATCTGTATCTTAAAGGGGTGCTGGGCTGCAGGAGGAGGGGGCATCACAATCAATAATTCATAAGGCCTTTCCTTATTAGGGCTTCTCTTGACTGGGCTAGTGCTTCTTATGCCTAGCTCTGTGTCGGATGAGAAGCTTCTTGGAAGGCAAAGCTGCACAGGAACAGCCAGCTCTCCGTTGTTGCTAGCTGCCTACTCTGCCATTCCCACCCTGTACTGTCACCCATTTACTCAGCGTAGATCCCTTTGTTACTCATGATTTCTCAAACCCTTCAAACATGAATCCAGCCCTCTTAGCATAACAATGAGGACGCTATGGCGTACTTGTTATGTAAAGAGGTGTTTGCATGGACAAAACAGGCAGCTACGAAACCCTGTTGTTTGTTCAATGGAAAAACACCATGCTTTATAATCTACAGACTAATGCGGAAGAAAAATATTGATTCATCATGTTGCAGTTGAAAGGGTTTTCTGGCATACAAAGCACTTGACACGACCGATGATAAATGCCAAACAAATAAGAGTGAATGTCGGAGTTTAAGTACCGCATATTTTCATGGGTGGATTCATTTCATTGCCTAGACTGCCTTCAGATTAAACTTGTGATGTTGTATTCTTGACATGGGAAATCCTTGATACAATATGTTTTGCGTTTGAGTGGTAAGATATTTATCATCACATAACAACAAAGCTGTTCCTTTTTCTGTAATACTGAAGGGTTTTTTTTGTTTTTTTCATCCGACTGGAATCATGACAAAGTCACTTCTGTGGTTGCAGACATTTTTAAAAGCCTTACCGACTTACGTCAGAACTCTTGAACCAGGAGGTAACAGAAAAATTCCACTTACAAAGTCATTAATACCGCATCCGTGGGTTGTTCAAATGGACTACAGTAAACAAGACTCTACTGTGTACTTGAAAGCACCATTAGCATCTGTGGATAGACTACTGAAAAACAACACAATGCAATAGCCCTGAACCAAAAAAACACTTTTGTGAAACGTATAATATACGTATACGTCCTTGTTAGACAGTAGTGAGGGTCTTGTATGTATCATGTTATGAGGCATTTTGCCAGTTGAATCAACTATAATTGTAGAGCCTTGTTGTATCTATCACAAACTGACTAACATCAAGGATTCTGCTTGAAACAATTAATCAAAACCAAAGTTAATAGAAAGAAACAATGAGCTGAGTAAATCAGCAATATCGCAAGGGCTTAAAAGTATGGCATGTGTGCTGTGGAGGTGTTGGAGCTGCAAAAGAAAGTGATACAAGGTGAATGTCAGCTGTACGAAGGGCAAGACAGAGTGAACACAATGAACTGTTTTATAGCCTGGAAGGTCCAGGTGAACTAAATCAGCTGTCAGTCCTCCCATATCAGCCAATTGCCTGTTGAGGTTGGCCAGGACATTCTCCAAGACAATGGGAGGGGTGTCACATATCTACTTTATCCACTCGTCTCACAATGGAAGATACAAGAGAAAGCCTCTGTGTCTGTCTGCGTGCCTGTCCACCGAACATCTGAGGTGCCTAACAAGTGTAGAGTCGTGGGGAGCCAGTGGCTAGGTCTCCTCTCTGGGCCTCTCTCATTAGACTGCAGCTGCAGCACATTAAGAGCAGATAAATTACTCATCTGCCACGCGGTGAGATCTAATCATGACCACGCAGCTCCTCTGGATGCCTTTCTATCATTAGCTCCCTCTAGGTTTTTCCTCACACCTTGTTTGGCTCATCATCCCCTCATAAATTTGCCTAAATGTATTATCCTTAGTAGCACTTAGGGGAAGTTATCTTGCAGTTACTGAACCTTTAACCTGGTTGGGTTTAAATTCGTTTTCTTTTATGTCTCACCATTTCTGTACTCAAAATATCGTGATCAGCTCGCAGTGATGAATGTGATTCCTAATATATTGTTGTTAAGGTCCACAAGGGATGATGCTAAAGGTGATATTTCCAAGCGCAGTGAATTCCACATGTTCACTTAATGCCACTAAAAGTGACTGCTCTGCAGGTAGGAGCTATTATGCGAAACAGATAAACAGTGATTACGCTCAACGTGATAAATGAAAGGGCAGCTCGCCAATGTGAGGAGTTTTACTCACCATAGATCACAATTTGTAAGTGCTGCTTGCTCTGGATGCCAGAGTGGAGTAGGAGCCAGGTTTTTTTTTTTTTTCCATTCAATCAATAAGATTTTATGCAGTTGTATGCTACATTAAAAAAGGTGGCTGCAAAGCAAAACACCTGGCTTCTGAGTGCATATGAAAAAGTTGGAGTACATATAGCGTACTCACCTAATGATGGCGTTTGTCATAGGCATGAGGCATGAGATGGTTTCTGATCTTTTGAAACACTTATACCTCTTTATATACTTTCGACAAGCCACAAACCACATGATTTATGTGACCCTGTTTCATGTCATCATCTTAACTGTTCTATAACAAATGGTACTAAATAAATAAAAAGAAAAATACTGTAGTTTTGGGATACTTGTATTTGAATTGATACTTGACTTTTGAACACTAGAATACTCTTAGATACTTTGGCGATCCAGAGAACTCGTTTTCAGTGATCTATTTGATGAGACAGCTGTCAAATTGTTTCAGACTGCCGAGAGCAAGCTGCTTTTAGATTTGAACAATACTCTGGAGCCTCAACCTAGGCGAAAAATATGCCGGTCAAATCCCGTGACTCCACACCTGCAAGTACTGTTTGTCCCTCTACTGACTCAGCATTCACAGCGTCACACATGTTTCATTTCTGGGTTTCTGGACTTTCCTCTAACACCAGTACTGACACTCTGGAAACTTTACTTTAAATAAATGCTCACTACTGTCACACACACACACACACACACATTTGTATGCTTTTTTCTTGTACTTTGCACAAGAGTACAAGACAATTTGTCATTTGTTGACTTTTCTTTCCCATTGATATATATTTTTACCTCTCTTCTAGCCCTATATACTGTTTACTTACTATATTTAATGTGTATTTACCATTGCTGTGCAATGCCTGGACAACCTACTGCTGTAACACAAATAAACAAAATCTGTGTGTGTTGCCTTTTTGTGCTGGCATCTCTCCAGTTCTTAGTCACGAGTATTTGCACATGGCACAAAACCTGCCCTTTGGAGATGACATGAGAATGTTGCTCCACGAAGCCCATGGTTGCAGATTAAAATTACAACAGCTATAACATTAAATATGGTATGTCTGGTAATGCATTTTTACAACATGACATTGCTACTTCAGTAAAAGATCTGAGATATTCTTCCACCACAGTCATGACCCATCTTTTGCACTGCAATCATAGCCACTGCAATTAGTGGCTTTCCATCATCTTAATAATCTTTGTGTATCATGTGTCAAGTCATTTCTTGACCCAGGCCACAGTGATGAAGATATGTGCCTGACACTGCATAGACGCCATAAATTACTCAAAGTTACCCAAAGACATCTTGCTAACCAAGCTGCTCCTGGCTGGAATAATGCATTTTTATGTGGAGCAGAAGAAGCACTCAACTAGAAGCAGTGACAAGGGCTTGAATACCTGCATTTTTCAGTAAGTACAATGGCTAATCTTGATTGACAAGATAGATCTGTAGCAAATAGTGAGGTATTGGTTGTAAAAGGTGAAAAACACAAGCTTTCACTGTAATGAAAATGTATATAATCTCTTTAAAGGAATAATTTGACCTTTTAGGTAATTAATTAATTTGCTTTCTTACAGAGAGTTGAGAATACATGAGTATACATCACTCTCGTACATCGTTTTAGCTTCATATTCATCTTCTTATCAGCAAAAAGAAAATTGTATGTTCCAAAATGTCAAATTAACCCTTTTTTAGAGATTCTTCATCATGGCCATGTTGCTAAGCTAATTGACTGGCTTCAGCTTTATCTTTAAAAGAAATAAAGCAAATACATTTATTTCCTAAAATGCAGAACTAATCCTTTAACAATCAAAATTACTTTAAAATCAAATAAAATGTGAAACAAAATGAACCCTCCTCTGATCCATTTAATAATCACATTTATTTCATTACAGGCGAGTGTTCCAGCTGAGTAATGAGAACCTTTGAAATGATTCAACCACTTGAGGTCAATGCCACATAAATACCTCATTTGTATCAATTTAGTGGGAGTGTTCAGACGTCACCGGGTTTGTACCTGCCTTATCTGCTAGTGATCGGCGGAATGCAAAGCGGGCGCCTTTGCGATTCCACGTGGAATTATAATTTAATTTATTCTCTTTTTCGTGCACCTTAAAGATGCATGAAAGGAAGGAGTAAGTGTTGAGGTCGGTGATGATCAGAGAGAAATCCCCCACCAGTACTATACTGTTTACTTTGCCTGGCCATAACCAGAGCTTTTCCCTCTAGAAAAGGAAAGAGCCTGCGAACCTACTTTGATGTACCTGACAACACTGAGTCAGTAATGAGGCTGATTTTGTCCTTATGGAAACGCCACCTGTTTGAATTCAGCTAACGTGGGTCAGGTGTGTCTCTAAATGGTACCGTCTGAATTCAAACTATTTATTTCGGTAATTATTAATAACTCATAGAGATAGGGGAATCTGATAATACTTTTAAATGCTTGTAAAATGCTAGAATGAGAACAGACTTGAACTCCAAGCACACTCTTTGTGTTTTATCTTTTTGTTTCCAGGCTTCTTTCTTTGTTTCTGACAACTACAATATCATTTGTTGTTTTATTTCAGTAATTGTGGATTTGCGGGTGTGGGTGCATGAAAGGCTTCTTTCTATGTTGTGAAGATTTTCCAAAATAATCTCAAACAAGACAGGAACCATTAGACGTGGCTTGCCGTAGAAATTAATCAGGCTTTGTTTATCGAAATAACATCTTAATGTCTTATTCTCTTTGAAATAATGAACTGAAACAAGATGAAAACAAGTTAATTTCTTATCCATTCCCCGTTTCGCATTGCCCTATTACCCTTGAGTATTAGTATAAGTTTTGTTCTTGTAATTCTAGAAAACAACAAAACTGCTTTTGCTACTTTTAATTATTTCTGTGCTTATTTTATTTGTTGGTTTATGTACTCTTGCCTAAGATATAGGTATATGCTAACTGGTTAAATCAGATACTGAATTACGACTGCTATGGTATGTAACATGATATTTTGTGAGACTCTAGCGTTGAGTTTTGTATTGCTTCTTTCTCGGAATACAAATGCTGTTCTACCATTTGTCTTTTTCATCAAGCTTGTGGTTTCAATGGGTTTCTTTTTATACCCCCTATCTCATTCTGGATTTTAATGTACAAAACAGAATAATCTAGATATTATAAATCTGTTTTGAGTCTGTGACCACCCCTAATTTGCCCAAAAGTTCAAAGGAGTAGATTCTTACAGATTTATATTTTAAACTGATTTATTTATTTCACTATACACAACGGACCTTGTGCAAGAACCACATGTACAACAAAAAAGAGTACTACATTCAGGCAAACACTGGACTCTCTAAAGAGTTCTTGTGTCCTCCATGAAGGACATGGAGCACTGCAGTCCTTTGACATTCAACCACAGACATTATCTTTTTTTTATTATTTCACACATATTTCTTCTGTCTTAAAACCTGCCATTGATATGGTCAATTTTCTTCTTTTTTAAGCATTCATTAATCATTACATTTAATTTGTCAGAGGCTGTTGCCAGCGAAGTTTGGTCAACAAAACAATACAAGAGTATCATGAACAACAGCATAGTTAGTCATCAGTATAACTACACTTCCAGCACAGAGCCATAACAAAACCACATTTTTAAAGTGTGTTAGTTGAAAGCCGCATTTGAACTATATTCTGTGTATTCAAGAGAGGTTGTCTGAATCCAGTCCAAACCTTCCTGCCAAAACAGATCAATAGGTCTACAGACAAATTACTACAGGACAATGCACAAAATATTATATATGAAACCATCTGGAGAGCTTGGGCTGCTTACAATAATTAAAACAAAATATATTAAGGGTGACAGGGAGAGGTGGAGTGTGGCATGAAAGAAAGAAAGAAACAAACAAAAAAAAGCAATGCACATTATATACCACATCCACCAGAGGGGGTTGGGGTGGATTGCTATAGCCCCTCTCCTTCTCACTTGACTTGTGGAGTCTCCTCAGGAGCAGCTGCATCCAGTGCATGGCAATCAAAAGCGGTCAGCAAAAACTTGCCTTAAAACTTGCGATGCATTTTTTACACATGCAGTTTTCTTTTACTTTAAAATACATTTTTGTAGGTTGAGGGGTGTGTGATGGGGAGGCATTGCACCTGTACCACAATGCATAGAAATATATACAGTAAGTCATTTTTTTTTTTTTGGTAAAGTATTCTTTTTCGCACATTTCATTATGCAGCTGCAGAAATAGGCTGCATTCCAGTATCTCAGGTGACCCAGGTAATTCATTGTTTAAAAAAATGTGGCTTGTGTGCAGAGGGAGTTGTGTCAGCACTTTGGCTGGGGATTTGCCAAACTGTTGAGCTGCCATGACTGATGTAAAAAAAAATTAACATTGACTGCTCGCTACCAAAATGGGACAATGTGCCTTCATAAAAGTCTACTTGGTATTATGAGTTAAAATGTATCTCTAGGTATATGCATGTCCATTCACCTTTCATTAACCTTCCAGCATTGTTTTATGACAGGTCCTTTTAGTGGGCAGACATGACATAAAAAGAGCTGAAGTGACATCTCAGGAGCATAAAGGTGTTCTGCCTAGATGAAAGTCGACTGCTCATATTCACTTATTGTGTTGTCAGAAAGAGGTTTGTTTTGTTTCCTTTTCCTTGTCAGTGCCTTTGGTTTCTTGTACGCTTCATCTTTGCACTGTCACCTGGTTGTTGAGTGGGGGTTTTAGCTGATATAAATAGCTACACTTTCTACAGCTGTGTGCATTGCTAGTCAGGATTGCTGTCAGAGTCTGTTTACGACACAAACAACCTCCTTCCTAAGGTCTGCGGTCCTCATACTGTCACATGTGATCGGCCGTCTACTTCTTGATGGCCCGTTCTGCCAACATGCTGCAGAGGGGGGGGGGAGTTGCGAAGCGCCGGCAGTCACCGTCATCTCTGGGCCTCACTCTAGGCGTAGTGAATCAGCGAAGGTAAAGATTGATAGATGACATGAACAGAATGTTGTAGGGGAGATGGGGGTTGCTGACAGAATATGTTTCAGATTGGAGAGGTCCTGGGAGGGCTAGTTTGACTTCAACCACACATGACTAACTGCCTCGAAGGCAGGTAGAGAAAAGGCCCTGTCATAGTCCATTACTGTATCTCTGCTCTTGGGGCAACATTACAGCTACACAACAAATGCATCTGCACCTTCTGTATTGGGCTTGAAGTATCTGTGCTAGTTGAACTAAAATATAAGTTGTACTGCTTGTTAAATCACATGCAACAATGTCCCATGTGTAATGTGTGTGACTCTCTTCTGCCTGAGACATGTTTTTCAAGGAAATCAATATACAGTAGTGTACTGCTAAAAACCACCGGGAGTGAAAGGTGTCACATTATCACTCTGAAGACTTCAATAAAACAACGGTGCCCGAGCTGGGTGTGCTAATAGTGGCAATTTTCAGACGATTTCTATATGATCTGCTTCAAGATATGCACTCTACAATGCTATGTGCTGCATCAACAGCACTTATCCCAGCTCCACTGCAATACAACCCCACTGACGGCATTTAAGCATTCGTTTTGCTGCAAGGTGCATGTGTAATCCTTGCTCGACGAGTGCATTAGTCACATTTAAATACTTTGCTGTATGAATGAGGAAGAGAGGCTGTGTGTATTAGTTTCCTAATCCCTCCTTTGACTCCCACAACTATGTTAATTGAAAAAAAATTTACCTTGGCAAAAAAGGGTTTTGGCAGAATATGGCTTTACATTATTAAGATGTCCAATATGATAGAGCTCTCTAATTACTCTGGCTCTGTGTAACCCAGAAGACGCGGCCTTTATTTGTTTGGAAATATTCCAGGATCTTTATTATGTTAATTTTTCACACATGGATTCTAGCACCATCTATTGGCAGCTAAGTGGTTTAACAATTCTTTTTTTAAACATACTACCAGGTACATTAGGACGTAATCGATCATCCGTGACCATTGAATTGTGGTTCACTGTAACTCCCTAGTGGAATACATTTGTCCATCAAAGACAAGTGACTTATAAAACCCCGCCAGGGCACTATTATAGGACCAGTCGGCTGTCTGCCTGAGGGCTTGCCTCAGGTGAAACTTCGCTATGAAAATGAAGACACTTCTGATAGCGATAGTCCAACTGACTAGCCTCCAATATGGTTTTATATATATGACGGGACTGAGGGTCTCCCTGAACTGTGATCTGCCATCTTGTCAAGCAAAACAACAAACTGAAACTCTTGTGTGCTGTACAGCTTATCATGAGGGCATGATAGTGCACTTGCAGTTACATGCTGTTTAAAAATCAAATGTTCTCACATATGGTTTGAATGTAAGATTAACAATATATATCATAACAGTCACTGAAGTTCTGAAATTGTGAGTAGAGCAATGTGGTTATTATTATGTGAAGAAATTGATCAGCTATAAACCATGTTTGTGTTGATTCTTTAAGAAGAAAGCGCGGCACGTTGGAGTGGCACACCAAGGATATTGGTGGTTTCATACAATAAACACTCGAGTTTTCAGGAATACAACAGCAGAGCAGTGGATGGATTCTGCTCACAGTCTAGACCAAACAAACTCATGTTGTGTAGTAAAGAAACCGGTGAAAAAATAATTGCAGCCACAATTTGATTTCATGCTGGCACAAGCAGTTTGCAACGCAACAGGAGAGCACAGTAACGAGAGTTAACGATGGCCATTTTTTGTTTTGTAGATACGTTTTAATTCTTTTTTGTTGTTGTTGTTTTTGTATGGACAAGTACATGACATTCCTTGTAACTGCTTCATAATGAAAGCCGTCCCGTGTTTTGCCCATTGCACGCTTTTAGTGTGAAATTGCAATAATTCAATATAGCTCCAATTTGGCTGTAGGAGAGTGAAGCTGTAGTCAGACTGGAATTCGTTTGGCAAATTTTAGTCATTGTGTGGCATGGGTGCAGACAGGACAAGAACTTCAGCAGGCTCATGGACATAGGGACAAAAGGAGAGACAGAAAGAAAGAAAAAATCTTTGTAAAAAATATATTAATAAATGTATTAGACAGCCATCAATCTAGCTTGACCTTGAGCCTTCAGCGACCTCACCTGTGGATCAGTCAAGAGTCAGAGTTTTTAAAAAACGATTAAGTAACTAGACAGGTACTATAGAACTAGACAGAAACTTTTTTTTTTAAAGTTTAAAGTGATCAATGTCTCCGTGATCATTATTATTACACCTTCCTGTATTCCTTTATCCGCATGGGTGCGTCTCACTGATCCATGAAGTGGTCAATTCAAGTGTCACTCCATGAATAGGAGGCTGATCAAGCTGAGGCTGTTGTCATGGCAACTGCCATGGGGAACACAGGTAAGGGCATGGATGATTGCCTGAACTGAAGAGTGCTTGATGAGAGGTAGGGGCCACTGGACAATCATGGCTCAGTGAGTCAGGTTCTATGTGACAAAAGAGAGAGAGAGAGAGAGAGAGACAGAAAAAAAAACATTTGGGATGGTGCAGCACCAATTCCCAAATGTCTAAAAATCACTGATGATTTGTCTGATTGACCAACCAGAGCTGCCTGTCTTCACACCTTGTGACAGTTCTATCTGAAATCTCACAGGATTTTGACACTGGTGGTTTGATGTCTAGGTCTTGCTGGATGGTCTGTAGAAACAGTTGAAAACACTGTATGAATTAAGAGATTTTTAATCTCAATGGGACCATTCCTTGTTACATAAAGGTTTAATAAAAAAATGCTGCATAGATCAATAAAAGTGGCCCTCTATTTCAGGTCATGATAATTTCTCTCTTCCAGTACCTACTTGACTTTTTTTTTTTTTTTTTTTTTTTTTACTTTACAGTGATGTTTTTTTTTTTCCCCACTCCTGACATTAACCTTGTACAAGGTGTTCTTCTAGACTTTCTGTGAATCATGAGGATGCTGCCTCATGTAAGATTATGGCTCTAATAGTCCTCTACAGATGCCCCATTATTGATTCTCACATAGAGCAAATAGTCAGTTTAATGTACCAAGCCAGTGGAGCAAAACTGACATCATCCAGCCGTGGACCCCTTTCCCAGCATGGCACATAGAGATAAATGTTCCTCTAAACAAAGCAGCTTATTTTTGAGCCGTACCCCTGGCTGATGGATTAATTGTAGTAAATAAAATGTTCTTTCTTCTCTTTTATCGATTTCACAGTGTATCTACAGAAACTGTACGTATGAACGCCAGCATCTGTTAGCGTCAACATGTCCGAATGCCACGATATGAAGCCTTTATCTTTTTATTCAAGGCCCTGCGTGACGTCTTGTGACCATGCTGTGGTGTCAGGTGTTGTGCTGGGTAAAAAACAAAAACAAAACTGTACAATAGGCACTCAAAGTCAAAGGCAGCCCTGTGAGAAAGAAAAGATGGCAGTGAATGAAATAAAGAGAAAGACATCTGCATTTGTCACAAGGGGTGTAAAAGATTTGGAGTGGAGTGTCCGTGAAAATTGGGGTCTTACACTTTAATGCGATCAGTTCACTTAAAGCACAAAGGAGGTTTCCATGTTAGGCCTCTGTAGCTACGGTATCTATCTATCAGTGTATTTATTTGTACTCAAATAACCAGGTTACTCATAGGAAGTAGTTTACGCATGTGGTTTATGCGGTTAACACGTTTATGCATTGTAACCTAGTTGCTATAAATCTGTACATTTCTCTCTGCAGACCTAATTTTAGAAACATTATTTGCTTATATGAATTAGTAAATTGTTCATTTTCATTAGTGATGATACACTTGTGTATTATCTCACATTGACAATGTCTGTCTGTATCTATCTATATGAGCGTAGGAGGTGTATGTCTAGTATATAATACTTCATGCTATAAATGATCTGAGCTCGCCCTGGGAAATGTGCTTTTCCACCTATTGCTGGTAAACCAGTAAGAGGAGAAAATCAAATCATTGGTCCCCAAAGGTCTTTCCAATAAACTATTGGCAATACCATCATCTAATTAGTAGGTCTACTTGCATTTAATTATTGATCTTGCATTGCAAATACCCTAACCTTCCATTTAGATGTAAACAAAAGGGGCACACTGAATATTTTGTATAAGCACTGGAGAGCTGTAGATCATTTATGTAATATAAATATTAACACCACCGTTTCTATTTTAAGTACCAAAAAAAATAAATACATGCCAAGTGCACACAATGATAAATACACACATCCAGAAGCAGTCATGCATATTCATGTCATCCCGCTGGGCATTCATTACTAGTCCTGTTAGAATTATGCTATGTATTTATACACAGGAGATGTACATGGAGTCGTGTTTATGTGTGTTTGTGTGAGTGTGAAGCACAAACGATAAGATCCCAAGATGTCTGTGTTTAAAATACTGCATTCAAAATAACGCGACACAGTTTCATTTGCTATTTTATAGTTTAAAAGTGAATAAAACTAGCATGTAATTATGTTTATATACACTGTATATATTGAAATACTGAACAAAGGGGTTGCACAGAGTAGCATCCCGGGAGTTCATCCTATGTGCTTGCTCGCCCAATGAGTATGAGTCTTACCTTTCCTGTATTATCAGACAGAAAGTGTGGATGTTGTGACTCAGCATCCGCTCTTGTTTAGCAACAAAACACAATTCCTACTAATGCAATTAACAATGTATCAAATGTTAATCAACAATGTAGCGAATGACAAACCGAGAACTGTGACCTAAATTTGCAGCTCCCCTCGCCTTCACGAAGCTTCAGAGTTACATTTCATTGTGTCCATGGCCCGCAACTTTACAGTTCTGGTTCACTCTCACAGCTCTCATAACATAATTTTCAGCTAAAATGCTCTTTACCTACTAAGCACCAAATGGCAGAAAGACAGAGTTAGTAGCCACCTGGTGAACATAGTAAAGCATTTAGGAGGTAAAGAGCCAGATATTTCCCTTAGGAGTTGGCACAGACCAAAAACAGAACCAAAAGAGAGAAATATTGGGTCTACATTACAGTATAGAGAACAGTCAACAAGAAACAATACTGATAAGTAATTGTTCTGAGTTTTTTTTTTTGCAGCATGCAGGTTGCTGATGTCAGAGGATGAATATAACTTGACATTTTCAGTCTGGGTCAATGCAGTCAACTCTGCAAGGCTGGCTTTTGTTGACACTTGTCTTTTTTTTTTATGGTTTCGGCAGCACTACATTTTCACTACATTTAACTCTCCTTTCCATCTCCTTCACTCATTTTCACAGTAGCTTCCTACTCTGCTTGGTCCTGGCATTATCATTTCTTCCACTTTGGGGGTGTTGATGTGTTTTAAAAAGATTTAGTGATCAGTGCTGTGTTGCATGAATTGTCCACAGGACTGAAATAAGGTATGTGTCATCTTTTGGTGAGATGGAAGGTTGTGCCATTGTACGGTGTACTTTTTTTGCTTCACTGTGGGAATATGTTTCACACTTTGAAGAGGCCTTTGTTAGCTGAGAGGGATTGTTGGACATTACAGAGCTGTACTGTGAGATCAACAGGGTGCCGTCGGACCACCTACTTACTTTTCAGCATGATTGTGTGACACCTGCAGACTATTCTGGGTGAGAGTCTCTTTTAAACTGTAACGGGCTGTGAGTCCCACGTTTTCAACTTGTGTAATAATGGATGTTCTTATCCCTGTGTGTAGGCCTAACAGGGATAAGATGGGTGGCCTAGGTCCACTTGATGAAAGAGACTATTGCTTAGACCAGGGGTCAGGAACCTTTTTGGCTGAGAGAGCCACATATTTTAAAATGTATTTCCGTGAGAGCCATATAATATTTTTTAACACTGAATACAAATAGATGCGTGCATTTTTAAGTAAGACCAACAGTTTTAGAGCATAATAAGTCTCTGAATTTATTCTTTTTAATAACGTTATTATACTGATACTAACCAATAGTAAATAAAATACTTCTTAACATTAATGCGATTTCTGGTGCTGCATGGTCCCGATCATGCACCGATCCCTATAGCGACTGTAGCGTACGGTTGAGTGAAATCTCCAATTAGCTCATAAGCAGTTTCTTTTCCGAGCTGTTCTGTCTCGTTAAAATTAAACAAAATAACACAAAACACAACTGCTTACTCTTCTACTGATTTTAATTGGGACATTTTGCAAAGAACGTAAAGACATTAAAGGCGTGGTACACGTTTCGAAGGCTGGGCACCGGGGGAGACCACCGGGGGAGACCACCGGGCTCTCTCCGATTGGAAGGGGAGAGAGGGGGATGCCCGGCCAAGGATCCGTCCAGAATGGACTAAATCACAGCACGGACAGTTCAGAAACAATTAGGAATGAGTTTAATGGAAGACTGCATGTTGCTAGCAGATCTATTTTCTGACCCGTGACTGGTTCTGAATGAGGGATTTATAGCAGGCAGCCACTCTCCCATCTTCCTGGTACTGCGTACCGCCACTGAACATTTTAGTGGTATGCAGTACCGGACTGTACCGGCTTACTTTCACCCCTGTCTACGAGCCAGATGCAGTCATCAGAAGAGCCACATCTGGCGCTCACGAGCCATAGGTTGCCGACCCCTGGATTAGACATTTCATTATGTTTCTCCTTATGGTATTGGCTTTGTTGAATGCTAGGTTGGAGATGAATACACAGCTGGTACAAGCAGATAGGGTGGGTATCATACTGATTAAGTTTATGCAAACGTCGCTGTCTGCTGTGCACCACAAAGTGGTCAATTCTGCATACCCTGTTAGGTAACCAGAGCCATGCTTACAGAACTATCATTACAATGTGCACCACTTGTTCTTTTTTGTTGTAATTTCCTGTGCCAGCTATAGACTACCTTTATTCAATCATTTACTGTACTTCCGTTTTCGTTCTACTAACAGTCTTGTTCAGTAGAAAAACCTTCGCTGATAGTGTAAAGTACAATGATTCAGTTATTCTCTACAATATCATCAGGCTACAAGGCTGTTTTAATTTTAATAATTTTTATATTTTATATTTGTCATTCTGAGTATTGGATTGGAAGTATTCAAGCAGCAAGAAGGGAAGGAACTCTGTACAACTGAAATGTGTTAAGTCAGTTAAGTCAATGAAAGATAAGTAGTAGTCAAATTAATGCAAATCTTTAGAATTTCATCTTATTTGCTCTTTTACATATATAAATATCCACATGTACACAGGACATCCACTACAGAATACTTTCATTCGTGTCACATTTCTTTTAACTGTATTTATGCACCTGTGCTCATGGCGGATGTCTGGTTATGTCTGGCACATTATCTCTCTGTTAGAAATTAAGCTTTTTGCCAAAATTGGACAGAACCAAAACTGCATAACCTAATGGGTGATCTAAGGGCATCAATTGTTGGCTTTAAAAGGGTTAGATCTGGTACTTTACATATATTAACAATGACAGAATTTAGTTTGAACCAGTGGATAACTGCAGTGGATATGGTAATGTCAGTTTCTCTCTCCAAACAACGTCCTCCAAATTCTTTGGGTCTCAGATTTAACCAAGAACAATGCATGAGTTTGAGCTACTGTATTAATGTAGATTGACAGAATATGATTGAGAGCCAAAGAAAGATGTTTTTGTATGTATTTTGTATTATTTAAAACACTAAATAATTATTGATATAGTCTATTTTTAAAAAAACAAAACCATCGTTTGACTCCCCTACTTTAATAATGGCAATGCATATGCTCCACTTGCCTGTGTCTGTGCTCTGGCTCTGTGAATGTTTAGACCAGTGTTCTAATGTGTGGAGAAAAAATTGCTGTCTGTTTGCATATGAGAGTAGCAGCACTCTCCGTTTTAGTCCAGTCCAGTTTAATGAAAGTGGTAGTAATCCCATAGTTATGCTAGGAGCTAATACATCCCGATTGGCCTTCTTCTTCCAGGCAAACCCGGAGGTGTCAGACTTCATCCGCTCCCGTCCTGCCGGAGGGGATATCACCCGGTTTGATAAATGATGAATTCCTGAAGGATCGCCTCCAGTCAGTCAGCAGACAGAAAATAGCTCACAGCTCACATGACGAATGTTATCCTCCCCACACACTTCATTTGACCCAAGGAAAGATGGACAGCCTGCCTTGTTGTTATTTTTCCTCTATCTTTTTTAAACAACGTGCTCGACTGTCAGTAATGCTAACAATTACCACGTCCACCCACCAAATGGGTACATTTTCAGGGGACAGATTTAATTCCTTTAACATACGCGCAAATTGATTGTTACCTTCAGAATCATTAATTAAAGCAAGGGACATTTCCTGGCAAGCTGCACATTGACGGAGAGCAGATCATTAGTGGCCCTTTGGGTCCTTTTAATATACTCTTTTCCGACAGTAGGCAATTCAGCAGTGACTTGAGTAGGAGGACCCAACCCGCAAATCAACCTTGTTGACCTGTAATTTGCTGTGGACTGGATATCAGCTGCACTAAATATAAGGATACACCCCCTGGCGTTTCCCAATTATTGCTTTTTTATAAGCCGATTGGAATTGTCGTGAAATTGTTGGAAGATAAGCATTAGCCTTTATAGTTGTGGTAAAAGTACAATGGACATTCATGAATACTATTTAAAATCCTGAGGAATCAATATATAGCTGATAAATGTAATTTAGTGCTTGTTTTTTCTTTTCTTTTACAATTAAACTGGCAGAATAAACAACAACAAACACCATAATGCAATAAAAATAAAGATCCTCAGTCAAATTGACTTTCTTTTATCTTATTATCTGCCTGTGTTTCCTAAGTTGTGTTGATCTATTACAGTATGACAGTTGAGTCACACTGAGGGCCATGTATGTTCAATAGCAATGATCACCAATCCTGAAATCAATCGTGTCCTTATTTTCCCACTTATAAGTATTGGCAGTTTGATAGATCTCATAACTTCAGGGTATTGCATCTAATTAAAAGCAGGGGAAAGGACCCGTAGAGAAGGAAGGCTTTGCATTTCAAATGACCTCGTTTTTTGGAGCTCATATTCTGGTGCAAACAGAGCAAGAAAAACACACGCGGCAGCATCGACCTCACCTTGAGCACATAAAACAACAGGCTAGTAAGATGTCACATTAAAGTGAGTGTCGCCACACGTAGCATACTTTAAAAGGCTAGTGACCTTTACGAGGAGGAAGTACTCACACTCCATTGACTATGAACTGAGAATGATGGAGAAAATGACATGCTTTCTGAGAGCACTATCTTTGCCCACACCATACAAAAAAAAAGAAAAAGAAAAATCAATAGGTTGCCTATTCTTTGAAGGGACCTCTCTATGGGGCAAATGTTTGGTGGTGGCAGCTCCCTTGTGGCTCTGGAACCTGAAGAACATCCAGGCCTCGGGTCACAAATCAAATGAAGCTCTCGATTGCATCTTCAACCAACATTGATTTCCTGGGTCTGTGGATGACCACAATTCAATGTGTGGCCCCTGATTAAACATCAGCAGCATGCAGTGGAGGTTATCTCCTAATCGCCATCGGTACAACTGGGAATCCAAAGCTCATTTTTAAGTGGTGAGCTCACTGAGCGGCTTCTTATTAACCAACCAACCTCTGACACACAGTAGAGGAGGAGGAAATCCACTGATCCTGATACAAGTACAGCCAGATTGAAATGATTTTAAAGTCCCAAAGACTAATAATTTATGCTTTAAGAAAAAAAAAAGACATTCAAACTGTTGCAGATTAAAGCTTAAACCACTGTCCCCATATCAAAAAAGTACCCACATCTATCACACAGAATGGATCAAAACAGCATTTAAGGTAGAAACCTTTTTGTGGGCACACTAAGGGTAAAAAAGTACTTTCTTATCCATTCTATACATGTCCACATAACACCAAATCATAAAAAGCCTGTGTTTTACATCATTAATGCTATGATTTGACTTCAATGGTTTTCCTACAGCTCAAATGATTTCTGAAAAGCCTGGTTTCAGTCCACGGCTTTGAAACATTCTTAGGTGAAGCCAAAAAACTGCGTGTCACCCGGGCTTTTGGCCCGTTTTGTCCAAAACAAAAGAGCCATTTTGTCGTCTGAAGCCAAATTAAACATCAGGTAAAAGGAATATTTGAGATAAGCTTCAGTAGACAACATTATTTGATCCCATCACGGTCAACTGCCCATGACAGGCGCTTCTGATCCCAGGATTTGAATCGAAATCTGGTTTTAGCACGACAAGGAATAAAATGTTGAACATTAATCTGATGCCATGTTTATAGCTACTGGCTTCTGAATAGGGATGAAACACATAGTTCAACTCTAACCAAGAACAAAAGAGACTTGCACCATTTAGCATTTTACAGCCAGGCCAGTGTCCAGTATTATTTGGTATCGTGCTGAACACCTAAATAAAATGTGCAGTAAGGAGTTTTTCCCCTCAAGGAGGATGTAAACGGATGGGGTGCTCTGGTAGAGTGGATTTGGGGGAGCCAGCCGAGGCTGACTAATCAGAGGGTGCTTGGGAGAGCATTAAGACAGACGTGTGGAGGGGAAATGTGACACCTGGAAATTACACAATGTAATGGAATCAGCCAAGTGGTAAATGTAGCTTTTAAATAGGTTTTGTGTTCTCCATTAACTTGCCAGACACTGATTGGTCCTGACAGCAAGGGAAAGTGACGGTCAGCGTGTTGCCCCCTCCCTCCAGTACAGCTTCTACTGCATGTGTGGAGCCTTGCACGCACACCCATACACTATCACAGACAGGCACACACACTTCACAGTGTGGGACACAAAGTTCTTTGTAGTTAGTCTGGGCTCCTGGAGCCAAATGAAAGTCTGGTGGCAGCCAGGCACAGGTGATCACAGCACAGTGGCTTCAGTTGTGCTCAATTGCATCTTTTTGTAGTTATAGCTATACATGCACGGTTACAGCCAAATCAGTTCCATCTGCACTTTTTTCCAGAATGTCTGTTTAAACTGGATTTGTGTATAACACAGCACTGATTCAAATCACATTAATTAATACTAATTTTAAAATAAATCATTTTAAAAATATACTCTAAAATATAATTTTTCATGCATTCATCTATCAGTATCACAGAGCTCTAATTTCTTAGTGAGCTTTCTGATTTAATCTCCCGCTGCGAGTGGATTGTGTTTTCATTGTATTTATGTGATTGGCTGAACAGGCTCCTTGGTTTGATCATATTTCATAGAACAAAGAGAAATGACATGACTAATATTCTAGTATTGGATTTGGCGAGATAATCTTTTCATATATTTACCATCGTAATAATATTTCCAATTTTGTAAAGTAATGCCACGCTTTTGATTTCAGAAGCCATTTGAATTCACCTCACTTTTCATATGAGAAAATATAAACTCTGACACTACAGCGTCCATTTTTCAGAAGAGGAGAAGGCTGTTTTCAGCTTCAGGCACTAATGTTGGGCATTGGGCAGCAAAATGACATTTCTAGGACACGTGTTGCCAACTTCTGTGGTGGGCTACTGACTCATAGCTATGTATAGCCCACACACATGTTGATGTTGTTTTTTCCCCCCATTTTTCAATGCCCACATTACGTTGCTTTATGTGCCATTTGTCTGTTGTTTTCCCATTTAACTTTTCAAGTTTCACTTGTATATACTTGCTTATACTAGCTTCGTAACGTTATCACTGATGGTCAGTAGATATTACTTGTTGTTAACAAGTGGCGACCTCTGTGGCTGTGAAATAAAGCCAATGTTTAGGTGCCAAAAACAGCAGTTCCTTGAATGACCACTTGAGGCTGACTACAGAATATATATCAAACTCCACCAACCTCATATTATAATGTCTAATTTCATAGCAGAAATAAACATGTTTACAGTGTGGTAGCTAATTTCATAACAACTGTACTGGCAACAACTACAACTGTCTGAATTTCTATAACTCACCCATACAGATTGTATAAAGGCTTAAAGTTACGTGTAATTAACAGCATGGCTGCTTTGATTGACAGGTGGATGCTGTTACAGGTGTTTTGTCCTTCAGCCTGTGTCAGGTCCACTGATGATCCACATCTTCCCCCATTTTTGGATTAGCTGTGAAACAGCAGAGGCAGGACAGCAGGACTACTAAAATGGCAGAGGCCAGAGCCACCACGCTCTGACCTTCACAAGAGACATCAGGCATACAATGCCCAAGTTTTATACAGGGTTTGGTCTAGCTCGCTTTACCTGTGTCCAAATAAGGCAAAGGCAAATCAGTGTTAAAAAATACAGAAAGCTCTCTGTGCATTGCCCCGTAACGAAAGGAGTCATGGAGTAACATAGTCGAGCATAGGCATAGTGACCAAATCTCGGATGGCACTAGGCAACAGCTAACAATGTCACTGGGGTAGAAGCAATATTATATTTTTAGTGCCTGCCCACACAGATATTGCAGTATTAAATTACCAGTACTGAAATTCTCAGTTGGAAACTGAAAAAAAAAAGAAAAGAAATAGAAACACTCTCCACTGCAGAAAAACAAATAAAATAAAATTTCTGTATTTTGGTTAGCTTTACGTTTTGTTTATCTAATAAGCACAAGTCAAAGAAATGTCGGATATATACTGATTTCTTTGCAAAAACTAATTTTAATTTCGGTTTGACTTTAATAGGCGCACGCTTTACATAGAAATTGCAACTTACAATGTTCTATATAAACTCACTTGATCAGTCTACACAGGCAGGCAGTAACACTTAGCATGCAAATTACCATACATGGCACATTAACATACATATACTTGAGTATTTACCCAAGTTTCCATGTCTGTATTATGCATGACTGCCAAAAATGTGAGTAGGGGCCGTGAGTGCTGTTTGCCTTGCCTTTGCTCGGAGCTCTTACATGTTCACCAACATGTGGGAGTATGAACTGGCTCAAGGGGGCCCACACAGTGCCATGAAGCTCATAAGCCTCAGCCTTCACACGAACCCTGCAGTCCTTTCAATGCAAATGAGAGAGGAAAAGAGAGGAGGGCTTAGTTGGGTATGTTCAGTATCTGCTTCCCTGCTTTTGCATTTCAAATGAATAAATGATAAAAGCCCACTTTTTAGTCAGTTGGTGACTGTCCTCTCTCTCGCTCTCTCTCCCACTTCATTTCTTCATTTACTGAACTCACTCGCTCTTTCCACCCTTCATCCCATCCTTCCTCTCATTCTGGGTTTACTGTGACTTTCCCTTGACTGCATGCTTATTCTCCCTCTTCTTTTACATAATATCTAACACTCATATTAAAAACTGCTAATTTGACCAGTCGTTGGAATAATATTTCTGGCAATTAACTGCATTTATTCTAGTGCCCTTTACTTAACTAGCCATAAAAGAAAAGAAAAAAAGTAGATTCTCTTTAAAGCCAACACCAGCCTGATCAGTGGAGCAATTCTTGAAAATGTAGGTTTTTACTGTAGATCCCTCGTGACATGCAGGGGCCACCCTCTCTACCATGGTTTCCACCTCTACTCTTTAGCAGCCCCGTGGTAAATGCTATAGTTGGTGTGCATCAGAATAATGGGCCATTACTGCTTTTCTTACTGAGGAACACTGGAGGGCCGTAATGCTAGAATAGTGGGAGGGTATGATTGAAAGTGTGTCCTACCTCATGGGATGTGGGGGCGGAAAAGAGTATGTTGAAGTCAAACACCAATTACTGTAGGCACTGAACTCTGGATAATCTGCAGCGAAAGAAATACTTTAAAAAACCGTAGCCTCTAATATTATATTAGCATTGGTGAATATTACAATATTTGCAGATTACCATGAATAAAGGCCCTCTGATGATGTGATATTTCTAATCTCAAATGGATAAAATGTCTACATATCGGGCATGTCATGAATAATCAGATGCATTTAAAGAGTCCAAGATATCATTGCTGCTTTGAATTTTTTCTTCTTTTCTTTTACATGCAGTGCGATTCCATCAGTCTGACATTAACTTTATCTCGAATCTCTCTTGAAGGCATTATCAACGAGCGCAGAGAAAAATGGCTTTGGACGAAAGGGAATATACCTACAATGAATTGGAGCAACAAAACGTGAGATGTAGCATGGTTGGTGAATGAAACTTAAATTCTGTCAGCAGTACAGCAAACATGCATTTCTTATCAAAAGAAGTTTTAAGTGCAGCTGTTTGTTTGAAAAAATACCGTCAGCAGCCATGTTGGTTGTTTCTGGCCCTCCAATGCAGTCATTGTATCAAACCCCATATTAGATAAAGGGTTGTGCTTAGCTTGACAAGATTCAGAGTGGATGGAAATGTTTCTGAATGAGCCCGCCAAATCTACCAGAGCAAATGAAACATGAGCTTTCAGATTTGCCTGTTTTCCAGGCTACAATTTCATATAAGCCAGAAAGATGAGTGCTCACCAGTGTGGTTTGCTTTAAAATGCTGCCAAGAGGTTATTTCAGTAATATTTACAGAGCACTTCTTCAAACAACACGCACAAAGTACTTTCCAAAAGCAAACATTTAGTACAATTGCAAGAGATAAACTATGAAATGTGCATATACAAACAAGCTGTAACGAAGAGGACTTCGTTCCCTGGAGCTTGAGATGGAGTTGCACTTTAACCGAGATACATGCACTTTAAGAATTGCACAGGCACTTTTGTAAAGCAGTGGCACTTTATTAGGTTTGCACACTTTGCACATGGCATACTTGCACATTTGATATACATATAGATATTTGTTATTCATAATGGAATATTTTTACATTCATTGTCCTTTTAAATCTTATTGGTGCTGGTAGGTTCTGTGATGGTTACATGGTTCCACCTGAAAAAGAGGGACATGAGATTTAGTGTGCATTATTTTTTTGGTAATTGAATGCAAAAATGACAACGTGATTTATCTCATATATGTGTGCAATTGTATGTTAATTTATTGGGAATGGTAAAGTGTGTGTGAAATGGTACTCACCAGTCTCCTTTGTCTCCAGGGTGTTTGGGCAAAAGGCTTCCCCAGGGAACGGTCTCCATATTTGTAGTTCTGGGGGCATCCAAGTGGTGATTGATGGGGGTGTTGGGAAATGGTGTATTTTATTAATGTTAGTGTAGATGCTAGAATTGGGGGAAGGTTGTGTTGGTAAATATGTGTGTGTATGTATATAGTGGGAGGATTATGGGGATAACGTAAATCAATAATAAGCGTTTCTTAGACAGAGAGTAAGGCAGTATGGTGAATGGGTTCTCCCTCATTACCTAGACACCCTATATAAGGCGCCATTTTGGGATCATTGGGTGGTTGTTGCGGTATGATGTGGAGAGTGTTTGCCATGCTGTTAAACACGGACCAATAAAAGACCAGTCTGACACTCTACAATCCTGCCTTGGTATTCTTTTGGCTGTATGCTCCAGCCGTAATTGTGGTCCACCTAACACAAGCATACATACACATGCACATTCATAAAAAGATAAAAACTCAAAGCAAAAAAAAAACAAAACAACCAACAACTCATGACCACAGTATGTCAGCTGTTAGGGAATGCCTTTCTATTACAGAGATTTAAAAGCAGCAACAGAGTCAGCTGAACTTATGTCCAGCTTTTCCAGAGCCAAGGAGCCAGTACTGCAAAAGGCTTGATCACCCTTTATTTTTAAACTGGACTCTGGAATGATTCTAGTCTGGAAGACCCAGACCAGACCTGTTCAGACAAGCATGGTGTAAGGAGCGCAATTATATACCCAGACACTCAGCCTTATTCAGAGCCTTGTATGTGATTAAAAACACTTTTTACTAAATTGGTGTAATATGTGCTAATTGCTGTGTTTTGGTGGAGTGGAGTTGTTTAAAATTGTCTTTTTCTACGCAGACAAAAGTAATTACTAAAATAATTACACGTGTCATTTTGACATGTGTTTTCATGTGATGATTTTTCTGCACAACCCAGGTGCCAAACCTGCACAGAATGTAAAAACAATAGTAGGAGTAACACTGTTTTGTTTTCTACTGAAAACTTGGGCCTTGGTTGCATGAAGGTGACACTGAAAAGAAGTTGCATCACTAGAAGATACTTTATTTACAGACTGTTCATTCCCCAGAGTTTCAGGATGGTATTTATTTCTTTAACATTCACTGTACTCTTAACCCAAGATGTTGCTCAGTATAAAACATTATCTGATGATGGTTTCCTGCATTTATAGATACTTTGCACATAACCAACTCGAGTATCAATTGAGAAAAATATTCAGAATATGAAAAAAAAAGATATCTAAAAAGATTATTAAAAAAACAACTCAATATTATTTTCCTAGTAGAGAATAGACAACTTATAAAGTTAGATATTGGACTGTAAAATGCATATAAACATTTGGTATTGAACTTTTTTCATCAGTGATGTCAACATGAGAATGAACACAGTAAGAATTCTAAACTACACAAATGATGAAATTAAAACTTTAACTTTTTGCGACCCAAGATGTTTAATTTCGTCTGCAGACGAGTTTGCAAGCATAAAAATCTGGGACAAATTCATTCATTATTAATCCAGCTTTTATTTCCACACTTTCTCATTTGATTATCTGCTCTCTGAAATGGCAGCACTCATTTGCCTTCATATATTAATAATTCAGAATTTATCCTGTACGGTGCTCAGACACAGATACTTTTGCACTTGCGGTGTTGTGCAACATCAATGCTTTGTTTTACTGTCGCGTTCGGTAAAAGTCCACAAACTTATTTGCTCTTCAAATCCCTGTGTGTTGCTATCAGGCAACCTTTGCTTTCTAGGCCAGAATATTCATGAATGAAACATATTAAACCATTATGCACATGTAAAGAGGAAAGGATCTCATCCTCAGTGGAGAAAGTGGAAGAAAGAGCACAAACAGCGATGTATCAGCCAAAGGTATTTTGATTTACAATGAGAGTTGTCTCATTTTGCAAAATCATAGAGTATTTTCAGGTTTCGAAGTTCTTAAGGTCGAAGGCAGCTGCAGTTTTGTGCAAAAACATCTATGACCTCCTAAAACTCAAACTCACAGTCGTGAACTCAAAGTTACAACTGTGGCTGCTCCTGCTTCTCTGCCCTCACAATGCTTTGTGAGTAGAAATTCTATTAGGCTCAACATTTACCACATTTAATCTTTAATGAGACTGGTTCAAATTTGATCACATTTCCCTTTTTTTCGAAGCATCAGTCAGAATTGTTCACGCCTTGTGAGATTCTGAAGCCGTGATGCGAGACAAGTCTTATCAGCGAAGACAGATGGGATTGTTGATAGTTGACAGACATGCTGATATCGGATTTTGGTTTTTATCTCCAATCACTTCATAGGGTGGAAAGCTTGACAGCCTGCATCTTCAAAGTGACAAAAGGCCAGAAACACACCGTGCGCAGACAGATGGGGAGGCTGTGTTTTTAATAACCTCAGTGCCACCGCGGCACGGCAATGATGCCAGACTCAGGGGTGCCAGCGAGGGACACCACACTGTTGTGCCTTCTTGGCTCGCACATCTGTAAAGCGGCAAAGGTGATAACATCTTTTCTAACATTCTAAAAATGGAAATATGGTAGGAGGGGCATTTGTGCCGTGGAATTTGCTTTTTTTTTGTTTCCTTTGAAATGTTAATGTCTCCTTTAAATGTAGTGAGATTCAAACGTAACAGCCAGATATCGTGTCACAGGTTGACATTCCTTTAAGGTTTCTTAGTATGAACACTTTGAAAAGCAACATTTCTGAAGGCTATGCACCAAATTTCATATAACAAGGCAGGCTTTTCACATGCTGCAGCCCACAAGCAAACACAGCCAATGTCAGGTCAAAGCCATTTATCTTAAGCAGCAAAGCTCAATCCATGTGATGTCTCTGCAGCTGGAATGACATCTCACAAGATTCAGCAAAGCTGCTTTGACTGCCTCTGTGACAGTTACAGTAAGAGCCACAACTGACCGCATGAGCGTTAACGTGAACTGATCTTGTCTCTCTTAAGAGTACGCTGAATTCTAGTGTCGACAGTCATGTTGGTTTTTCATTAGCATCATTAATCACTGCCTCGGCTCATCATAATGTTGCATTAATGACTCACTGCTGTGTAGGGGTAGCCCACGTTAGCATAACCAAACTGAACATGCCGTGCTTTTTTTTAAACCTCAATTTAAAATCACTAGAGATAATATTTTAAAACAATATATTGCACATACTAAGACACTTGTGCTCCATCACGCAGCATATTGCAGTTAAGGAGTGAAATTGAGAGCCCTGTAGAGAAATAGAACTAACTATTGACTGGCCATTGATAAATAATGTATTACTCTACAGTGCAATTTGATGTGAATTGCAGAAAGGCCGCTATGAGGTTCTCAATGTTTAATGGGAACAGTGTTTAAAAGTGTTGATAGAGTACAGCTACACAAAGGGTCTGGTAATTATTTCCAGCCATTGGCAGTGAGCTCTGCAGTCATTTGAGAGACAAACTGAGAGCGTAAGAGATGGTAAAAGCATACATACTACAGTTTAGAGTGCTCAAATCAGCCTACGGCAAACAGGTCCAGGTGTTCGTTACGTACTAAATACTAATATAGCTGTACTGTAATGCTGGATTTCTCAGATATTCCTTTTTTCAATGCAGACTGTGATCAAACTTTAAGACACACACACTCTCAAAATCTTGGAGTGCACAAAACATGCAATCTGACTTCTCTGAAGGAATAATAACTGTTATTATTCCTTCAGAGAAGTCAGATTGCATGTTTTCTGTACACTACGGCTAAGCTGGCGGCAGGCTTACATGCTCACACAGTAATGTCAGGCAGCTTACTCGCCACCTTAGTTTTTTAGCATTAACCTGTCCTAATTAGCCCTAAAGACACAAATGAGGCTGCTGTGAATGCTACGCATTTGATCAATCGTAAAAGTATTGGACAAAATGAAAGCTTGACCTGATGATGATGCTGCTGCTGGAAAAGTTAAAGGATCATCAAAGCTTTTACAATTAATCCTGAAGGGGACATTTTATTTAAGAGTCACCAACATCAACCTCATGGTCACACCATTGGGGAAAAAGGTCAGGGGATCATCAAAGTTATTATAATTCATCATCTGGTGACCATGAACGTCTGTCATTTTTACAGCGATCCATCCTATAGTTGTTGAGATATTTCAGCCTGGACACAAAATGTCACTCCTACACATATTTTTTAGCTAAAAACACATGTAGGAGTGACATTTAGAGAAGCGTCACTTTTATGAATGAGTTATCTCAATGTCTTCCTTACCGGTTGCCCACTGCTGCCTGAATAACCAACGCAGTGGGGGAAGTGACACATTTTCTATTGTTTTGACTGAGTCACCTCTACCTAAAAACATAGTGTACAACTGTAGTACAAGCCCTAAAAATAACAGCAGAATGTTGACGAGCGACGGGGAAACCTCTGGCTCAATCTATGCACATCTGTCTGCACAGGTTTGAGCAAAAGCATGTTGCATTATTAATGACGTACCGCTTAGGGAGAAGCTGGAGGCCAAGCCTAGGGACAACATCTGTCAAAGAGCAGCTCATCTCTTTCTAGGCTGAGGTTCTTCAGTTCCAGAATGGCTTGAGGGGACGAGAAGTGTACGTGTGTGTGTGTGTGTGTGTCCGAGGGGGTTCTTCTAGTTTGACCTTCACTTTCCCTAACCTTTATTCACAATTCCTCCTGCTAATTTTCGTACATTACTATTCATCCTCATGGTGCGGTTTTATGCAGCTTTGTCAGACAACACACTTGAGGCTATTTTAGAACTCATTAGTTTAATTGGCAATAAACTGCAATTATTTTTTTGCAGCTGCAAACTGCATTTATAAGCTACAACAAACAGCGAATTGAAAAGAATGTTGGCCTAGCAAATGAAAAGAATACCAGCGCCAGCTTTCTTGAATTTCTCCCTCTCCACCCTGCATGGCTGTATGGAGAGATAATAATTACTGCTGAGGGGGTAAGCAAGTTCACCTTAAAAGTTCCCCTGCACCAAAGGAGTCAATTTCTTTTCCCCTGCTTTAATAATAATACATTTGTGCGCTTGTCTGTGGCTTTCCATGACTCAATAAAAACTAGATGAATAAATAATAAGCTCAATTGAAGGCACTTGGTAGACGTTCATGCTCTAGCTTCTTCTCCCTTACACAGAAACCTCCCTATTCCCTGCTCACATGCATTATTCATACGTTTAGGAATACAAGTGTGTGGTTGGAAACCCGACTGCAGATTGGGAATTATACACACATAAATCACAATAGGTATACTGAAAAACACGCTATTTTGTTAGAGTTTTTGTGTTTATCCATTGAATCTTATCATTTCAACCACATGAAAATCCAGAGTCAGAAGCGGTAAACATGCAGTATGATGCGTGATAAAAGCAGTGCCTGCATTTACAGATATTCACAGTCACTCTGAACCGGAATATTCTCCCAATGAAAAATGAAGGTGGAAGAAGACAATCACATTAGTGAAGAAGATGGACTAACTAAAAGATCAAAACTCATTTGAGGCTGGTTAATGACCTCATACTTAACTGTATAAGGTACCACAAAGACGTACAAGGTCTGATTCAAGACTGGGGAGTCAGAGGTTGTGTAATTAACCTCTGTGAATGAGTGTTTACTACTGTGGGATAAATACGTTGTGTGTATGTGAGTGCTGGTGCAAATTCTCTCTCTGCATTTGTTTTCCATGCGTGCATGTACACGTGCGCACATGTGCATGCGTGAGTATGTCTCGCAGGCAATGGGACCTTGGACAGAAGAGTAATTGATTCAGAGAATCTTCAAATCAATTCTTGGACAGCTGGGGCCGAGGAGATTAGAAGTGAAGCACAGGCGGCCCGGAGTGCAGTCAGACAGGCCCCAGAGCAAACAGTAATCTCAGGATTATAGACCTGGGGGAGATGTACCTGTTTTCTCTCATTTCGTTCCCTCTTGCTCTCCCAGCAGTGACAGTCTATATTCACCACTAACCACTTTGCCCTAAAATGCTGCACTCCCTTCTTCTATCTGTGGAGCCTCACAATAAAAAGGTGACTAAAAGCTCTTGCTGACATCGAGGTAAGATTTCAATGAGAATATATGAACTCAAGGCAATTGGGGGAGGATGTAGACTGGATGATAAATGCTGTCAGATGACTTTTGACCTTTTTATTCTCTGCATTTTACTCAGATGGAGCTCATTGCAAAAGTAGCCAAGTCAGTGGCAAGTGGAGATTATCTGGCCGTGTAGCTCAAAAGGAACCACTTAACCTAATGAAGTAAATAAGGTAATGTGTTCAAAGGTCATTTGTATAATTGTTTTGGTCGGACTGAGTGCAGACGAATGATGCAGACCTTTGTCCCATAGCTGGAATATATCTCATTGCCCCTTCCAATTGATTGAATTAAATCACAAGAGTAAATCTGTCAGCTTAATGGTAGAAAAATTGGCCTTAGAAGGAGGTAAGCAGGAGTAATTTTAAAAAGAGCCCGAGAACAGACAGCAGCACAGGCTGCAGCTGACAGAAAATAAACCCTTATAACTTGCTCTGTGTGGCATATTTGCTGTTTGACTTCTGACTGCTTTTGTAATTCTGCCTCTGAGCAGCCATGAAAAATACAGTGCGCTATATAAACCCCTAATTAACTAGTGCTCGCAGAGTCCACTGAATGTATTTCTGCATTCACAGAATGTGTCTTAATGCGAAAGGGAAAGAAAACCCCAAATGCATTATGCCATCTTCATTGTTTTCCAAAATTCTAATTGTTTCTCAGGGGATTTTAATGAACAATGACACAGCTGAAGATAACATAGCGGGGCAGTGCACGCTCACCAATCACTCACGCAAGGTACTGAAATGATGCTTTTTCTCTTCTCATTACCAGTTTAATATTCAGGGAACCCACACTGTCTGAATACAAGTATTTAAAACTTTAGATATTAAAATTTTGCTTAATATCTCCCGCAGATGAGGAGTAAACACACTTTGACAATGACTCACAGTGTATTTTGCTCATGACCATTTTAATAAGCTGTAGGACAACTGTTTACTTCCAAGACATAGCAGCAGCTCTGGAATAAAGAGATAACATGTTTGCAAAGAATAACACCAGAATGCATAGCAGCACAATTGAGCTGACACTACCAAATGAGCAGTTACCATAATGTTGTATAGTCTTCTGGGACAAATGAGTCACTCGTGCTTGACTTATCAGTCTGTTCATCAAACTGCCTCATGTTACCCTCGTCCATTTTTCCACGATAACACTAAAAACAGCTTTTATTTTGAAGTGTTGGACATTAAGGCTTCTGAAATCTCTCCCTAGATTGAAAAGAAGTGGCAGTAATTGCAGAGGCGTCATAGTGCTGAAAGGATTAGTCGATCAATCAACCAGTTGATCAGCAAGAAAAACAATATTGTAGTAATATAATTTAACAAGCAAAAATGCTAAATATTCGCCAGTTTCAGCTTCTCTAATATGAGGATTTGCTTTAACAGTATTAAGTGAGTATCTCTGAGTTTTTGAATGTTCTTGTTTCCTGATTAAGCAAGTCATTTGAGGTTGTCACCGTGGGCTCTGGAACAACAGTCAAAAAAACATTAGTTGCAGGCCCAATCTCCATATATCTGAAACTGCCTTTTTGAGAAATTTTAGATCAGACCCGGAGGTCCTCACAGTAGTTTTTGTGAAAAGCTCCAAATTGAAAATGTTCTGTGTGAGGAGATTAGAAGAGGAACAATAGCTGGAGGATGGATATCTCAGTCAGCATATTCCTGCTGGAGAGAGTTCAAATGAAGCCCGGTAACAGGATGAGACTTCTGTCAGCTGTGTGGTCACATTGATGAGAACGGTGGCTCACACAACGTTCCATCAAGCACTTGACAGGCTCTTAAGGTGATTACTGGCTGATTAGCATTACAGTAATCACAAGATGATTCCTGATATGGAGTGCTGCTCCACGGTTCATGACCTCGGCAGAAGCCTCACTCCTGGATCGTGAGTGAAATGAGGTTGGGCAAATGTTCGTGTTCATTGCACCATAGAATGTGATGAATTGAACTTACTTCGAAGCACTGTCATAATACATTTTGCAGCATGTCCCTCAGTCTGACGTTAGAGCCCATTGAATTACTGATCCTGGCTAATTATCTGTTACTATCTTCATAAGCAGGGAGCAGATCTTCACAAGTAATAGTTATCGTTGGTTTTACCTAAGGAATGTACTTCAAACAGGAATCCAGAGTTGACTGATAATATTTAAACAAGACTGAAAGTCTACTGCCAAGGTGTGTAAGAATATCATAAGGCACAGCCGTGCTTTAAGCAAAGGGAAATGTTCCAGTTATTTAGTTATGAATCAAAATATTGGGGAAATGAAATGCCAGGAGAATAACAACATTATTACAGCTCATCCCCTGGAGACTATGACTACATGTGTATAATATTATATGGAAATCCTTCCAGTAGTTTTTGAGACATTTGACTGAAAAACCTAAAATGTCAACCTCATGGTAACAGTACAGGAAACATCAGGGGATTGCTGAAGTCACTGGGGTGCATCTTATGGGGAACATGAATGTGTGTACAACATTTTGCAGTAATCCGTCCAATAGTTCTTGACGTATTACAGTCTGGTCGACCATCCATCTGACCTACATTGCCATTCCTAAAGTCACTTGACAATGACTGACATCTCTGTAAGTTTGAAACACTGCTCTGCTAATTTAAATTTGCTGGGAGCTGTCAGTAGAGTGCACAGATCATTGGTCTGACAGATGATATCTCTCCTTTAACTTAAACACAAGCAATAGAAAAACTGCGCACAGAGAAGTACAATATATGCAAATCTCTTTGCTGATTGTACTGTAGAAATGCTAAAATCCTTGTGAGCTGCAGTATGAAGACAGCCAAGAGAGCCTGGATTGGCATTTTCCATTTGTGTGCAGGTAAAGGGGGGGAAATCAAGAAATGGTGGTGCAATGGTAGAATCTTGAAGGGAATTTGCTTGGATTATTCCAGAAATCAGATGTAAGAAAAAAAAAAAAGAGGAGGAGAGGCAGCTGGGGTTTGTGCGTAGGCACTGGTAGTAATGCACCACTGTATGTGTGCAGTGATCCAAAACCTGGAGGGATCGGATCAGGAAGAGAAATTAGAAGAGCTCCTTGCAAAGCTTTTCACTGGAAGCCTGAGGTTTGACACATATGCAATTTTTATACTTGTCAGAATGTGTACGAGATGCATGACATGTAAATAAAACTGGCAACAAAACACAGCCAGTGGGGAATGAAAGCAACTGAGGTCTGGAGTTAACCTAAAATATCTGAAAGTGTTATCAGTGAATATGCCATTGTGGATGCTGGAGAAGCTCTATTACACTTCACAAAAAAAAAAACAGTTGGGGGGTTTGAAATTCCTGCCTCACTTTTCGAACATTGCCAGTGGCAGTGAAAAAATCAATAACTCCAAAATAAGACTGCTGTTCCTTCAAATCCTCTATGATTACTCCCACGCCACCAATAACTACTGCAAACACTGTCCTTAGCCACACACCTTCAGATAGTCCAAATAATCCACAACTGAACATGGACTCTTTTTAGACATGGGGAGGAGCACATCTGGCAAAACATTGTTATTTACAGTACACTACATCGTTGGTGTCTGCTTTACTTCCTTGATAACATGCTGAAACACAGATGCAACAAAAAGTACAGTAAATCTAGCCACTGATGTGCTGCAGAGTGTTCTCTGGCTGACATTTAGCTTTATTTAATCAGGGTTCTGGAGCAAAGCAACTTCTTGGCCCCAACCAGGGCTGTTTCAGTCGCACCACATTGTGCACTACTGTTGCGGGTGGGGTTTTCATCATGCATATAGTAGCTGGCAAAACCTCCAAGGTGGAAATCTGGGAGGATTTCTGCTGGCAGAGATAGGTGGCAGGAGTTCAAACAATGTAGGAAAAAATGCTCTGCACCTTCTCATGATCAACACAATTCCAAATCCTCTTAAAATAAATAACTTGAAAGAAAATTACACTCCAAGATATCAATCAAACTTGGTGGTTTTCAGTGCATCATGTTGTGCCAGGTCTTCTAGTTACACTTTCTCTCAATCGCCTTTTCTGCAACTGTTTTCTTTAGACAGTACATATCCAAGAATGACTCTCTACATAACCAGAGAAGACACCTGAACTTTTCCATTCATTCTGTGTGGTTGAAAAGAGCGATAGCAAAATAGTAAAAGCAATAAAACGGGAATTTTTCAGGTCACAAAAAGGTGAGTTGCACCCATTACTCAAAAACCTGCCCTTCTGTCTGTAATGGATTTCTTCCTGAATGATTGCTGAAAATTGAGGCAACAAATTACATATAGAAAAAGACCTTCGCTTTCTGAATCTTAGAAAAACCTGCTGTTTACATTTCTGTTCTAGAAAGCTGAGTCCTTCTTTCAAATGTGGCTGGCACTGAAGAATCACATTGTCCACAGCTGCCCAGTTAACCAGACAGGAAAAGTCGCACAGTTAAACAAAGTACATCACTGATACAGTAAATGGATTTTACATGGATGAAAAAAAATCAAATATAGCAAATAAACAGACTTGATTAATGGAAAATTGCTGTTTTGTCTGTTTGTCACTCCCACTGCTATACAAATATTTTTTGTTTGTTCAACAAATCTTCTCAGACATACACACACTTATTAAATCTGAATGCTCCCCACCGCATTTGATTTCAGGAGTTCCTTATGCATTCATGCAGCCCCTTTTTCCAATTTTCAGGATAGGGAGCACATTAGTGTGATTAGCAGGTGGCCCCAATGCTGATTAATGTGATTTGATACAGGGAGATAATTCTGCCTGATGCCTAATATTTAGCTGATCCAAAAGACAATGGACATTAATTATCATCATTACTAATGCTTCTGGCATGAAATGTTCTCATTACTTATTCTCATCTAATTTAACACCAGGAAAGGCAGAGAGGGAGAGAGAAAGAGAGAGAGAGAGAGAGAGAGGGAGGAGACAGGCATAGCAAGCAGGAGAAAATATTATTAGATAGATACAGATATTAATAGATATAGATAGAATCGCATTGCAAGGTCAAGATGGTTGTCCTCCGTATCTAAATACAATAGGGTGGGACAGAGCCAAAAATGTTACCCTAAACTCTGATACAGTAGCATTTGGGAACAGAGTTACACCAACTTCCATGTACAGGATGTGTCTGTCCTGAGCAGGAAACTTCGTATCGATTATACTTTTTTTTGGAAAGATTTGGAACAGTGGGGTCATCTTCAAATTTCACAGATACCTCTTCACAAGATTAAATATTCGTTTTGAAAGTCAACATAAGCTCCTGCAGAGAATGTAGCATTACGGGGCGTTGCCTTTAATGTTGCTAGACCCCCAAATGTCTTGAGTATCCTCAAAGATTTTCTGTTAACCCAGTTTAACCTACAGAGAAAATAAATGAATGATAAGCCCCAAATCGTCCTGCATGATCACACCATGGGGATTGAATCATCTAGATTGGCTGTCACAGATGATGAGGAGCTCAAAGACACAAAAATGCATCAGGGTTGTTCTATATTTGGGCCAATATGGTAATATATGCTAATGTTAATGGCTTAGGTCTGAGCAGCAAAACACTGTTTCATCCATTTCTTACACTTTTTTCTCATATTGTTGATATAAACAGTTATTTAAAAGACGCAGGCTTTTGGGATACAGGTACCGCGTTCCAGTTAAAGTCAGAGGTTGGACACTAGACGTAAAAAAAACCCACAGTTGGCGAAGACAAACACAGTTGACCTCTCACAAGTGCAGCCTTGAATGTATAAACAAAGCAGAAAGGGGGAAAACAATGCATGAGCTAACAGACACCATTATACAGTTTATTTTACAGCTATTTTATATTTGGAATCATATCCATGCCTTTTTCCGACCCAATAGAAATACTGTCTTCAAGTACACCCTCCTTCCTCTATTGATTGAAATGTAAGAGAAGTGGTGTGATGTCAGACAACTGCTTCTTCATGAAGTCAGGGGAAAATGGATTTCCTCCAAGTTTACAAGTAGGAACTTCAACTTTGAGTGCTGTTCCATTGCACTTTTTCTAGTAGGAGGTTGGGAAGTGTTCGGGTTCTGAGTTGTTCCATGCATGAGTATCAGTCTCAGTAGAGCTCCACTTCACCATGTGGAGAAAGCACGACAGACCTGACTACAGTTGCAAAGGTATCATTGGACAATCGCTGCTTGGGGGAGGGGTTTAATTAAGTGTTGATTAACGGCATTGAGGAGAGAGCCTGATCTACATTATGATGTTTATAAAATACCGAAGGCTGAAAATTGCTGGCATTCTTTTTACAGACTTGGTGATTTCATACAGCCTGCATTGAGAGTCTAAGCATCACACCACTAAGAGAAACACTTACACCATTTTTTTCTTCTATGAAGGCTTCAATTTAGTGATAGGGGGCATATTTTGAGCCTGTAACACAAGACCTTTTGTTGTGTTGAAGTGAGATAACTGATCCTTAAGCGGAGCTCAGAAACTGCCTCTCCTTGAAATGATAGAAGACCTGCGCAATGCCTCCCTATCCAGCATTCAATGGGAAAACAATAAACAAGCCTGGAGGGGGGAGACGGAGAGATTGATAGGCATGCAGTTCTGATCACTCAACCAACAGAAGCTCACTTTACCGGTTCTGTGCTTTATGCACATTTGTGTTTATGAAATTGCAATCGATTGTTTCAATTACATGCACGGTTAGACCATGGCGTTGTCACAATTGATGTGCTACTCTGAGTCAACCTTTGTAAAAATCACTCAAGTTGTAAGTGGTGTAAAAAAAAACTTATTTTTCAGACTATTTTTTTGTGTCATATCCCCACTGTAGTTTGAAAAACTGCAGTAATACCGACTCTGAATTAGACTATGGTAGTAAATGCAGGAACAAAACAAAAAACAAAGCTTTAGTCTTCAATCTGGCTGTCATCTATGGGCATAAGCTTTGGTAGTGATAAGAAAAAGATTGAGGGTAGAAGAACCTGGAGATTCTGGCGATAGGGTTGGCGTTTAAATGGTGATGTGATTGCTTAGATACAGAGCCATTCAAATCTTTAAATTAAACTGGAAGAATAAAAGGACAGGAACAATTCAAATCTACAAAGCAATTCATAAGTTCCCCCTCTACTTGGTACCCACTGGCCTCCAACTCTCACATCCTGAATACAGAAGACAGTTATTGGGTTATCACCAAATGTAGGTTGGACTTTTTTTGGTTTTTTAAATCAAGTGCAAAATGCCAAATTAGTTTAAATTCTCCTCGATGAGTACTTTCCCAAATTCTGTTGCCATTCTATCACTCTCTACACAGCGTTGGAAGCTGTTTTAGTAAATCAGTGCCATCCCTCCTGAAATTAAGCTTGAACAGTCAAATGGGTTATATCTCCCTACAGTGCTAAACTAAGTGCTGCTGCTTTTTTTATGATTGCACTCTTAAATGTAATCATTGCACGCTGCAAAAACGGCCACACACCTTCATACATTATAAATGACCGGCAGGCAAAGAAAATCTATTTACACATAATTAAAAAAAATAATATTGTGTTGCTCTGTCAAGTAATCTGCTGTTAATTACTATCACCTGCACTTGTTTGATTATCGTCTACTGAAGATAATTGCAGTCTTTTTTTGTTGTTGTATTTTTCTCCTATGTGCCAGAAGGACTATTTGTCTCAGAGCTAGGTGACAAACACAGACTTTAAAAATATATATATTCTAACCCTCGGCCTCACGTTGAGCTCACATATATAAAAAAAAAAATGGAGTACATTAACAACTCACAAACTGGCAATGTATTCATGAGAATGATGATTGTAAGAGAATTACAATTAGCGTTAACCTCTTCCACTCCACACAGATGTAGCCAGCTCAGATCCAAAGATAGATAGATATAGGTATCGTGTGAAACCTGGTTCTCCCATTGATACCATGTCAAGTTAGCTCGTTGGGAAGGGGGCTAAATAATACTCCAATATTAGGCTGAATATTACTGATATATTACCATTTGCATTTTCATATGACCTCACACTTTTGTGGGACTCACTTTCATTATTTAGTGGCTGCAGAGACTGTACCTGTAATTAAGGGCAATAAATTAAACTCTGGTCTGGACTAGAGAGCCCCCCTGGGCCACCTTAATGTTTGGCATACTGTGATCTCTCACCAGTTGTCTTGTTTCTTTACATAGTTATCGCACACACACAAACTTAAACACCACATGCAACCCATGAGGAAAATAAAAAGTTGCCAACTCATTCGTCCTTTCCCACAGCATATAACTACCCTACTTAATTTACTGAGGTAGCACTAAGGTGTTGATTGAAATTCTATTGACTGTACAGTAAACAAATCCCTGGCCTCTAATCCCCATAATTCCAGCATATTGTATTGTCATTAACCACTCACTGGATGGTAAATACAAATCCTTTCACCTTTCACTTTGCAGTCCATGGATAATTGCTGTATCCTTTCCTCTGAAGCGTTCCCATGGGGAGAACCAAGTAGCACACAGGAAACAGGCGCAGTTGTGCTTGACACCGTAATGTGGAGCTACAGAATACTGGAGCTCACTTGGCAGAGGAAGGAAGGGCCTTGCACAGGTCTGCCATAGCTGACAGAGCAGACACAGTGGCTAATTAGACCTTTGCAACCTCCCAGTGGTGGAGCACTTAAATGTCTGTTCTTTGAGTTGAAGTTCCAATCTTTAAGGGTGCTCTCTAGTGGAGCTGGGAGTCTCGGTTGCTCTGTAGTTTATTTAACAAAAGTGAGAATTCTTATTTCGAACTGAAGCTCCACCATTCCGACAGTAGAGAAGTATCCTCTTCAACGTTTTTCCAGACAAGAACCAAGGATGATAGAGAGATGGAGCCTCTCCTACAGATGTAGTACCTGCTCACATTTTGCAAGGACTCTATCATCAATGTTCAAATTATAATTATTATTTTATGAATAGGTCACTTAATATAATAATATATTGTATACATGCTAATATGCATTTTCTGATATATTTGATTTTTTTTTATTTTTATTGTGTTGTGGACCCCCTGTTGAAGATCTAATATGAAGTAAAGACTGATAAATTGTAAAATGTTTAAAAAAAGTGACAAATGTGATCAAAAACAAACCACTAGAGATGTGGTATATAGTCTTCTCGTCAATAGCAATAAAGCATTTATGAAATTTCAAAGGATATTTGATATTTCTACCAAGAATATTGAAAAAAAAAAGAAGAAATCAGGAACAGTGTGCTTCATTAGACAATGTGCCTACAACAAATTTACATTCCTGTCAGGTCACTCCCCCTTATTGACTATGCAAGTAAAGGAGGAGCACTCAGATGCACTATTTCCCACAGGGCTTTCAAGGGATGTCACCATGAACAATATAGGTTAATTAATTCTCAAGAGACTTGTACTAGTCTATGATGACTATGTTCAGAGAGATTTATGTAACACAGAACAGCAGCGGGGGGAGAAAAAAAAAGAAGCTTAGATATGAAGACCAGTTCTCCAGCAACAGCTGGATTAGTTGAAACAACATCTTCTTAATAGATTAAATACAAATATTTTCTAATGCTGCATAGGATCATTTCATTAAGCAAAAGTTCAGTTAATATCAGCATTGTTAATTTTTAATTAATATTGCTACAGGCCAGTGGAAAGGTTGTGCGGGTGGTGCAGCAACTCCCCACCCCCAGGTGCTTTTACTTTTTTTATCCTACCATACACACTCCTATTTCCCCCCTGTTCCCTGCCACCTGTGTTATCTTTTGTTTTAATTATCGCAAGCAGCACAAGCATTCCCAGATGGTTTCCTATATTTATTTATTTTTCTTTGTAAAATGTCCTGTAGTAATTTGTCTTTAGGCCTATTGATCTGCTGTGGCAGGGTTTGGTTTGGAACAGATTCAGACAGCCTGTCTGAATGAACAAAATATTGTTCAAATGCAGCGTTCAACTAACAGCAGCACTTAAAAACCTGTGGTTTTGTCACAAGTAACGACTCTGCGCTGTCAGTGGAGTTATAATGATGATTGAAGTAATACGCTGTTTTCATACCGTCATTATTTCGCTGACAAAATGTCTGTATAGGTGCTGTCATGTTTTACAATGTTGCTTCTGCATTATGAAAAGTCTTTTGCACAAAAGTGTAATTAAGTCAAACTGTTTGACTGGTTCTAATTGGCTAAACCACATATGAATTTTATGCAGGAAAACCACATCCCACTGAATATGAAATGAAATGAAATATTGTGAATCTTTCATGACGACTGAATTTGGTCCAAGATAATATAAAATATACGAAATATTAATATTATATAAATAAATATTGACAACATTTATATTATTGCCCATGACAGATGATTAATGAATGAATAATAATAGGAGGCTTGGCTGTGTATCTGATGCCCATACAACAATTTCCCTCTGGCTCTGGTCCTGTGTTCTTATGCTAACCTTTGTAGTAAAATATAACCTTTTTCAGCTTTCCCATCAGTCATCTTGAAAATATAAGTGAATTTAAGTCTGTGCAGAGCATATTATCTTTAGCTATTAAAAGTTAACAGTTAACATTCTTGTATATTATCTTTAGCTATTAAAAGTTAACAGTTAACATTCTTGTATTATTCAGGGGAAGTTATGTTACAAAACCAATAAAAACTGTGTGGGGAAAAAAATCCAAGTCAGAAGTTTCATTGGAAATCTAGTAATTCTAGTAGGAGTCTATTATTTTTGTTATAATCAAATAAATAAATGTCATCCAAAAACATGCTTGAAACTTTTCTTCTCCACCAGAGAGTTTAATTGTGGTTGGAAAAACAAGCAAACTAGCTCATTAGCACCACCGTCAGGTCACCTGTGTGTTTTGATAGACATAGTTTGGTTTCTCCTCTTGGTCTTAATAAGTTCTGTCTCCACAGACCCAGAAAAAAGATTAAAGGTGAGTCTGAAAGATAAACATACCTATATGGCAGGAATATAGATCATTTTTCTTTGCTGCTTTACTTTCCTGTCAAAAACCTTATTAGGTTTTAAAAAATGTTGGATTTTTTTGTGGTAACATTTACCATCAAGACATAATTTATAGTATATTTTTTCGATGATTTCAAAGTACGGACTTGTTTAAGTATGGAACAGCTTTTTAATGCTTGACTGATTATGACTGCATACATTAAACTCAGTGGGAAAATGACCAGCACATTTACTGAGATCACTGACTGGGTTTCAAAAGAAAATTGTCAGGGGTCGACCTTGTTTGTGGATCATGAACCACAGAGAGATACTGCCTTGGACTATAGCTATGATATACTTCATTAAAGACAAACAGACCCATTATCCCATCATAACTGTGCTTACGAGTTCACTCACCAACTAATAAATAAACCAGTGACATTTTCCATATCCACTTCAACAAAATCACTGTAACTCCATAATGGATTTCGAATTACATTCCAGCCCCCCATTAAACAGAATCAACATCAAACTATAACCACACTCGTGCGTGAAGAAATGATTTGAAGAAAGCGCTTTTGATGTTTCCAGCTGCATGTAGATAACATCACATGTGATCCACCGGATAGAGTCGGAGTGAGACTGACTCCTGTAGCTCAATATATGTTAATTTCAGCCAGGCAAGGTTCACTTGTAGTGATTATCCATGTACAAGATCTTTGATTAAGCCAGCACGGCACAGTGTACATTGATTGTAAGAGCACGTTTCCGAGCGACCCCTTGACAATTTTCTTTTAAAACCCAGTCAGTGATTTCAGTAGATGTGCTGGTCATTTTCCCACTGAGTATAATGTATGCAGTCATAATCAGTCAAGCATTAAAAAGCTGTTTCATACTTAAACAAGTCCGTACTTTGAAATCATCGAAAAAATATGCTATAAATTATGTCTTGATGGTAAATGTTACCACAGAAAAATGCAATATTTTTAAACCTAATATCAAGAGTTTGCTACACCTTCATGGTTTCATCATCATGTTATCTCAACAGATGTATCCCAAAGGTCTCTCTAATCCTCTCTAGAAAATTGGTCTCATATCACGCAGGATATTAAGAAATTCTGGAGGGAAGAAAGTGTACAAATTAAGAGACTTGTTGGTATAATACCCCACATTTTTGAGCTAGTTCTTTGCATTATTCACCGTAGTACGTATCTGATAGCGGAATAATTGAGTTCTTCTTGCAGCATTTTTAATTGAACAGAATCGGGTGCCTACATGGTTCACAACGTGAGCTGTATAATGAAACTGATCATACTTTTTAAAATAAAAAATACGAATGTTTCTAAAATGTAGCTTTTTTTTCATCTCATCTGCAGTGTTAAAGAAAAAAAAAAGAAAGAAAGATAGAGATTTATGTTTTAGATCCTGATGTGTTGATCTGGTCTTGAGGCAATCACACCTTGACATGTTCCTTGACTCAAGTGTGACAAGAGGGACTTGCCCAACATGAAACTGTGAGTGACATGCTGCTGGTTGTATATGTGCTTCACTTCACACTCATCTGCTCCTACGATGATGGACAGCACACACACACATTCATCTCCGCAGGGAGAGATGTTCCAGGCATAGGCCATACAAGACATAAATGATCCACGGTGCCCGAGGAATATGTTACAGTGGGTTCATTCATTCATATTGTCAGCGCTCCATCTCTGCCTTTCTTTCTTCAAAAAAAAAAAAAGAAAGAAAGAAAAAGACTTCAGCTCCTCTGCTGCCTTCTTTTCAGCTTCTGTAAGCATTCGACGGCTTTGCTACTTATTATTTTTAAATTCCTTATCATACATAACACAAAAGGATAATCCCTAACTCACATCACCAAATACCATGGTGTGAGTTTATCTCATAAGATTAATAAACATGCTTTTTTTTATGATTTAGAGAAGCCATTCCTTGTACAACACCAGATAGAATGTAATCGTTCAAGACTCCAGTGGAGACATTAATGCAGGACGCAGAGCATGTGCACTTTGTAACATAATTAAAAGTTGTCCAGGGGTAGGCACTGCTGCAGGGTGCAATTACTCATAACTGCCAATGTGATAACATGAAAGACGGCGGATCACTGTATTGTGCACAAATGCAAACACGTTTAAAATTAGCCAGACACTTTCTTTCGCAGGTTGTCTGAATGCATGTATGCATGCGTTGGAGTTGGACTTGTTTACGCACATATTAAAAAGACACACGGGGATGCACGCTCTCTCCAAGCTGTAATTCAGTGTGACCTGTCTGAAATTAATGTGTACCCTTTAAACAATATAACCCACTTGTGTACTGTACTGTACTCAAACAAGAATAATAAAGTCAGATGCAGGAAACCTCAGAGTCCCTTTTGACACACAAAAAGACACAGCACAGATACGGAAATGTTTCAGAATACTGGACAAGATTATGTCTGTCTAATATTAAAGTTAAATCGATGAAGATCCCATAAGTCTACGATAGTAATATGTAAAAAACGCTGATTCTCGGAGCTTGCATGCTCTGCAAACACCTGTGCTTTCATGTGCATTCTTTTAACGGGCCATTGATTTGGCAGACGCAAACGAAAACAAGGTGGAAATGCATTCGAAACCATTTATAATGTAGTTTTGAAAACCGCTAAACTTGTCTAGGTTGGATGCTGCATATAATTAATTTCTCATTGTTTGTGTTAGACGGGGTCACTGAGGTTAATTGAGTCTTACTTCAAAATTCTGGCTGGGAGCCACACGTGCCGTCTTTACTGTATATTCATTTTAATTAACATAAAAGGAGTAGGCAGCCAGCCTTGCCAAGCCTAATGATGGGCAACGCTGTGTAAACAACAACAAAGGCTGGCCCTGTTCAACTGCCTGCGCAATTTTAGCTGACATAGCGTCTAATCGTACTGTAGCTGTCACCACTGCTCCCTTTCCGTCACTGATAGATAGGCTACTCGAGTGAACTGAGTGCAGAGTGAAGATAACCTCTGAAACAAAGGCTTGTGGGTATTGGTTGCTGAAGTATTTGCAAGGCATGTCATGATACCGGCCTCTCACTCTGCTTCACTTTGAAGCACCGAGCGAACTCCCTGGAGATCGTAAACACACTTTAAGGGTGGTACGCTGATGGCATACTCATAGTTCTAAACTAAAAATCCAATAATTATGGTTTTATTTACACAGTTTCACATGATCCAAACCTAATACTTATTATATTATTTTATTATTACTTGTAGTAAGCTCAGCACAGCCATGAGTCCACCTCAGGACCTCTTCTCAGGAAGAAAATCAGCATCAAACAGGTTTGTCCTTGTTACAATAATATCTCACTTTTGCTCAGCATTTTTGAAAACAGGCAAAAAGAAATTGATAATTGATCAAATAATTTCAGAGCATAACTTGAGATTTCATCAAATGTGGAGACTTGCAGCTTGTTTTATATGAGAGCAAAGAAATGTTGGGCTTGGGGACGACACAGGACATCAAAAGATGTCACCTTGGACTTGGAAACTGTGCACATTTGCAGGTACAAACAGTGGATACGGACAAAATGGTTAAAGCTACATACACATGTATACACACATGTGGACATACATGTGAGTACTTCTTCTGAAAGGAAACTACTTTCTCTTATCCCTTGATGCTATCCCTGTCCTGCCAGTCAATCACGGTACAGTGTACGCTTGGTTTTGAATCACGTGTACTGTATGACACTTATCTTAGATTAAGTTTTCTTGATCTGTATTAGAAAAGGGCTCCAAATTTCTGTAGAGGTGTCCATTTTCCCATTTATTTTGTATATCAGTGTCTCATAAGAGAGTCTGATAGAGCTGGAAGCCATTCTACTGCCTCAGTATGACCCTTCTTTCCTCCTATTCTCTTTCTGTGCTATTCATGAGGCATGGAACAGGGATGAGACCAGCATCAATACCCAGGCCGTCACTGATCTTTTCCATAACCCTCAGCCAACAGGCAGCTAGTCTAGAACTATTGGTTTACTCACATTGTAAAAACAAAGTAATGTGACGAAAATAATAAGCAGATTTCTCAATAATGAAAATAATTTGGTTGTAGCTCTAGATATAAAGTATGTATGCGCATGCTTATTTTGTTTGAAAACTAGATACGTTCAGTGTATCAAGAGATGTTGAGGAGGGGGTGTGGTGCATCAGCTGCAGGGCAGTGGCGTGGAGAGGGCTCAGGAGAGCAGTGGCCAGGGGAGGTGATTAGAACACCTTGCATCTAGTTGTCTAATCACTCTCCCCTTTTTAAGACAGTAGCGTGCTGGACCTGGAGTGATGAGACAGACACACCAAAGGTCAGCAGCAAAGGCGCGGTGGTCCGGAGTGTTGCAGCCTGCGAACGGCTCAAATCATTGGGTGATCTGTGTACAAGTTAAGTAAACGTGTCAATCAGTCATCATTCTCTGTGTCTCTGTGCTGTAGAACCCACAGCGGCACCTTCCCTTCACCTTTTACAGTATATGAATGTATCACCTGGATCATGACTTGTAGCTAGGGTTGTTTTTATTTTGGTCAATTGATAGCTTCTCTTATCTTTGATACTTTGCGCTTTGTAAATGAATGAAAGTTGGGTACAGGTAAATTGTCAAATATTGTATAGTTCTCCCTCAAGAAAAACTAAAATGAAAAAGGATATTTTGCTCAAACAGCACAAAGCAGACACCCTGTGACCTCAGCTGAGCACGGTCTTATCAAGGAGATAGAAACGTGGTGGAAGACGGGTAGATGTTTATTTTCGAATATAAAATGTAACAACGATTTGTGCTAAATACTAAGTATATACTTTTGATGAGCTGGACCTAGATAAGGGTCAATAATATGACAGTGGAAATGTGTATGAAATCTAATGAACCTGGAAATACATGTACACCTTAGACCACTAGGCAACAGGGATGCCTTGCTTCAGTAACATTTTAAAATGTATCATAAATCAACGTACGGCAGTATTATTTCAGGTGTAAATATGTATAGCTCCTGAATATGTGCCAATATCATGCTTAACTGCCAGTGACAGTCAGATGACTTGCTAAGAACTCAAACAGAAAACAAAAAAAAAAGGAATAAAAATGCCTCCAAGCATGACAATGACTACAAATACTACGACCTCAGCATAGGACAAAAACTACGTCATGGTACCCACTACATCCTGCTGACAGCTTGAGTGTAGGTCGGAACCAGTGATGCATATAGTGTACGCAGGGTCAAGTATAATCACACAGAGAGTTTTGTGAGAAAATTAATTACTCATTGATTGCACTCCATAGGTTCTCCAATAGAAGTGTTCAAGTGAGATTTTAATTCTCCGGTTTGCCTCCTCGACCTTAGAGGTTTGCTTGAACATTTGAGGAGCGATCGCTCGAGAAGTGAACGACTTTGGATTTCGTCGCAGCCAGAGAAATGCTCTTTGTTTGACAGGCTCGTATAAGAATCTTTATATAGGAGACATTTATCATGTTTTTTTTTCTATTCACTCCAAGTTGATTTAAAGGTCATAAAACGGTGGCTGCCCCCCCCCCCCTTTTATACATGCGTACAAACTGCATCACAATTTTAAGCTCATATTCAGTACTTATTGAAGATAGACGATGGGATGATAAGGATGATAACTCTAATAATTCAATTGATGAATCAGGTTGGTCAGGAATCTATTATTACTCTGTGCCTTTCTCATCTATAACCAGTGGCTGAACCGCCGCTAGCAGTCATTTCCCATCTCACAGACTGTCTGGATGACTGATCAGGGCTGTGATTGTCTACCCCTCTCCCCAACACACTGCCGCCACATACGTCAGCAGCGGCACATACATCTTGAGCAGTCGCTAACTCCAAGCCAGAGTGGTATAGAGCCCCAGTAAACGTTGCAATCAGCGCCAGAATTGGGCCAATTCCTCATAACCTTGTCTGCACATGGCACCTTGCCTTGAATCATAAGAGCGTGAGGCTGTGGCAAGTGTTCAACCTGTCAGCAAAGCAGCTATATTGCCCCAGTACAGTTGAAGAGTGTAAATCGACATTTAATTATCTGTCTCTGCCCACAAAAGCTGCATGGGCATTGTAGACCTGACGTAATGGAGTTGCCACAAACTCTGTCATGGCAGCAATATGTACAACCAGAAGCTATGTGACATTGCAGTGTGCTTTATGAAGTGTGTGCTATTCTGTCTTCTACCTGACAGCGGACATCTATTTTGAACAAAGGTTTTTGAAATGTTTTAATTCTATGAAGACAAGAGGGCTTTAACAAAAGAACAAAATATAAAATAGACATCTCAGGTGCACTTTATCCCACTCACAATGAAAACCCAAATATGGATTTTTATTTTTTTTAAAATCCCAAACATCAAGCTTCTATGCCTTCAAACCTTTTTTGATTTGTCACTCTCTTTTCTTCCAAGAGATCAATACAACTCCCTCATAGTTTGAAAAGTTGACTCTGTGGCCTTTTGATGAAACAATCATCTTTTCTTTTAACAAAGCTAAAGCTGTGCAATAATAAAAAAAAAAGCAAATCCCATCAAATAGACTTGAAAAGAGGCATCTAATTTATAACCACAGATTTAGACTTAGAGATGAGTTCCTATTGACCCATTGTTGAGGGGAGATGTTCGATCTTCAGCATTATGTTCAGTCTGGTGGCAGACTTCTTTATGTTTCTCGTGAAGAGAAAAGCAAAATCAATGGTGAAAATGTTTCACATGATTCATTTTTAAGGCTCAATCGAAGTGTAGCAATTTTTACAAATAATTATGAACAATCTAACATCTTGGATTGCACATCTTCTCCAGCCAATCATAGGTGTATAAGCGAGCTCTGAAAGGCACCATGTGGAAATTGATTGTCCTCTTTCTCCTCTCTCCCAATCTTCAAAAAATAAACAAAATGCGCTGATCAATCCTGTCAACTAAGTACACCTCTTGTCAATGTCTCCAGCTTCATAATGGAGACTTGATGTTTCAGGAGCCATTAGTTATGACCAACTTGCCAGACGAGGCATTGATCGCTGCTCTGTTGTAAATGCAATAGCAATCATTTCACAGGGAAAAGAATAGAGTTGACTGTGCTGCCGTATATGGATGTGTGACCTGTTGAAAAAGTGTCAGCTTAGATGACTTCTTATTTACTCAAAGTAGAGACCGGACTGAGTTATTTCAACGGTCTTAGGTTTGTGTTTCTTTTTTGCTTCAACATGACTTTGCACAGTCACATCAGTATCATATAAAGAAGAACATTTTACCACCTTTCCCAAAATACCACCATTTTTTCCCCCACTCATATATATATATATTAGATTATCTATAAACCAGGAAGTGTGCAGCCTGCTTTTGATAAATGTGCCGCTGGAGACACCATTTTAAAATAGAGTATCAGTGTGCAAACATGCCTTATTTTGTAAAAGATATATATTCGAGCATTGTATTGTGTAGATTTCAAGGTACTTGTACTTTGAGCGTTCCCATTTGATGCTACTGTTAAGTTCAGTAGGAAATACTGTACTATTTATTTCACAGTATCTCTACCTGACAGCCGGGTCTCACTTTCTTAGATTCAGATTAGATAGCTTACAGAAATATCATACATTGTTATATATTAAACAAGTGCTCCCAATCTTTTGGTTTATGACTTTAAGTGGGGAAATGTTTCACAAGTCTATGAGCTATTAGCAGTGTTCTGTTGAAAATATCTGTTTGCTTCAGTTGATTGAGGCTTAATGGTTCAACTATTTAATATTTAAAAAAGAAGAAGAAGCAGATTTGAGTATTGAGACAGATTTGATAGACAGAACAAACTGAATTTTGTCTTTTTTTCTTCACTGCACTCCAATAAAAATCTCACGACCCCACATTTTGAAGGGCGCTGACCTCAAGTTTGTGAATCCCCAATGTACCAAACTGTATATCAAGTGATTAAAACTAGCTCCACCATTAACCAGCTACAGCAGTAAAGTACTGCTTGCAGATTTTAGATCAATAATAATAATCTAATAATGTCTTATAGAGCAAAATAATATTTACATGGGCCATTTTACCATCGATACTTTTAGTTTTACCAAAGAAAAGGATCTGAATACTACTTCCAACACTGCTTCAGACTTTGTGTACAACATAACATGTTGCTGATGTGGCACAAACACTGCTCTGGTCTCTTTTAATAATCCTCCTGGCTCCACTTCCCGCCACTGCCAAAGTGCATTTCTACCTTTTCCAGTAATGGTGGGAGACATTATAACATATGCCACCTCTAATGAGTGAACTGGAGACAAAACTGATGGCTACATGAAGACTGAATGCCAACAAACAATCAAAACACATTTCATTTCAACAGCTATTCAGAATATAGATAACCAGATCATGTGATTCACATCTCCTCTTTGTGTCACAGTTGGGGGGAACCCTCCTGCTCCGGGGCCTGACTCGCTCCAGTTATCAACCCAGGTGATTGAGAGCACAGACCGCCATCTCTCTATAGAGGGCACCCACAGACCCAGAGTGTCTTGTTTGCTAGAGCTGTGTACATTTTGTATTTGAAAGAGCAGCAAGTCAATGAATCTCGATAATGCGAGAGCCGGGCCACATAACTCACGTTGATAGTCCTTACATTGTGCCAAGAGGCGATAAATCTGCTCTGGGAGACATGAATATGCAGTGGCAGTCAGTCTGGCTTGTTCTTGCTTGCATGCCCCCTGATGCACAGTTTATTCCTCTCCCCCATTCCAAACAGAAAAATAAAACCAATGAGCCGCAGCACTATCTCATCAATGCTGTTCTATTAAGCACAAATAAATGTAGCAGTGCATTTTTTTTTCAGAATATGCTTAAAAACTGCAAATCATTAATGTAAAAAATCACATTCGGCGGTATTGGCTTATTAGGAACATAAAATCGAAAACATCTGCTGTTACAATGATCTAATTCTATCAATCTAATCTATCTATTAAAAATGTTTCTAGAACTGAAAAGAGTTAAAAAAATAAATAAATCCCAGAGGCTGCTTTTATCTTTCCAAACTTCATTTCAGCCTTTTGATGATGCTATAAGTTTGTCATTTATTTTAAGGCAAAATGCTTAATACATTTACTAAATTCTGTACCATGAACAGGCAATTCAATACTTTCAGCCCCAGCTTTAACCTCCTCCACTGCAGTGGTGAGAGAGCCATGAGCAGCACTCTCTCTCTCTCTCTCTTTCTCTCTCTCTCTCTCTGTGTGATTGTATATGTATCCTGCAGCTTGTATATGACGGCTCTTTGTAAGGCATGAAAAATGGACAAATAGATAGGCACCAAGCAGTTTCGGGGGTTTAATGTACTCGTTGACACAGACAGAATGTCTCAAATAACAGCGATAAGAAGCATGCTTTGTCAATGGCCCAATTCTCAGCTGACACTTATTTTCCTCGTGCAAATAATTCATATCATTCACAATACTGTAGGCAGTCGGAGGTTGTCCATCTTTTTTTTTTGCTTTTTTTTTTGCTTGTGGCAAAGAAAGAAACTGTAATTCCCGGCTCACTTCAGTAAATAAGAAAGAAAATGTCCCCTCTAACATTTCTGAGAACACACACACACACACACACACACACACACACACACACACAATAAAAATAATCTCATGATATAAATTAATGCATAACATAATGTACACAACAACTGGAAAAGTAGAGAACCGGCTCATTATTCGGATCCCTCTCACCTCCATTAAATACTTCTTGGACATAGTTGACAAGTATGCGTAACGACGCGTGCCTCTAGTGGCACCGTGAAAGGAGGGTCGTCAGACGCACGCAGATGCACGGCTTTCAGCACTACCTTTCCATCCAGCACAAACTAGAAGGGTTTGTTTTAATGAACACTGTGTGACAAAGAGCCCTTTTTGAACACATTTGGACGTTCTTCAATAAACATCAGCCATCAGCGTGCGCAACTGGAGAGGAGCGTCGCGGAGCGGCTTTTTCCACCTTCACAAAGTATCTCTGTGTTATTTGAACAGTTTTCATGACCGGAATGTAGGACTGGAGTGATTAAACTGCAAGAAGCGGGTTTTTTTCTTTTTTCTGAATATCTTCAAATTCCTCAGCACTCATCGTGTCAACGCTTTTCTTTGTTTTGTCTTTTCGGGGCGACTGAATCGTTCGAGGCGACCCAAAGTTCCGCAGGCGCAGTTCTCCTCCTCCACAGCGGTGCGGAGAGTCAGGCTCGGCTGTTGCCGTGGTACTTGCCAGTAGACAGATAGCATCGGCGGTAGGAGGGGATACAGAGACTCCTGCAGGCTAATTGTAAGGAGCCTGCGTTCGCACGTGTATCACTGATCCGCCTGTGAGGGACTGAAGGGGTTTCATCCCGATCGAGCCGATCTCAGACTTGTGAGTAACAGAGAGAGAGAAAAAGACAGAGAGAGAGAGAGAGGAAAAAAAACCTGAGAGAATGTTGCACCAAGTACAATGAGCGCAAATTTGTCGCAGACACCAAAATCCATATATGCTCCGTCGAATTCAGTTTTGATGAGCAATTCTGAGTCGTCTTTGGAATTTTAAAAAGTGGATCCCGCGACTTTACAACCATGCGAAATACTTGGCTGTCTCCCCGGAGTGCGATTTGGGAATACTGGACATCGCTGATTGCATGTCTCTTTTGGATTCACTACTCTTACGGGATGCCTCATGTCATTCGAATAGGTAAGTTATCCACATTTACATTTAATCACGCACGTACGCACACACACACACGTTTGCATTATAACCTTGAAAGTTGCTCCTTATCCAGCTCATTTATTGTGACCAGTGCGGGTCACCATCCGTGCGCTCGCAGCGGCAGCGGTTAGGGTTATTTTGGGGAGGGGGGGAAGTAAACGAGCAGCCCCTTTCATTTTCGCCTCATTGGGGTATAGTGTGTGAATTCTCAGTTTCACTTAACCAGTCAGCAACAAGAGAGAGCAGTGCTTCATTGCACACTGTCAAAATTTAGGATGCCTTCTCCACTTTGAGACCATGCAACTAAAACATTGTGGGTTAGTGTGACCTCTGTGCACTTCTGCTTTTGTCTGTTCCATTTTCTGCAGCAAGCATGTTGAGTCACCAGCTAAATTCAGGCTGATTGCCATGCCTTCTGGAAGGAAGTTTTTAAGCTCAGGGCAGTCTTTTAAATAATAATAATAAAAAAAAGCCATTGAATCAAATTAAGAAATACACCATCCGAAAGTTTCAAACAATTTTGCACTTCAATGCAGGGAAGTTTGATCTAATCTTCTATGGTAATAAAAGAAAGTGCATGCACAGAAAACGAAAAGCTGTTCAAAGTTGCCTTTCTCCTGATCTTTCACACATGTAACACATAAAAAAAAAGAAGAAGCAGAGTCTGTGCTGGCGTTGTCTTGTTTTTTTTTTTTTCTTCTTCTTCTTTCCAATCTCTCACCGAGGAACAATGTGAGAATTGTCATTCGGAGGCTGGCGATGCGATGAAACATTTTGCGCCGCCAAGAGACAGGAACAGAATGAAGATCAATACGGGTTTTGTCACGAGGCAAATCGTTTTTGACATTTGGCGGAGTGCCATGCAGGACAATTACTCAAAATGGCATTGGCCCACATTAACAACAGCAGAGAGTCCAGGCAGGGAGTGAGAGCATCTTAATGGCATGGGGATTTTTTTTTTTTTGTCTTCGAGGTATTAATGATGGCTGAAAGTGGATTAATGTTAGAAAATTGCATATTCTATTTTCTCCACTACTATAACAGACGCAAATGGCCTTTCTCAGAACCAGTTGTCTCTTGCATGACATGTCTGCAAAGCACCAACACTCACACATACTCTGATTTTGTAACACATAATTTATGTCAGGCTCTCAGTGGGTGGCCATCTGAATGCAAATTAAAGTTCTTAGACTTTATAACCACCAGTGCATGGTGTTTATTTAATATGCATTCCAAAAAGACTAAAGTACAAGACTGTAGGACGATGTTGAGCGCTGAGCATCACATGCAGCTGTCCTGCAGGCCCAGGACGTCCCTGTGATGGACTGCTGCACTCTGAAGACTTCTCTGACATTGCTGTGTATGGACTTTGGAGATGACTTAGAAACCGCAGGAATTCTGAAAGCTCTCTTTCTCCTGATCTGAACTGAAATCGTTTGGTCAAAGGGACATTTTTTCATTTTATATATATATTATTTTTTTTTTCAGTGTGGCAGCAACTCAAATGAAGACCTGAAATAGACTTGACAGGCTTTGTTTTTTTTTTAAAAATGTCAAAAGTGCTGAGACAAATTTACCTTGAAATGTGCTACAGCCGCACTATTGCTTTTTATAGAATCTATCATTGCTTGCAGTGCAGGAGCAGTTTTGGGGTATTTTTTTTTGTGTGTGTGTGTTTCTGAGATTGTATTTTGACAAGCTGAGAAGAGGGACATGCAAGAGAAGGTTGCTGAATTTGCTTCAATGCCAAGAGAGAGAGACAGAGAGAGAGAGAGAGAGAGAGAGAGAGAGAGGGAGAGAGAGAGGGAGAGAGAGAGAGAGAAATCAAAAGGCTCACATCTTCATATGATCTTTTGAAGCTCTTCAGCTTTTATGTACAACGGCCATGTGTGCGCATCCATTTTATTTAGTCCACGTAAAAATATAGGCCTGTGTGAAAATAACACCGAGTACGTGATAACGCGCGATAAAATTGCATTTGGCAAAATTTCGTTTTGTTTTAATAGTGGTTAAGCTCCAGGGTGTGCACATAAAATATGCAATATGTGTGTGTTTATAAGACACGCCATAGTATTCTCTATGAGAGGATGTCGGTTGAGCGCTTTTCTGAGTGGATGTGTAGAGAACGTTTTTGCCCCCACCCCATCTTTTTTTTTTTTTAGTAATTTGGTACTTGGTGTGCAAGTGTGTGTCCTCGGTGTCACAGCCACCCTGCTATAAAACCAACAGAGGGCTCTCTTATAATCAGTGCACGGTGGCCAACGTTGCTCCTCAGCACTGGTTACTAACACAAACAAACCAGTGAGAATCATGGAGGTAGGCGGTGGTATTTGAGCATGGCGCTCTCTCTGTCTGTGCTGTGTCTGCTCCTGGTTAGGTGGCCTGTGCAGTTCTCCAAGTACGCCATCTGGGTAATGGTGGGCATCCAAGGTGGAGTTGTTGCCATTGATTTTAGTGCTTTTACAGTGCATTGCTCTAAGTTGAGGCCAGATGGTCTCTCCGTCTCATTCTGCAGCTTCTATTTGTTGGAGGGAATAAAAGACTACTCCTCCTGTATTTGTCCTCTTACCCGCTGTGCTTCTCTTTAGTCTCCCTCCGCCTGCCTTTCGTAATTTTTTTCTCCCCCCCGCCCCCCTACCCTGACATGTTTTGGAACCTCTCATCTCATCTAGGAGCCATTTCAGTTGATAATGCAGTGTTGTTGTAATAAAGATGAAAGTGCTGGAGGGGTGGTGGATGTGATTTTTCTCTCAGAACATAGCATGTGTCTGGTGATAATTTCTGTGTTTACAAACATGGAAATCAGACGCATATTGAAAGCAGGACACTGATTATTTCATTGAATATGGTGGCTCCCTCTTTTTGTGTTTTGTTCCACAGCCTCAGTGAGCAGCAGTGTACAGTATCTGCACAATTCATCACAGTCCCTACATACGTTGATTTCTTCTTCTTTCTATCGATCAGATAGAAATTGCCCAAAATTTGTAAAAATTTGATCAGGTGAAAATGTATTCATACATGCATTTATTGTTAAAGTATACAGTAATAGATTATTTCTCCTTCATCTGTGGATTCATGAAACAAATTCATCATCCGTTGTCTCCTTTCTCTTCCACTGAGGTTATTCACTGCCAGACAGGGATTTATTGAATAATCAATTACTTTATCTACCTAATACTTAAAGCACTTAATCAGTGCCAGTTAATCAATCTCCCCCATGATTTCATGTTGATTTCATTTCCTTAGCTCGTCGCTCTGCTCCTACAACACCTGGTCACATGCATTTTTCATTCAGCCTCCCTCAAAATGCTTTGGGCAGCCATGGCTGCAGACTTAATTATTGTGTGTGAAACAGACTGAACATATAAATGTGAGCTGACAAATGTTCAGCACTCCAAGCTGTATGCAGTGTGTGGCCACTCATAAGCTTCATAAGGTTTCGTGGTCACTACTTTGGTTGAAGTCTGCAAACAGAGAGCCACTTCAGAGGCTTGGTCTTTATCCTCACACCAACAGCAGAGTAAAACTGAGAAGTTTTTTAAAAATGTGATTAACTCTTCTAGTGAGCTACAGATAGTGCATTCTCCCCGAGATCCTCCTCGTCGGGGGTTTGTGCAAATGTCTCATCTGAAATGACTCAGACGTATTTCAAGAGACCTGCAAAAAAAAAAAGCTGTAATAGTACTTGGCAATTCTACTTTTAACAAAGTCAAACCCCCAAAGGGCTGCTTGTATTGAGAATTACCCACAAGAGGACGGCAAAGCTGGCAAAGAGAGGGAAGAAGAGGACGTTTTAAAAAAAAAAAGTGTTTTTTTGGCGATGAACAATGAGGGGTGATGTTGCATCAAATTAAGACTGCCATCAGTTGCTGAGTGCAAATGAATATTTCATTTTCATCTAAATTTAATCTCTCCCTAGACAGAGAGAGAGAGGAAGCAGGGAGAAGCATGCTGGTAGAAGTTTTGGGTCCGGGGAGTTGTCGTGGTGAATATGAACAAAGGCTGGTAGAGGTCACTGAAGAATTGGATACGGGGAGAAGCCTCTTTGATGTGTAATTCCATTATCTGTTAGCAAAAGCAGAGATTGAAGAGACGAGGAACACAACGGTTGTTTTACCTGCACTAACACACCCCTCCTTCATCCACTTGTATAAACATGGATGGATAAATGAATTGCAGAAGAAATAGCAGAGGTCTATTTTCTGCCTCTCCCTCTCTCTCTCATGCATCTGTATCTCGGCTTGCACGCACACACACACACACACACACACACACACAGACGGACACACTATATAAAATGCCATATTCCATCCAACATTTTCCAAAACATATGTCTGGTCTCAATGGGCCTCTTGTACACAATCCAATTCTATTCTCTCTGTCAGCACACTCGCAGCTCGTCATTAGCTTCAATCTCGCTGATGAGAAACGGCAGATGTTCGTTTTGTTGAGCAGAGGGGCCCCGTCTCTGAACGTGCTGTCTTCTGTACTCGCCTGTGATCCTGTTTAGACACATTAGAAAGGAACGTTCTACTTCCACAAACAAACGTGTGCTCCAGGCGTGCTCATACAATAGTCTGTCTTTTTTTTTCCGAAGCACGAACTCCAGTCGGTAAAGCCAGTCGACACGTATTTAACAAATTGTGCGTGTTTGCGTCTCAGACGAGGTGTAATGCTCTGAAATGTGCTCGTAATGTGTCTGATCACTAACACTAACAAGACTTTGACTGCGTCAAGGCAAGTGCAGGTACTTAGCTCCTTGTTTTAGTCACACATAATAATGATCAATCCAGTAATCCAAGCCACTAGGGGCTAATAGAGCGGATCTACCAACCGGTAAGATAATCCTGTCACACAGCAGGGTCCTATCTAGCCCCAGCTTAGCCTAGCCACTGCTAACACGCCAGATGGTGTTTTCATATCGTACTACAAAGTGGGTGCTCTGCAGTGAAAGGTCTGCTGCAGGCATATGCTTCTGATGCCTATTAAAAAAAAAGGTGCTGAGTTTCTTGTGGTTATAAATATATATATATTTCCATTCAAAGAAATGAGGGAAGCCCTTTGCTGTTATATAGATGCTTGATGTTATTTTGCATTTTTCATTGGTTGTCATTTGTAACCATTTGGGGATAGAACATGAGCTTTATCCAAATTAATGCTATAGACCAATGCAGATCAGCTTGGTTTGGTTTCATGTGCTTTAGTTTGGGGATTTCATTTTACTCGACATAACACACATTAAACAGTTTCACAAGGACTTTTTCTTTGGTGGCAACCAGTTGCAATGAAAATAGTCTGAAAAGACACACAAATACTTTGGGCACCAGGAATAAAATTCCCTTTGCGTCCTTTGTATTCGGGTATGGAGGAAGACAGATAATAATATATTTATTTATATTATTCACACTCACACACACAAAAAAAATTATGAGAAAACAGTGAGACAAAAACAATAAAAAAATGGCATTAGCGATGCAGACATAAAATCAATGGTGAAAAACCTGATTAAAATGAAAAGGAGAGGAAAGGAAGGAATCTAGGAAACTAAATTAAAAGCCCAGAAGTAAAAAAAAACAAAAAAAACAGCAACAAGTAAGGTTCTTCTCAAAGGCCACAAGAGTGTCAAACACCTTGAGATTGTTTGGTGTTCCAGTGTGATCTGCATGACTTTCATGCATGACCATTCGAGGTTTAAAAAAAAAAAAAAAAGTAATATGGGTGAAGCAAACCTTTAAATATCTAGCTCAATGTGGGGACGTCCATCAGAAACAGCAGCCTGATTGATTCGGCCTACAATCTGCCTGAGTTCCCCCTGCAGCCCCCTGAGGGACTTAATGTCATTATGGCAGGACGTGTGCTTTTTTAGATTTGACAGTGTTTTGAAATTCATGGCATGTCAATGTTGGCTATTTCCCTGTGAATGTTTCTGTACCAAGGCAATGAATCAAATTTCATGCTCTAGCCATTTGTCTTTATTATGTGCCCTTGTCCTTTCCATTTGACTCTCCCATCTCAGCTCTCCTCGGGGCTCTGCTGGAAAAGTCGAATAACATGAAAACAGTTCGAGGAAGAACGCTTGATCACGGGGCATTTCTCGTTCGGGGTCATGGTAGCAATATAACATAGTTAATTAGAATGATCTTGTTGGAGGTAATTTGGTGATTATTTTTTACATTTCAGCATGGAGCACAATTTGTCTTCACTTTTTTTCCCCAGACACACTGAATAATGTTGGCAAACCGCACACACACAAGTACTGCAGCAGAAGAGATGGAGAAAGAGCAAGGGTGGTTACATAGATGAAGCTAGGGGACTCTTATTTAGCTTGTTAATTAGCTTGAACCTTTTGATCCCAATTTTAAAACCCGCCACGTTGCAATGCTGGCGCCTTTTGTGTGTTGCCCCAAAGCCAGATAAAACTAAGCTTTATTCCTGCGCCTTTCAAACACCACGGCATTCACCAGAGCAGCATTAGCTCTGCTTTCCCCTCCATGCGTTAGAGACGTCCTTATCTATTCCCAGACGCTCCGTGTAAACTTGGTCACCTCTGACACCTCAGTTACATACTGTTACGCACATGCATTACAATAACAAGACCTTTTCTTCTCACTGCTTTAGAGCAATCAGGAATTGACAGCGGAGGTATCAGCTGCAATGCACAGGTTTAAATCCTATTTAACTTGGGCTAAGGACAATGAATGGAGGGTGACACTGTTTCATCCTGCCCTTTTAATCAAGCTCTCATTGTTATAAATGTCAGGTCTTGCTTGTGTGATTCCCTCAAATTGCTGTTCCATGACTGTAGGGAGATGTGTGTGTGTGTGTGTGTGTGTGCGTGAGTATGTATTCAGGAAAGAGAGGAAAAGAGAAAGTGTTAGTGTGTGCATGACAAGGGGATGTATAAGGGGAGCTGGCACAGACTCCCTGGAGCGTAGGGGTAGAGCAGGAGTAACTAATCAACTGTGAGGGAGTAGTCCAGAGAAGACTCACCCTCTATTTTCCCCCCAGAGAGAAAGAGAAGGAACAGATAAGACAAACCTCTTCAGGCCAAAACCACTACAAATGAATGGCTATCACCAAAAATATCACGGGGGGGAAACAGAGATGTTTTCCTCCACATCCTGCCTCACGCATCTTTTTTTATTTTTTCCCCCCTTTCTTTTTCATCCCGGCAGTAACGAATGCGAACGCGGCCGCAGGAAGTGCATGCGATTCAGGGGGTTACCCTAGCGCATGTGCTCATCTCTCCACTGATGGATAGCCAGGAGGTTGAAAGCCAATGTCAATTTAGTTAACACAGCCAATACCCAGAAGATTCCACTCAGCACTCGCACTGTGTGCAGGGAAGACAGTATGGGATGGTCTCTCCTGTCTCAGCGAATGTTTTACTGGCTGCCGATCTACTGTCCAGGTTGCCCCCGGAGAGCAGTGTGGTTAACCGCAAAATGTTCCCCCGTGACTCATCTGAAGACAGCTTGTCTGCATGTGGCCAGCTTCAGATATATGGAACAAGACAGAGATTAGCATTGACAGGGCAGTAGAAAGAGGAGGGGCAGAGGAGGAGGAGGAGGAGGAGGAGGAGGAGAGATTGTGGGCGGTTTGAGGCTGGCAGTGCAGTTTTTAATAAAGCTATTAGTGATGCTTGTATGAATTAGGGCCTCAAATATAAAGCCAGATAAAGGTAGTAACTAAGTGTCTTGCATGTTTTTACCCTTGCAGATGATGGCTGTCATGGTAACCAAAGCTCACGTATGTGATTGGTGGAGATTATAGCGTGTGATTAGTCTGCTTCTTTTTTTTTTTTGGTTTGTTTTTTGTTAAATCAATTCTCTATCCCGGAGAGTTAATGAAAAATTAGGCTTCTGATTGTTTTGTTCCTGAATCGTGTTTTCCAGTCTCAAGTGCTTCTGGTTCTTCACCTTCAGCCTCAAGTGTTTTTTTTCCCCCTTCTTTCAGTGATCAGTCTTGTGTGTTGCTGTTATTTCTGACATTGACCACCTACAATTGAAACCTTTTCTTAAAAGTGTCATCATCTTTCTCATTATTTGGGAATTTATAAGTTGATTGTATGGTATATATGGAGTATATATGTTTTCCGGACATTACAAAACAAAATCTGCCGCTGTCCCCCTTTTCCTTGCCCTCTTTAGTTCTTATTATGTTAGCTGATCAAAGTTCACAGCCCAAAACTTTACATGCAACAGACCCAGACTCCTTAACCCCAGGCTTGTGCTTTTACTCGTCCAGAGAAATAGGAGAATTAATTCTGTGAAAGCTGGCTAATTTCTGGATAATATCAGGCAAAACTGCGAGCTATGCTCCTAATTGCTTTTCACCAAGAGTGAAAATAATACCATGAAATTTGCCTGCGCCAAAATAATCTGCAATCAGCAAGTATTATCTGGTTTGATGAAAAGGATCAACTGAAGTAACGCTGCAATAATCGTATGCAAATTTAATGAGACATCTGCAGTGTATTAGGCTGATTATTTTCAATGGTAAAGCAAACAATGCGTGTCCCTCCTTGTCTGCCATTTTAGTCACAAATCCCATGAAACATTAGCATTAGATATCATTGAGGGTCCTTAAAAACACATTCATTTACAGTATTTTGATGGTGAAATGTGATGGTGTGTGTGTGTGTGTGTGTGTGTGTGTGTGTGTGAGGGGTGGGGTAACTGCAAAAACCTGAGCCTCATCTCTTAATTTGAGGTGAAACAAAAAATATAAAAATGTCTTTTGAGTCAAAACAAAGAAAAAGGGAAAATAGGTCTGTGCTGTAATTACATGTCTAGACTTAGAAATCTATTAAGACAATTTGGAGTGCAACACAGTTTATAAATGCCAATATTGTAAATGGCTTGAAAGGTTGATTATAAATGTCACAAACTGTATGTAAGTGGTAACATGGTCTCTAATTGCTTTACCTCGGATTTAAGTCTACACAGATGTCCTCTTCATTTGGTTTTGTTTAAACAATCACATTACGGTTCACTATTTTACTCTGGAGTTGCCTTGTTGAGGGTATTTTCCATTTACACCAAGGAGCTTTTGTTAGCTTGATTGGTGCTTGGAGAAATTTATAACCATCAGAACATTGACCACATTTAAAATAATTGGCATCACGCTGGCATCACTGAATTAATGCTCAGTTAATGTCCTGCTCAGCCTCCCTCTGCACTGTTCGCATATGGATCGCCTGTCTGCCAGAGGGGTAATTACCCTTCCTACTGTATGGAGAACACAGGCTACCATACGCAGAATAAAAAAGAGCAATCTCTTAATGAAGCAATTTAAAATGGGCCTGAAATGATTAGTCAATTAATTGATCAGTCATTTAACAGAAAATGCTGGACATCCAGTAAAAATACCCAAAAGTTCATTGCTCTCCTCATTCATATCATTGAATACATTCTTCTCTTTTGGTTACTATGCATCTAACAGCTGACACTGTACATTTAATTTAACATTTTATACATGAAATAACCGATTCAGAATGAAATTAAGATATGAAACAGTTAGCTGATTAATGGATTAGTCCACATAAAGTTTAATGGCAACAATTATAATTGATCAATATTTAAAATCTTTTAAAATCTATAGAAAATAACCTGTTACAGTATTTGAAGATAGCAGAAGATTTCATGGACCAAATGATTATTAGAGAAATATAAAAAAATAAGTATTAGTTTCTGGGCAAAATAAATGAATATGTAAATCAATTGTAACCCTAATTTCAGTACATTTAATACAGTATCCAACACAAAGGAACGCCTCAACAGAGTGCATCATATTGTAAGAATTTAGCATTCTCCTTTGTTAGATGTGCACATGTCCTTTGTACCCAGCATGGTGTAAAATCTGAGACTGAAACCACACAAGAAGGATGGATGACTTTAAAAAGGGATGATTTTTTTTTTCCTCAATCTGGAACAGCTTGATTTATGAAATGAATTTCCATTTTTTGTATTCCACGTCTGTAATGATGATATGATAATATTCTGCCTATGTCTTAGAGGACAGTACGAGATGAGCCTGGTGTGTGTTGCTTTCTGAGTGGAGCCCATTAGAGTAGGGTGCCTCCTCCAGCCACTGCCAAACTTAAAACAGAGGACAGGAGGAGATACTGCCTCCTATTACATGCTGTGGTGCAATTGTGAAGTCTAAGCACTACCAAAGTGTCAGACTGTAAGACTTTTGCCTTTTTTGTTTATTAATTCATTTTCGGTTTCACATTATACGGGTCAGAAAGGGAGCCACCTCTTGCCTTTTTCCTTTCTCCTTTTCCTATTACCCATCGTCCTACCCTTGAAAAAAAAGAAGTAACCATTTAGTTGAAGTCGTGTTCTTTTAAGAGGGGAAAAGATAAGCTTTTGTTTGGGTTTCATTCACTTGCTCTTCATCCTTTCTTACCAGACTTACCAGATGTGACTCTGCTAACATATGCTCATTGTGTTAATCCCTTGCCAGGGTAAAATGAGAACTCCCTTCTCTCACCTTCTTGACCCATACCCCTTCTGTCTCCTCAACGCACTGTATTACAAGACTTACATTTCAATTTGCAAGCCCAATCACAGGGATCTTATGAGCTGCTGGTTGGAAAGCAACTGAGCCTCATTCAATCTGTTCCCCTCATGTTTCCAATCCATTTATGATTTTCTTTAGATATTAAATGGCTTGAATAAACCTCTTGCGTAACTGAAAGTTTTTTCTTTCTTTTTCTTTTCTTTTGTCTCTTTTTTGATTGCACCCACCAGCCACCTTTGCCTCCATCCAGTGCTTCCCTGGTCATATGTGCACCTTGATTTGAGAGTCGAAGATGGGAGCTGGGGTGTGGGAATAACAGTGCATGGAAATGGGCTGGTGATTGCCTTCCCCCTAGCGTGGTGATGGAGGGCTTGAGTGATCGCACCCCTAAAGCCCCTCCTTGGTGGTTGATTAGCTGTGGAGCCCTGGAGCTCCGGAGTGACACACTGGCTCATCAGACCCCGCTCAGCCTGTCAGGGACCCCCTTGATTGCACAGTGCTTCATAATTGTCCCCTATTCTGCTTTAGTGACCGGTATGCTGCCACATCATCTTTGTGTCAGTGAACGAGCCATGCAGTGCTCAACTTTTCCTGTTGCTTTTTCAAATTGTACTTGAAATGTACACACGAAAAGGAAATGTCACAGAAATGTCATACATCCAGAAGATTCAAATTACTAACAGGTGACAACATGTTAATGCTATTTGAGACATTTTAATGACATCTCTCCCTAAAAATTATACATCATTCAGAATATACTGCACAAGGAATGGAAAACCTAATTAAGTAAAAATAACAAAATTGTGCATCATAGATCCTGGTCAGTGCATTTTGAATTGTATGGATGCTAGGTTGACCTGAACTGGCAGCTGCAGAAATGCAGGACAACATTAATGTCATGGAGTGCGTCTTCATTCTTCCTCTCTCTCTGCCAGCTCCAGCAGCTGCAAATGGTCACGGTATAATGTCTTTTTTAGTAAGGCAATTGGAAAAGAATTGCCATCATGGCATTTATAATCATTGAGTTGGTAGACATGATTGAAAGTTAAAGCAGTCAGAACTGAGAAGTCTGAGGGTTCTGGCCTGGGTTATTGATTCATATAGCTTATGTGGGTGAACTGCCCGAGGTGTGGAACTCATCAAATCTTAAACTGTATTAATTATTTTTATGTGCTGGCATGAGCCTCTGGTGACACTTGAATTTCTTAAAGTTGAGACTTGTGCCCATGCAGTGACGATCAATCTGTAATGCACTGGCTGACATTACTTTGAAGTGAGTCTCTGGGTCCTGCACTGGGCAACTGTGGGTTAGGACCTGAAATAAATTCAAGGATTCAAAGCTTTATTTGTCACATGCACAAACTTAAGGCTGTGCTAAAGGACAGATAAAAAAAATCAACATGAAATAATAACACATGTAAACATGTTAAATGCATAGTAGATATACTAAGTGCCAATATACAGACGTGCAGGGCAGAGCAAAGGATTCACAGGAGATCATGATAGACAAGGCTGAAGATATACAGAAGTCGGAGGGCAGGGATCACCAACCTGATAGCCTGAGGGAAGAAAATCTCCCCGAGTCTCTTTGTGTTGAACTTTTGGCTACAGGGGTGTTTGCCTGAAGCTGGAGTTTTCTACTGCTGGGGCACTGTGTCCGCAGAGTGGGAAGTGAAGATCCGATGGTGTGCTTGGCTGAGTAAACCACTTTCTTTAGGGCTTTATGGTCCTGAGCAGAGCAGTTACCATACCGGTCCGTAATGCCCCCTGTTACAATGCTTTCCACAGCATGAGAATAGAGGATCTTTAGGAAACATAGTGTTACCTTTTTCTACCTGAGAGTCCACAAGTGTCTTGTGGATTCTCAGCGGTGTGAAGTTCACCAACAATCCACAACCAGCTCCCTGGTTTGACTGACCGTCAGTAAGAAGGCCCTGCCACCTCTTCCAGGTAGGCATTGTCATCATTGGTGATAAAGCCCATCACTATTGTGTCATCACCAAACTTGACGGTGGAGTTGGAGCTGTTCCAGACCACCAAAGTCATGTTACGTACAGGGAGTACAGCAGGGGGCACAAGTTAAATATTTTTGCCTCTGGTGAAAGGCTCAGCACGTCCACCATGTCTTTTCTACCCACCAGACAGTTGACAGTTGAAATGACCTCCAGTTACTCAACTCAGCAGCTGCTTTTCACTCAACCAAGACACATGAAATGACATCTCTCTGCAGATTTGGCTCCTAGAAGTCACTCTGTGTGTTCAAGGAACACACAGCACATATGGGGAAAAACTTAAAATGTAAAAGATGAAAATAACTTGACCGCTGCTTGTGATGTGTGCAATTGTATTTAACTGCATGTCAGCTTTTATCTTATTTTCTACCAAAGTGGTGACTGTAGCCACAGGCGTATTCATGTTCAGACCTTTTACTCACCAAATAGCCTTTTTTCTGTTGTCAAGCTTTGGATAAAATCACTCACTGGTGTTTGCTGATGCATTTTCTTCCCTTTATTCTTATTTCCCTTAAGCCAGAAGTAAAAGCATGGTCTTCGTTGGCTCAGTTTTGCTCTGGCTTTGTATAATCTTTCATCTGTTTTGACACATTTGCTACATTCATCCATTATAGTTTCAGTGGTTTCACCTGCTACATGTTTACCAGACTTTTCTTTGTGTTTCTTTGATAGAGATTATAGTGGCACAGCTCTCGAGAATGAAATAGGACTCAGTGTCAGCCTTGTACAGCGTGATAGACTTTACAGTGCCGAAGGAGACTTGTATTCAAAGTAAATCCACCATCATATTCAACACAAGCATTTACATAAGAAGTAGAAGCCTGTAGCAGATGAGTAGCTCATCGTAACATTACACATTTGTTCAGTCAGGAAATGAGTCAACATGTTTGTGGTGCGTCAAAAGGGAAGCCTCAGAGAAAATATTGGCTTTGTCAAGGGTCCCTGAAGAGTGCTCTAACCGGGCTAAAAGTGACATGTTGGTTTATATCAGCTTTTGTTGGGTATCTGTGTTTGTATCTGTGCACAACAGAAAGATAATTAAGATACAACAAGTGATTCTATTGCATTTTTGCGCAAACTGGCTGTGGACATATTTAATTGTATTTGTCAAATGATTAAGGTCATGGCCAAGATGCATTGGGATCATCTTTCTGTTTGATTGTTTGTTGCCCTTTTTGTACCAACCTCATCGTGTGACACATTTGAACATTGTGTGTGCTATTTAATTGGCAGGGTAAGCATCAGAGCACACATTTGTGGCACCTGATGATCCGGATTAAATCTTTTGACAACTGAAACATCTTACTTTTGTTGTCAGCAAAGTCAGTAATTGATAGTGGGATGTCAGAATGCCAAGAGGTGTTGGTTTTATGTTCTCATGCCAACTGCAATAAGTGTCGTCTGTCTCATTCACCTCAACAAATCAGGTTTCATTCCCACAAATGTGGATGCATTTTATACAAACTTAAGAGTTGTAGCCTCAGTCATCAATGTGAATGATGACTACAAGACAGGCTACAAGAAGCTGTGACTGGAAGTATTGTGTTTGCATTAACATATGCTCAACTGCATCAGACCTCATTACAGCTCTGAGCACAGCAGATGCGAAAACATTAAGTCTGCTTTCTCTAGAAATGTTGCCTGAATGTTGATGGGTATTAGTAGACATTTGGTCAAGATAAGTGTCAGTTCCTGCTCAAAATAAAGGCTGTCTTATCATATTTTGGTTTCTTTTATGGCTCAAATACAATTCCAGAAAAATCAGGACTCAATAATAACTGGAAGTGATAAGCACAGTAAGAGGTTTCCTAGCTTTTGACATGTTTGACATTTTTGTCTAACCTATTGTATATTGTACTGTGAATACACAGTATTCTCAGCATGGCAGGAAAATAATGTGAATTCCTAAATCCAATGTCCACCCTCAGTGAATTTCCTCTTTCATTTCATAATATGTAACACTGTGAAAAGCTTCATACCTTCCTGGTAATGTGTCACTGCTGGAGACAAATACACTAACCTCAGTTCAAAGTAAGGCATGTCATTTTGTTGACAAGCTGTAGCTGGGTGCCTGTGAGCATGCTTGTGCCTGGGAAGACATGCAGGCTAATTCTGTATTCTTTCTCAGAAAAATCGGTATTGTGACACAGTCTGTCAGTGCTGTGTGCTCAAATCACTTAACTGGAGCATCTAAATGTGACTGAAAATCAAAGGCCAAATAATGGTATCGCTGATCCAGTGTTTAAAACAGAAACATTCATTTGTGCACACTGGTATCACAGAACCAGGTAGGAACATAATGCTGAACAATATAATGCCATTAAAAGCTTTGTCTCTGAAATATGCTTTACTGTATGCTGCAGCCCAGTTTAGACAGTAGCCTGTCAAGTTTACTTGTAAACACACATGGTTATGTTTATGTTCACTGTTTTTCAGTAAAATACATCTGTGTCCTTGAAACCAAAAAACACTTTGCAGTAATTTCCTCTGTGTCTTCTTTCAAACTAGTGGAAAAACAATGCTCAGCACATTTAGGTGTTAAATTGTCGTCACTTTGCCCATTTGTGTCTGTAGATTTCTCCTAATTTCACAAAAAAATAGCATTAGATAATGCCTCTGTTGCCTATTAAAACATAACAACACAAAATTGTCTTGATGTAAGTACTCTAAAGGGGACGTTTCTTGGTTATATCTATTAATTCATATTTTAACCTTATTCACCTGTACTGTATTTACTAGTGTAAAATTGGATATGGAATTTTACAATGCATACCTTTAACAGCAGTTTTCTCAAAAGGTTTTGATTATATATAATTCATAGCCTAACTTATATAATTGTTATTCCTAAAAGCAATGTTGGAAATTGATTTCTTTTTATGGTTGTTGACAGTATGTTATGATTTTTGGAGCGATAAAAAAATGGAAAAACCTTTAAAAACTATATAGAAACAAGAATTTTGATTGTCCATTGTTCATATTATGGAAAAGAAACAAGAATTTTGATTGTCCATTGTTCATATTATGGAAACATATGCAAAATACTGCCTTTTTAATTATATATGGCCTCGGTTGCACATTTAGACAGACGAGTATAGAAAACTTCATATCTGCCAGTTCAATTATTTACCCTATTCACTTATCCACCTTTAGTTAGCTGCCTTGCTCAAGGGCATTGTAGGTTTTGTGAGTGAGATAAGAACTCCTTCAGGCTACATCAGTGACCTCTTGGCTGCAAACCCACTTGGCTGACCTCATCTCCAGGCATTAAGCCACATGAATGTTGAACAGCAAAGCCGTGTCTGGCAGTGATCCTGTGCATTATAGCTTTGCCCCCTTCCAATGCAAAAGGTCAGAGTTGATGTACTCACAGTATTGCCCTACCTAGTGTTTCCTAGACAATATTTTAATTTCAGAAAGTCTCTGGAGCTACAAGGAAAGTGGGAATCAATAGGGGTTGCTGTTGGCATGTGGGCATTGTGATTAACTTGTCCAGAGGCTTCATTTCAGGTCAGGAGAATATGGAATCCATTAGTTTTCTGCACTCTCAGTGCAGGAAGTCAGTGCTGTGGTTACGGTTATTAACTTGTTGTGATTCAACATCTTTCTGAGTCCTGCTTTCTGCCTCTTTCAGTTTAAACCCTCCTGGTGCTTTGTCATTCTGAGCATAGGCTACCCAGCAGAGTGTCAACATTATCACTTGAACGTATCTATTATTAAAGTGTAATTACACTCACTGTTTCAGCCAGCACGTCTCCACTGAGCACACAATTTTGAGAAATGACCTTCAATTAAATTTCTGCCAGAGAGTTGTCAATGTATCTCCAAATGTAATCAGTGCAAAGTTTGCTCAAATATAAGAGGAAAGTGATACTGTTCTTCACTCTAGTTTCTGCTTAATTAACAAAGGGGTATGCATTACACATCTCATATCACCTCATGGTTGTCATGCTCTTTGACAGTGTTTAATTGAAAAAGTTCATGATCAGCATTGATCATAGAGTGTGTCGATGGAAAGTGAAACTTACACACTTCGCACACAGTATCGGCATGTCTAGTACCCATCCCTCTGCTCCATTCATCTTTGCACATACACAAACACACCCTCACTCAGATAAGACGTTAGTGTTTTCCAGGCTATATTCTCAGGCAAGGATGAATATGAGACAAGTCATCCATTATAAGAACTTGATTGGTTCTGTAGTGGCAAATATCACAGCCCCATTTAATACCATCACCAAACGCACACTCGCTCTCTCTCTCACTCTCTCTTTCTTACATACACACACACATACACACACCTCAGTGCTGCCTGGCCCAGCCTCTTTCATAATTTTCTTGTCAAGCATAGCAGACAGCCTAATGTAAGAGGGCATGCACAGAGTAAACAGTGGACAGATTTTAGATGTATCACTGTAATGGAGTAATTACCCATCAGTGAAGGACTGCACAGGGCTGCTCACCAATGCTGTGGTTCAACAGAATCTTCAAATATGGTATTAATTTTGAATTAATAACATATTTTGGCCACATACTTTCTTAAAATATAAGTCAATCCATTTTTTACCTTGATGCAATTCCTCCATGTATCCCCAAAACATCTTTTACATACGATTTTGAATACAGAGATTGATGTCATGTACAATAGAAAGATTCAATTATTACAATTAATGGTTTTGACTCAGGCGACTGTTCAGCACGAGTGGTAACTCATCTTGTTGGAAATTTAATTTGAAGATGACGGCCTAAACAATAGTCAACATAATAATAGATAGCACGCCATTTTTAATGCAAAAAAAAAAAAATGCATCCAAACTGTCAATGTAATGATGCATAGCCTCAGACAATATAAATTTGTCATACTATTTATATTTTTTTGGGTAAATGAATAAGTGAACAAGACTATTTTATGACAACATTGGATCTTTGTGATTTAGTATTTTTATTCCAGGTATTTCATTTTCTGGATCAGACGATGACATTTCTGTCTGGTTAGTCTATCGATTAGCAATTTGTTCATCCATTCCCAAGAAAACGTATTATATCACTATTTATATTGTGAATGCAATAAATGAATATCAGATCATGTGTACTGTGGTAGAGGATTTATTCTCTGTAGATATTTTAGAGCCACAGGCCAAGAATCAAGTACCTCTACAGCATCATCTGTGTGATGGAAAATGATTGCAAAATAACATCCGATAGGAAAATGATGGAGTTATTAACCATGCAGCAGATTTCCATCTGACTTTTTCTATTCATTGGGAAGCACGTACTGGGAAGCATGGAATCACTCTGGTGTTCAGTGTGTGGCTGCTGCTGTACTAGAAAAAGAAATATTAGATTTAATAGTATGTAGGGGAGGGAAAAGCAATGAATAAATAAGAGGTTATACAGTGGTGCAATTCAAATTAGCCTTGGATTCAATTTGTGGATGGAATGGTAATGTAAGGCCATAGAGAGGATGCAGAGAATGGTATGTGATTTTCCCCACTCGCTTGCATCACACCAGGCTAATTTGTGTTTCATGCTCTGCAAATGCAAGCCAAGTCGCAAATGTTTCTCCCTCTCAATGCCGGTCCACAATTAGATTTTTTCTGCTTTTTGTCTGTGTGTGTTTGTTTGCGGGCACTTTCATTATTTATTTATCTGGTTACTTCGAAAGGCATTAACCTCAAACGCTAATTTTGGTGATAATGGCACGGACTGAACAGCTGTTCGTGTACTCTTTCACAAGAAGTACTTTCAGCCCGAGTGGCGGCTCACGTTTCATTTTCAGGATGTCTGCGTGGCCCTTGTGGCTCTCTTCAAAGACCACGGGAAAAAAGTGTGTGAATAAGAAAAGCGCAGTGTAAATGGCCCTCCTAATGACTCTCAGCAGGACTACTTCTTGTATCTTTTATGAGCCAGGAAGAAAGGCGCGCATCATTATACAGTGCCCATCTGAAATCCACCAGCAGCATGATGCTCAACAAAAAGAATCCCCTCCTGGCAAATCGGGCGTAATGGGACACATTAGCGTATCGTTAGCCTGTTAGCGTGCCTGGAGGTCAGACGCTGGCTGCCAAATTCTTGCTGCTGTAGAAGAAGAAGAAGAAGAGCTGGCTCTAGATGTCTTTTCGTTCATTCGTGAACAGATAAAACATACTGCAGATATGTCCCGATGAGATTTTGAATATTTCTTTAGGATTTTTTAAGGATATGGAGTTATAAATACTCACATTTATTGTATCAAGAATCGACAATTGACCAACTCTGCATTGATTCAGAAATGTCGCTTAAACTAATTGCTGATTTCTTGGAGCAGCAGTTTAGTTCTTCATGCTTACATTTAGGCAAAGTCTCCTGTATCCATTAGGAACAAATGTAGCCTATTACTTCATCTCTCTCTTAAAACACATGCTCAGAAAAATACTAAATACTGTAATTAATGTATTAGCATTCAATACTAAGTGAATCAAAAGGACGTGCGCTTTATTTAAAACGTCACCAGTTACAGCACAACATGAGTTTGGCTATTGAAGATGCCCGTCTCATCAATCAAAGCAAATCTTTCACATTGACAGTTGCTAATGGTGAGTTTGAAGGAGTTTGCTTTTAGCGATAAAAAAAGACTTTTCATATATCACACGCGCATATAAAGAGAAAGATATAAGAGTGACGTGTATTGTATGGCTGCAAAACGATTTATGTCACTTATGTGAAGATTACAGGACAGCATAGGCAGAGATTTATAGGAAGATGGAAGGAAACCACAGCAACAGATGATGTAGATGACGGCGACGATTGATAAAGATGGATGATTGCGGTCAGTGAGAGGTTAATAACGAAAAGAAAGAAAAAAAAGTAATGAAGGCTGTGACAGTAGCAGTCACCTAGTGTCATCTGTCACTCACTCCGCGGTGCTCTGTTGATGGGACCAACCCCAAAATATCATCTACTTTGACTCACCTTCAAAATGATGCGCACCATCAGAGGCATCATACGCTGCATTATGGAGAAATCATTTTTAAATAGTAAAACAGATGCCCTGCCACTGTAGGTGCTGCAGCACTATCATGCAGTAGAATGGGAGATACTTACCAAGCGGCGGTAAGCAATTTGTTTCAAGGCATCACAGTGCAATCTAGTCAGGGGTGAAAGGTGTGAAAGTGGGAAATTGTAAGGCCAACAAGTGCTCGGGCTAGTCAGCAAATAATAGGAAAGTCATCTGTGAGAGATGACTATCAATTAAAGGCACTTAAGGCAGTAATGATCAGCAAAGGATTCCTAATGAGGATATGTGAAGGTGGGATCACATCTCTGGAAGTCAAGTGCAGTGTTAAAATTCCAGCAGTATGCTAAAAGCCATGAATGCACGCAGGCCCACTCATCACACTATCAAGGTCATTAGACGCTGTAATCAACTTAGCTAGCACTATTTCAGGGAGAAACAAAGTTGCTTCGTTTTAAAGCTGCAGTGGGAAACCATGTGCTGTGGTACAGCAGGTGATTACACTAATTAGTTCCTTCTGTCAGCTAGAAGGCATGCTAATCAGTGAAATCACCCTGTGTACTGTTTGGTTGGAACGAATACCTGCACACTCTTGGCCATTCGCTGTCACACGGTTGCTTATCCCCGTCTCTAATACAGATTTGGAGACAATGAGCTGATCTCGGCCACTTCTTTTTTTTGTCTGCTGATTTAAAAGAAGGGTACGAAAGTTGACTGCCATATAGAAATATATGGAACACTACAATCAAAGAAAACACGAGTATATTCGTGTATAAAATCTGAATTAAAGGGGCGAAAAGACAAGACGTCAAGCATGTCATCAAATTTTTCCGCATACGATGTAAATCTGTGCTGCACCATATGTTTCAAGCTAAAAAAAAGTCTAAACACCACATTCCTTAAAGTTCAACCACAAAAGCATTGTCAAAGCCTGATGGGAACTGTAGTCACCGAATGCTAACAAAGCAATCAGTATTTGATCTCTGTTAAAGCTACACTAATCAATATATATTACGACAAAGAGGTCCTTCACATGACTAACCTCAGATTTATCTTCCAAATATGCTTATTTAGTGAACTTAAAGCTCATTCTTTTACTTTTACGACCAGTACTTTAATTGTAACGGTCCAGTCTTACTGTTCTCAGCAAACCTATTCCCAGCAGCAGTAGGCAGTCCTTTTTTTAATATAAGAAATGCTCCGGTAAACGAAATGTATATAATTTATAACAGAAAAGTAAATATTGGGTTTACATCTGTCAGGTAATAAGAAACGTTGCATTCGTTCGCTGGATATGAAAATCAATTATTGGCACATTAGCTATAAAAAAGTCCTGTGTAAGATCATAAAATATAATAATATAATAATTTTTGGGCTGCAAGTCGTTACATAATAAAGACAGCAACATACTGTATATATCTACCTAAATCTGAAAGGAAGACAACTTTTGACATCTCTTTGCACAAAAGGGTAATTGTGGTAATAGCGTGTGCATGTTTGGATGGCCTGCTTGTAATTACCCTTTCTTTTTCTGATAATAAGGTGATATACAAAAACATTTGTTTCAAGTAAGAAACCATAATAGATGGGTAGTAAAGAGACAGCGTGGATTGAGCCCAGCTCTGTCTTGGCTTTAGGATGTGAACATTGTCTGGGCAGGAAAGAGCATGATACCACTGACATTGCAAACTCTCTCAGCACCTCTGGGTATTTGATTATCTCCGTAGCAACCTGCTCACTGATGACCCCTATTACCTACCTGGCACACAGGTCAGGCACATATTGCGTCAAATAAAATGTACTTCCTGACAATCTCACACACAAAGCCACAGAGAGCGAGAGAAAAGAGTGGCTGGAAGAGAGTCCTTGACAGAAAGGGGAACCATCTGTGCATCTATAGGTTGATTCAATCATGGGCTGCGCTGCTATATACTGTATTATCCCAGATTCATCTCCACACAGATCTGTGTGGATGAATGTACTTTTGGCATTGGAAGCAGTTGACATCCTGAATTGCAAATGTAATCTCCCCACCACTTCACTGTGCTCCCCACTCTTTCGCATTCAGTAATCAAAGGTCCTAAAAACATACGAGGATTTCTAATGATAAACATCTTTATTATGCAAAAGGATATTACCGCATGATTTTTGACATTAAAGGATGTGAAGAGAGGATTCATAGACAAAGTCACTGAACCTAAGTAACCTCCCCAAAACAGAGCCACACAGAAAACAAAACTAGAACAAACCCGAATGGTGCATTCAGGAATTCACGGGCAACTCCTGAAGTAATGTATTTCACAATAAAGCAGGAAGTTGCTCTAAACCAGAGACAAAATTAAAAATGGAATTAACGGTATAGATTTAGATTGACCAGCGATGACCTCCTGAACTCAAAAACATTGTCAAGTTCTGACTTTGTGACTAAATGGTGCATGGGATACAGAGAACTCAGGCAAAACAAAGCCTCATTTGCATTTTGGAGCATCTAGTCCCTAACCTGGAACATATAGTAGCTTATAACTGAGTATTGCCTGACCGATACTGAATTTTTGAGGCTGATACTGATATTTGAGAGTTGGAATAATCATGAAGAATATACAAGTAGATTTTTTTTTTCATAATTACATAAAATAATAACTTTTTGATAGTAACTTGTGACCAAAATATGTAAAGTAAATGTGAAGTGGGACAGTGGTTCCAGTATCACTGTAAATGGCATATATTTGCCAATTTTGGGTCACATCTTCCAGTTTCTTACTGGCTGACATGCTGATACAATATAATAACATAGTATATGTTAGAATAGAATATAATAGATCAGTGGGGCAATTCTTTTTTTCCCCCACTGATCTATCTCCAGGATTAACACTTGGATCTAAATAAGGACAATAACTTTACTCAGATTTCCCATATGTCGCCCCATTTGTGAAATTTGGGACACACTTGTTTACTAGCAACAACATGCTGGCTTGCACTTGGCCAGGCCTGAGAGAGTGGTGTTTGTGATCCACAACCGAACATGTGCATTTAAGAAAATACTCTCCTCTTTTAATTCTTTACCTGATGTGTCCACAGGTGTGACGTTCTGTTAGGTGCAGCAGAACTAGGGCACGATACTACATCAAATGCCAACATCCTGGTCCTGGAGGTATAGATTGTAAATCCATAAGAAAACTTGTCAAATTGTTGGCATCATTTCAGGCAGTTCATTTTCAAGACCAGTACTTGTGTTAATGAGAGCAAGCCCCCCTGAGAAAAATAGAAAGTGTTATTTTGTGGATGCCAACAACGGTAATTTCTCAACTATGAATATCATTTTAATAGTGGTATTTTTCACCCCGTTTCCCTTGGCAAAGTAAAAGCGTGACTGAGTATGTCTGTGTCATTTGGCCATGTGGGTGTTTTGGAATAGAGTGTAAGCTTTCACATATCTTGCAGGTTATTTTTTTATTTGCTCAACTGTGTTAAGGAAATGGTGAAAACACATGCCGTACATCAGTTATTATGTTTCTCTCAATATTTTGGAAATGGCCCTTCACGGTTCATAATGGATAACGTTTTTCCCCTGAACTATAAAATGAAGTTATTCTCGTTTGCCTGTCAACTTAATGGTAAATAAGACATTTTTCTGTTTATCTCAGTTTGTTTTGTATCAGTGTTAGTTCCCCATGTATCATTCTTCAAACAAAAGATTAAGCCACATTGTACATCATACTATTCCATGCTTCATGATACAGTCACACCCAATAAAACTGCTTAAGGTATGACATGGGCTGAATGATAATGCAGAAAAAGTTAAATGAGCAGGAAAAACACACACACACACACACACGGTCCTAAACCAAGAATTGATGATGATCAGTGACAATAATCTCAAATGATTATTTAAATCAGTCACATCATCTATATTGATTATGTCATTTAGGGTTATTTATTTATGTATATACAGATATATACAGTACATATACATATACTGTATAAGTCTAATATTCAGGCCTGCGGGCTCTCCCACAGCGAGATTTGCTAGGAAACACATTGTCAACTTCTGTGAAATGCTCCTGACTGGATCACGTCATAGCTCTGTTTGGTCTAAGAAGGTTGATACAAAGTGTTTTCTCCTTTTTATGAGCCCTAGTGCAAACAATTATGATTACATCCTAGCTACTGTCACATTGTCACATTGTACCGTCAAAGGATCAAATAGAGAGATGACGTTTAACAACATCGACATACATGTTCTAACAATCATTGTTGCGTGTATATGACAAAAATTCCAAAGAACACAATGTTTCATTGTTTCATTGTTGTATGATGTATGTAGAATAAGCAAATAACTGCTACTTGATTGCTACTGACTATTAAAAAAGAAAATGATGGATGGGTTTGCCTTTTCTGGCCCATATGTTGCAAAACTTTAAATTTAACATGAGTTCTTTGAACACAGGTGTATTCCTAAGGGAGGGGCGGGCTTTCTCCCTTTCATGGGTCCAGTGGTGGTGATGGAATGACCAGACTGTCAGAACTCAGCAATAAGTAGTTCTGTAACTCTCTGTACATTACTCAGATGATTGAAGTCATGATATGCCTCCATATGAATCACCAACACCAACACTGTTAGTCAGAAACAAAACTTCGTGTCCTCTGAAGAACACTAATATAGGAGGTCCTGTCACTGCAGAAAAATAAATAAAACATATTTTATGTATTTATTCATTTCGATATTCATTTATTCTTGGCAACAATTTAGCAATAATTCGGTTCAACTTTAAGAACAATCACAAGAAAAGAAAGACTGCTGTTTTCTATTGTACCTGTAGTTTTTGTGAAGTAAACATCAAGATAAACCTTTTCTATATGTAGTTTGGTACGGTAACAGTAATGTTACAATGTACAGAGAGAAACATGGCTCCCATAGTACAATACAGCGTTCAACAAACTGAACTGCAGTCATGCCCCCCCCCCCTACATCAGGCTCTCAGGTCCCTAGCACCCTCCCACACCTGCCAGGGACAAGCCTTCCTGCGATTGCCTCTCCTCTTCCTCCTCCCACTGGCAGCAGGGCAGGCGGTAATTAATTTCCACGTTTTAACTGGGAGGCAAAACGTTAGCGTCCTGGGACTGAGGCGTGTGCCACCAGTCTACATTCTGGATTCAAGGGATTAGGATAATTAGCCCCCGGAAGAGTGGGCAGACAGATGGAGAGAAGAGATGGTGGCACCTCGTGGCCAGGGAGGCTGATCCCCCCCTGTTCTTTCCTCTAGTTACGGAAGCAAAGAAGCTGTAAACAATAGTTTTCTAACCGAGAAAGAGTAGGGGGAAAAAAAGTAAACACAAACATATTGCCAAATACTTTTGCCTCAGGATAATCTATCTGATATGTTTTTTTTGCACATTTCAAACCTCTGCTGTGGAAAACTTACTATGCAAACTTTTGGCAAACACACAAGGCTGTGTGTGTATACGTGTGTGTACTGTTTGCAATTTTGTGTTTCTGTTTATATGCACAAATGTAAGAAAGCCCTGCTACTTCTCAAAATGGGTGCCTGCTAATGTGTGTGATGGTTAGGCAAGGCGTTTTGACAGCAGCACAGCTCTCAGCTCAGCTCAGCCTCCAGGATCCCTCAGTCACTTAATGAAAAAGAGAGTGGACTTGTTGCAAATCACTGATGCAGAAAACAGATTAACTCAGCTGGGCTGTACTTTCCCAATATCATGTACAACAAAAGCATCAACTCAAGTGGTGGCATGGGGGGGAAGCACAAAGGGACCAAGGACAGGGGGGAAGTTGATGCTAGGAATGTATGGCTGGATATAGTATACTATATGTATAGGGGTTGGCTGATCAAAATAAAATCAATATCACAATACTAAAGTATTTTTTCTGATATCACTGTATATTAGATTGCCATTAACTAAACCGGGGTTGATTAGATGAGAGTAAAGCAAAGCAGAGAATTTGTGGGTTTTAAAACCAAAACAATTAGCTGAAAGATACTAAAATGCTCCACTGCTGAGGGTAGCAGTGAGGGGAACTGCAAAGTCTGGTGATAATTCTTTGTGGGTTAGTCATTACGAGTGACACCTTTTTACATTACACATTGTAAACTGATTTATTGGTTATATAAAAATATTGATTAGTGCAGCTTTAATGTCAGCACATTTAATACAATTTAGATATTGAATTATTATCCATCTCTTATAAGATAAGAGATACACACACACACACACACACACACACACACACACACACACCACTTGGCTTCAAATTCTCCCGTAACATACTGTAACAGCATCACTGACAATACTAATGCTACATGCCTCCCAACATGTGTATGCCTTAATGATTTCTAGCACTTGCTGACAGCTTCGGCCACATCTTTTCTCCCCGTGTTTTTTGTGCTTTTTTTTTTCTCCTCATGAGAAGCACAAGGAAAAATAAGTGACAGTTAGCTCCGGAGACTCCAGCGCAGTGGTGCACTATGTCTGAGGCTGGCATCTGACAGACCGCAATAGGGGGGCCTACAATTGTGAATAGACTCGACTAGTAAGGGGGGGGGCTGGCAGTGAAGGAGGGAAGTAGCAATACAGTGAAGGCTTTTGACAGGTAGACAGCAGGTGTGAGTAAAAAAGATAGACTTGTTCCTGTGCTGAGTGGGCTGCATCACTTTAAGTGTTTCCAATATACCCCCCCCCCCCCACTCGCTCTTTTTAAAATCTGTGGGATTTTTGTAAATATATATATACAGTATATATGTGTGGAGTCTGATTTGTGAACTGTGTTTAGTCATCTCTCTGAACAATTTCATTTAAGGTTAATATAGCCAAATATTTTTTCTATTCTTTCTTCCACTTCCACTGACATGCTTTGTAGATTTTCAAGTTGCACTTTTAAAATGTCAAAGTAAGGGTTTGATGTTCAACAGTAATTGTGGCAACATGGTGCAATAACTCTTATAACTGTGTTGGAAAAAGCAGTGAATGAAAAACTGCCTTTGAGGTCACTTCAATGAAGTGCTACCGTTTCCATTCTGTAGACTTGTGTAATTAAGGTTCAGTCTGGAGTTAACAGCCTTACATGAATTAATTCCTGTCCAACTTTACTCTTAATCAAGCTGACCTTCAGTCTGAACTGAATTTACAAGTACAATGGCTGCTTCAGTGTAAAATAGCACTGTATCGTCAGTCTTGAGACTGCGATGCACCAACCTGTAATACGTTACAGTAAGGATATGGTGCTGTTTAAAACGTACTACAATGCTGAACATGTAATGAATACCCACCCTTTTTTTTAAGTGCTCACTAAATGCTGACCTGAGCATTTTCCCCGTCTTAATTTTGTTTTGCATGAATGCTCTCAAAGGCAAACAAAATCTGCTGTTAGTGTCAAATTTCATACACTTAAGTTCACAACAGATATTGTGGTTAAATGTGGGTCACCAGACGGTGAGGGATGTGGGTGCTGCGTAAGCTTAATTGTTTTGTACTTCTTAAAATTCGAAGGGGAAGAAGGGGAACATGTCCCCGCTGTGCGCACCAGATTTAAGTCAAATAAACTTAGCGGAAAAGATGACAACACTAGCTTTTATCAGGACATATGGCACAAAAAACATGATAATTTAACATCCTGTGTAACATACCAATCATAAATCTCTTCCGGGGGAGATGAATAACTAGAGCACATGTATCATTTTCATATGCCCCAGTCTAAACTTAGCTTTTTTCATCTTTTGGGAAATGCATACAGACTGGTTCTTTGTCTTAACAACAACACCTGGCAGAAACAAGATAAACCCTGTAGATTTTGCACAGTAGACCATAGCATAAAAGAAGAATAATTATGTCCAAATTACCTGGTAAGCAATCATTTAATTCTCCTTGTCACATTGAATAAGGATTAATTTGCAGGCAAATATTACACAATGAATTATTGAATAACTCATCTCCCAAGCCAAATTAATCTTGAGGATTGATGGTGTGGAAGTAACCTATGATCAGAGAAACATATTTCATGAGTCATTGGTGGGGTGCTACGCATTCACGAGGGCATTACCAAGTGATGACTTGATTTTCGACTGACTGTCCCCGTTTGAATCCAGGTTATATAAACAAGCAGCGGATGTCGGTTTGGGAGTAGAGCGAATTATGATTGCAAAGTCACTCAGCTTTTTAATTAAGTCTGTTAACGGATTATGACAGTGTCTGAAACATTACGCATCCCATGTAATGAGTCATGAACCGTTCCTTCCGGATTCCTCCAGACACCCAGAATGATTTAGTGCAGTGTCCTTTAAGAGTTGACAGTGAGGCTCCCTTGATGTTTGGGATCTGGAGTCAGTGATGCACAACAGTTATGCAGCTGTACAACTTGATTCTCAACAGTCTACCATGCTCCCTCAGAAAACTAACAGGATATTATGGACAAGGTAGAGCAGTTCATATTCAAGTTTCTTTAAACATCTTAGCGCTTCAGGCTGTCTCTGCTTTGAATGGAAAAATAGGCCCTTGACTCCATCCACTCACTGGCTTTACAGTATCTCTGCTTTCACGTTTCAAGTACTGCCTTTGGAGTGACTGTTACTAAACTAGTGCCGTGTGAAAGTCCTCAAGGAAGCAAGTGTATCACGGTTGTTTCTCTGTGTGCTTGTCTAGGCCAGGCGTTATGCTTACTTCGGTCTCTTGATCCCACAAGAACCCTTGAGATTGGCCAGGCGGATTTAGTAGTTACCTTCTGGCATATGGCCTTTATTATACTGTGTTAGATTGGCACAAGAAAACAATTGCACTTTTCTTTCTGTGTGTCGCAGGCTATAGGGCAGGGTCCCACCAAGTTTCAAGGGTGTCAGCAATAAATACCAACTGCATTCACCAACTCCCACAGTACAACCCTGTCCCCTAGAAATTATGTTTATATTCTACTAATGTGTTTTGCCAAACACATTTTGAGGAGAAATGGAATGTGGCTGGACTCTGTTCCCTGCCAATGTTATTTAAGTACAGGAAGTGCTACATTTTTGACATGTGGTTAGATTTGTGCAACAAAAGCACTTTGATTAAAAGGTGCTCGGCGGAGCTTTTAACCACTGTTAGCACTACTGAGACACATCTTTACAAGTGGGTCCTCGTCTTCACGAGGACACAAATGCACACATGCAAGCAAAGACTGGGAGTTTGATTTACATCCTACCATTGGTTTAATGCAATCCAACTGATTAACAGTTGGTGGCAGAAAGAAATAGCTTAATGTGCCAACAACAAGACCCTAAACATGGATGTAAACAATGTAAAGAACAAAAGGTTTTATGACAAAAGGAGTGCATTCAACCTCAAAAATCGACAAACTAGGCAAGACACTCTAAATGTAAATGTAACTCTTGTTTATATGCACAAAACTCCACAGAACACATTTACATTGAGGGGAAAACTATAGTCTTCTTTCAATTTTGACACTTTAAATCCCCTAATTTTTTTTTTTTATCATTCAACAAAGATCATTCCCTCACTTTAACAAAGTGCATTCAGAGCCTAGCGACCACAAAAGTTGAATTAACCTTAATTTCTACCCATGAATATTGCATTGCAAGAACGAAAACAAATGACATACGTTGTCAGTAAACATTTTGTTGATATCTTCAGTACCAGCATTTTTCAGATAGTTTAATTACAGGTTCCACAATATGTTGATAAAAATGCAATCAGGGCTGCATTACCATTCTTGCAAAACACATTTGCTGTTGCATATTAGTGTAGAAATGTAATTTTAGGAGTCAGAGCTGAACAGTGTGATTGGTGCAGGAAGGTTACTGTGGAGTTTCATGTGGCGGTCTGTTTTCTAGTTCGTATGCCCATGCGTGTCTCTTGCACATTTGCATATGTGTGTCTGTTACCTCCTCTTGCTATTTAGGAGCAATGATATTTCTTATTCCGTCTAATCTTTAAAGAAATCTTGATTTAGTCCTCATGCGTATTCATCAAAATGCATTTTGTATGAAGTGGACAGGCGGGAGCCTCTGCAGTTAAATAATGGAACAAAAAACACACTTGGTTTGATAAGTAACAGCAGCCATAGAAAATCTTGAGTGTAAAGAAGGAGAAATATGGGATTAAAAGCATGACCTTGATCTGACACCAAGCTACAACCATTGTGGTGGCCAGATAGAAATTGCAGCGTGTGCAGTTATTTTTGAAACCTTTTATTAGTAAAAGGCTCATAAGAAAAGCTGCTAGCCACGAGGTTTCGGTGGGTAATGAACTTGTCAGCTCTGAGGTTTTAGACTTTGTTGCCTTTGTCGTTCTTTGTTATTATTCAATTCAGCACCTTGGTCGCTCTTCTGCCCCAAATGATTTCTCAAGTCTCCGCTTGGCCGCTTGTTTTGCACCGAGAACACATTTTAGCTTCTCCCATTGGACCCAAGCTATCGAATTGCTTCTCATTCAAAATAAATAATCTGCTCCCATAATGCTCCTACTGTGTATTCCCATAAATGCTAAGCAGCCAAAACGCCGTTGTAGCGAGGGGATTTTCTATTCTTTTTCAACAGCCCATCAATAGTATTAGACCTGCCAGATAAAAGCACTGGGTCTTGACTGCACAAGAAGGTGAGGTTACTCTGAGGTATGGATTTGCCTCAGTCCTTTTTCATTTCATTTGAGAATTCTTGCCTTTTTCATTTGGCAGAGGAAAATGCCATCGGCTCAGGTAACAGACGCTGCACTGCAGCGGCTTGGATGAAGTTTTTATGACACCTTGTATGACCTTGTGATACAAATTCATGGACAAAAAAAGAGTGAGGGCTGATCACGTATTATGCACTACAGTGTCACTCAAATTAGGTTATGAATAAAATAAGCAAATAAAATACAACAAAACCAACAATGCACAGCACCATAACATTATTACATTAACCAGGTAATACTCCATTGACAATATTATTAACTTATGTTTTAATTATTTATATTTAAGATGTTATGAGCATGCATGTGGAGTACATGACTCCAAATGGAGTTCATTGTTATTATTACATCTCAAGTATCTTTTATTATAAATGATTCCCAATAATTTATAGAACTGAAACTAGTAAATTTGTAATTAGATTAATTAATCAGCAACTCTTTTACCAAAATTGACATGACAAAATAATTATTAGTTGCAATCCCTTTCTGGCAGATTCAGCTTTCCTAAACACAATTTACTATGGATGGAATTAATACCTCTTACGAACAACAGAAGCAACTTTATTATCAAAAATTATGGACGGCCCTAAGTGAGCACTTAAACAAGGTCAAGAAGGTAATTATGAGCATCTACACTGCGGAATAAAAATCATGTGGAGCCATGTTTGTTAAAAGTTATCGTACTTATGCTTGAAAAGCGATGTGAGAATATTTACAGCTCCCGCGGTTTCTTGTCATAGCTTTACTTGACCTTGCTCAGTTGGACTGACAGTGATTTAAATTATTCAACAAACATTTGGATGCCCTATATAACAATAAACAGCCTTTCCAAATTCATATCTGAGAGAAAACCTATTCCACACACACTTTTCTACAGTTTCTAGTTTCAAATTTGTCTCAGGTCGGATTGTAAATCAATATTCCACCTCAGATATGTCTGACACACAGCGAATATGGTATTTTTCGCTGTGTGTTTCAGGTGAACGACCAGACATGACGTACCGCCTGTTATGTAGGCGATTCACAAGGTGCACACTTGTTATGTGTTCTTCCAACAACAAAGTGTTGGCTGATTGTCAGTACTCCACACGGAGATGCCTTAGCATGGGTGCCATGTCCATGTCAGGGATCAAAGTGAACAGTGAAGACAATTTATGCTGTGCAGCGTGTGTGACCATCACTCGGTGGGAGTGAGGGTGGAGGAAGTGATGTGAGAGAACAAGTTGTTGCGGCGGTCAGAGGATGTTGACGAGGAGACAAGTGCTGCTGTTATGCTTCCAGCTTTTTCATTATCTGTTTGAATTTGCAAAGTTTAGTTGGATACGGATGAGCGTTAATAGAGAAACGGGGACAACTTTAGGTTTTAATTTCACAGATTATCCAAGACAGAGAGATTTATTAAGATAATTTAACCTTTTTAAATATCTCACAGAAGAAACACAAGCTGCTTTCAGGCTAGAAATGTTTACAATGTATTAAAATATTTTGAATTATGGCCCATAAGGGGGTTTCCATGATAAATACAGACATGAGAACAAAAATGCTGTAAAGCATCTCGGTTTCAAGGATACAGTACATTCAGATGACAGTTTAATATTTTTGGTGTATTTAATAGAGGAAAACAAATAAAACATCTTAGCATCTTTCTTCAGCATTGCCTTACAACTTTATCAGTGCCTGTGTAATGAAACACATGCTTAATGGGTTTGTTTAAAATGTCCTAATGGTGTTCTTGGTCTGTGTCCAAAGATACTCAGAAAGGCAATACAGGAATAATTTAGACATTTAACTTTGGGCCGTATATTTTTGTCAAGGGCATTGATCTCATTAGAATTATTCCCTCATGCCACTGACTGACGGTTCTTTTTGTGCTTTGGCTTTTTGACTCACATGTGTTTCTTTGATTTCGATTCCACCGCGATCGATGGCGCGAGGGAACCTGGCACTATGAACAAAGATCAGTGATGAGACTCGTTGCACCTGTCAGAGTTGACCAGATCAGGTAATGAGGAAAGTCCCTCAGGATGTTAACGAAGCCATTAAGCAGCCATGTGTGAAAGTGCTAGGAAGCCAGCGTGTTAAATCGTAGGAGCCAAATTAAAATTCACCGCACATGGCACTGAAATGTAAATATCCTGCCTTTTTGTGAGGATGAGCTGGCCTACTTCTCCGTGCTCTAATCGGCTTTGAAAAGACGGTGCAAAGTGCTTAGGAATAATGCTTGTGCACTGTGATAAAACAGGCAGCTTTTATTATAAACCTACAATAGTCAAGCCATGTTTGAAAAAGAACTAAAATATAAGCTCTGCGCATTTTGTTCCCCACACTGAGAATAAATGGCTCCCATTCAGAACACGGCGTGCACGCAACAGTTCTTTCACACAGTGAATCTTGTCTCATCATTTTGTTTTGTCTCATCGTCCCCAGAACTTTGATGTCTGTCTGGATGCTGTAAGATTCATGTGTTTATTTAACAAGCAGGATTTGAAGTAGAGACAGTTAAAATGACTATATGTGCGATTCAAATATGGACCCATCATCTGTTTCATGAAGATTGGCCATAGACAGCGTGTTTACAAGAGAGGTTCCATGTAAGCTGTCAATCACATCTTAGCAATCAAACATGAAGATTTACATACAGTCAGGAGGGAATGTACTTTGAAGATCATTAAGGCTTTTTTAACTCTAGGGCTTTTAATAAATGAAAAAAGTCCTCCCGTATTAACTTAAATTTAGATTCTATGAATGTCGAACTTTCGTTCAGAAGGTATCAGTTAATGTCCCTCGGTTGACTGGTCCGTCACATTCATTACTTCGAGCTCTCTGTTAATCCTCACGAGTACATGGGCCCTTCTACGTGCCCTGAGGGAAGTAATCTCCCTCCTCATACCACCAGAAAAGTTGGAGAATGTGGATAAAAACGAGCGCCCAGGGCTTCAATTCAGATGTGTTCAGATTGGTCTTGTTCCAGTGCTCTCGTAGACACAGTGAATTTCCATTTGAGTGCTTCCTGTCCCAGAAACTAGCCAGAGGTGTCCCAAATGATCTGACCTGCACCTCCCCCTCATTTGTCTACATTAACTTTGCATGTGTGGTCCGTCCAGTAAGAAGTGGGGCAGATTTATATTTAGCCGCGCCTGCAATGACTTTGAAAAACAGGGTGACTCTTGTCTTCAGAACCTTATCAACCTCACAGCTCAAGGGCCCTTTTTTCATCTAGAAAATTCCAGCCGGAATTTTTAATTAGTATTATTTCATTTTTAATCAAGTTTATCTCGAATATCTTTGCTGTTATTTAGGTTACAATCAAGCTCTATGCTGTGTTTCTGTCTTGCTGTTAAACTGCAATAAAAGCCTGTCAGAGATGTTTACTGCCTTTTACAAAAGTAAGACAAGAGATCATAAAAAGATACTTACGTCCTGTTTTCATTATGCCCCTGGCAAAAGCCACTAATTTCTGTGGGTGGGGGACGATAATAGCACTGTCAAAGAGTTTTATACGTAGCTGAACTCAAACTCTTGTTCTAATTATGTTAAGCATTAAAGCAACTAAGGGGTTGTCAAAACTGCATGGTAATAAGGTGGCCTAAATTAAACAACGTCTTTCCATTTTAGTATGGACTTTGAAGCTGCTTGCAGGGATAAACACAAGCCTTGATATTAATTGCACCTTTAGTTTTAAAATCAATGTCAATTACACCAGGGTTTTTTGCTTTGTGCCCCAGAGTAGTTTGCTAACCTTTCACTTTAGAGACAATACATCCAACTGTGGTGCTTTAACCCTCAGGATAAGTCAATTGGTTTGCAACAGGTTGGTGACAGTAAAATTAAAAGGTCCTTCTAAAGTGCTACTAATGAAAATGAAGCCCCCGAGTGACTCGTCACAAAGAATATGAACACAAAGAATAAGAACATAAAACTCTATGGTGAAAGCCTTGAGGTGGCAGGCTATTACACTCAGGCTTCAGTGCTGCAGCTTCACTGACACTCTACACAATATATTGATTGTAACATAAAACGTAAGATACTAGGAAAAGGACATACTGAAGGCGGTGTTTAATGTTCGGGGAGTGTGCTTTGTGTTGAAACAGTCACCAGATCGAAAACTAGATCTCAGTTAAAAAAAATTGTGTCATCTAGTGGTGGTGTTGTTGATTGCAACCCCTAGGCTTCACCCTCTCATTACTAGTGTGGAGGAGAAGGTATTGTGGCTGCGAAATGTGCAAAATAGAGCCTGTCTAGAGCAATGTTTCCAGAAACATAGCGGTTCAACATGGCAGACTCCGAAGAAGACTCTGTATATATAAAAAGCTTGTTCTAAGGTAACAAAATTGTTTTTATTTCCAGGTAATTATACACTAATGAAAATAGAGTTGTGCATATCATATTCAATTTCTGCCTTATTCTGTAAATAAAATCTTACACACTGGGACTTGTAAGGAATTCAACAAACAACTGTGTTGGTGGGGGTGTGTTATAGAAAGTACACAAGTGAGGTGATGAGATGTAATCCAGGCAGTTTAAGTAAGTAGATGCATTACACTAGAGGCTGTATACAGCAATACTGAGAGAGAAGATGTTATGACTTCTATTGTTTTCACAGCAACAATCATTTTATCCTCTGCCCCTAGAATCAGTGGGTAAAGAGCAGAAACACTCTGCTCATGTCAAAAAGTAATCTACCAGAAATAAATGACAAACACTTTGCATGCATTTAACTAGCCAACGCAGCACTTTGCCATACATCATCACATTACCCTGCAGAAAAAGTGGAGCCAGGTTCTTCTTCTTCTTTTTTTTGTTTTGTTGCTAAAGCCCTTTGCGGTGGCACCCCTGCTGTGTAAACGCAGTCGTCTCATTGGAATGAAGGAAGGCGCTGCATTTTTCCACGCAGTGCTGTTGTCCATATGAACACAGCCATACGTTGCTGCAGTAGGATAGCCGCTCAGATGCTTGGTGAAATCTCTGTGTTTGGTCGTCTGGCAAATAGATCCCACTTATAGTATGAACAGAACAAAGCCATGTGTTTATAGGCGACAACCTATACTTTCAGGCCAGTGCCACCAACCAACAATACTCAGCTGCCTGCTTAGTTTGTCTATTTGACGGTTTGTCACTTTGTTTTGTTTTTTGCATGTTATGATTGTGTACAGGGATAAGAGGTTCAAAATGTTACATAAAATGTCTCACGCTTCAAAAATGTTTTTTTCTTTTCAAGACAAGAGGAAAGCCCTCCGTCATTTGTCACTTAAAAATAGTGCTTTTATGCCAGTTTCTGAGAACATGCTGTAATTAGCCTTAACAAATATAATCACGGTCTGTCACTTTTATTTCATGTTTTCTCATAACTGCTGCACAACATCACATTATTTGTTAAATTATTTATTTGACTCTTTTTTTCTCTATGTGACATCGCGTCCATTGTGGCCACAATTGGTTGAAAGTTTCAGCACATACAGAAGAGAGCCGGCAGGGCTTTTTTTTTTCTTTTTTCCACTATATGATTCAATGTTGAATTACCATTTAAAAGTCAACTGTTACAAGGTCAATTTCACACAGATGTTTAAAGGAGTTTTGCCATTTTCACACATGAATGCCGCTGACAATATTAGAAAATGTTAAGATAGCGAGAGAGGGTATACATGGCCGACGGCAGAATAAGTACGAGGCTTCCCAGGTATGCGTGAACAAGGCACAATATCTTAATATGTATTAAGGTTAATTAGGCAGATAAGACTTTTATTCATAGTATATATCCAATGTGGAACTATGGGTTCAAGATATACATTTTCTTTTGTATTACAGAGGTTTAGAGACATTTTATTGCTTTTCGACCAAGAAAAAACACAGCAGCAGAGTATGTGGTATGAAACTAAAGGTTAACTGTATCCTGTATTTATGTAAGTCTACTTACACACACATGCATTTATGAAGGGGCACCTTCTAAAGCTGCTGTTTATACACAGTGTGGAGCTTTTTCCTGCTGTTGGCCACCTTTATGTCCAATTATGACAAAGTGCCAAGGCTGCAGGTCTCCATATTTTCTGCCACCATATGTGGACAAAGAAAGGTGGCAGCGGGTGAGGAGATAGATGGGGTTGGGATGGTGATGGACACAGGTAGCTTGGCACAGCTCAGAGCTCCCATCCACCTGGCATTAGTTACCATTGTCTTGCTCCCCGTTTTTCCTGGCACTGCCTTTGATTGAACTGGCGGTGAGTTGAGGATTTGGCATAGGGAGAGTTTTACCTCCATGATAACAATAGACCACAGAAGGGGGAGGTGGTTGTTTGTTTCGTGCATTGTGGAACAGGATTGTCTAATGAAGGTACACCGTGCATTGTGCAAGGTTTCTGGAAAGGGATTTGTGGTTTGTAAAAGGGCATCTGAGTCCCGCTGCCCGGTTTGGCTAATCAATTCGATGTCCTCGCTGGGTTGTCCCACAATTGTCCTCGTACAGTACGAGACAGTTTCTCTTTACTAAAGGATCTAATTGACACAGTTTTTATAGCATACAGGGAGAAAGATATACCCATTATTCCTAGTTTGGTTTAAAGAGAAAAAAAAAGGTTTTTTCATTGCAAGCACGCCCCAACACCCCTAATCATGACCGGGGTGCCCTGTACGGTGCAGAGCACAGGCTCCCGCCCTGACAGATTATCCGGTGTGAATGTTTGGGAATGATAATGAGATCAAAACACCTCACTAAGCTGGGAAGAGAGGGTGGAGACTGGAGAGGGAGTGGGAGTAAGGGAAAGCGAGCAGGGGAGAGGGTGAGCGATAGCTGCGATAAATTGCAGAAGCAGAACCACTTGAGCATAAAATTAGATTTTACAAATGTGTTGTTACCTGACAGTCCTCTGACAGAGGAGATATCACAACATTATAGGGCTGCATGAGTACTACTAATCGTATCAAATAAATAAGAATGCCTCTCAGCTCTGATAGAGCTGGATGGATATTCAATGTGGACAGTGAGTTAGAGGGAGAAATAACATAATTAAAACAGCCTCTCTCATTATGGACTCAAACATTAGAAGCCCAAATTCAATTTATATGATAATATATTACGCTCTGTAAAAGCTGTACACATTACGACACATTTGTCTAAATGCTACGACGCTTAAAACATCGTCACCAACTGTCGGGTTCAGATTTCGAAGAAAACCTTTTGCAATTTATGAGTAATTGTTTTCTAATGTCTGTGACATTCCTCTCCTTGACGTGCATTTCTGTCATTATTCTATAATGTTTATAATATGGGAAAGCTTCAGAACTGCCAGAGTGGTTCAAGGACACTTCTGCAGGACAAATCCATGATATTAAGGGGGCTTGAAAACTGCATCTATCCCTTCCAGCACTAGATAATTCTGCTGCTATCAATTACTGATATTGTTCTGGATCCTCTAATACAATCAACATAGTTGAGGATACACTGGTGCAACATTTAATAAAAACATACATTTACTGTATGCACAACCTATTAACTTAAGAAATAAAAACAGTCATTTTACATAATGGATTGCTGTGAGGCACGGCAGCGGTGGAAACAATTATTTGCTACATTACTGGTGGTACAAATAGTAAGTTAAATACATCATTAAGAGAACAATGAATCAGTCTGAATGACGAATGGAAGCTCTAATTCCACTCGGCTTAGCAGAGAGACTGTGTGTGAGAGACAAGTCACAGAGGCAAGCTTTATCTACAGTATGCTCTAAGAAGAAATAGTGTGCGTGTGTGCGTGTGATCCCACTGCAAATGTGTTGCACTATGAATAAATATACAGAGGTTTTTATTCCCCATGGTGATAAATCGACAGGGAAATATTTCACCTGATGTTTATTGCTCGAGATTTCAAGTAGATAATGATGGTTGTTTCTGTTACAGTGCAATGGTCTTCACATGAATAACGTCAATAGTAATCTGTTTCTGAGACACTTTTAATGTCTGCAGATTTGTAACAGTTGGTTTCGTGTTTTTTCAAGTGTTGAATACTCCATTTGGAACTAAGTTTTTCACATGTGAGAGGTCAGTCATTACAACTTTATTAAATGTAGACCAGATGCCACGTTTTTTCGCACTGATCGGACTAAAGCCCACTTAATAGATTTCCATGTATTTGGCTTACATACAAGCCAAACCTACTGTTTATTTCTACATATTTTTTAGGTTTAATGGTTGTATTAATATTACGTATGTGCCACTATCAAGCCATATGTCAAAGATGCCACTAGACGGATATAACTTTGTAAAAATGTAATTTTTTTCAAACCATTGTTGAGCAGTTGAATAATAAGGATCCCATGCAAAGTAACACATAACCGATCTTCTTACTGCCATGCTTTAAGCTGCTGTTATAGGAGGTCGTTTGTCTGTTCTAGTTTGATTAGCTCATTCAACCATCAGTAAAATATGAGCTTAAATGAGACTAAGAAGAAGTGACCAGTCACAACATGATAATAACTGAATTTACCAGGTATCAGCAAAAAGTTATTTATTAAATCTAAATACATTTAAGAAAACCGATAAGTTAATAATAATTAAACTGGAGGAAAACTGAAAATACTGTTTAGATAATTATATACTATCAATGATATGACAGATGAGTTATATTAATAGAAGTATTGTTACATGTGCTTGCCCAGTTACATCTAATGTGTCACCACTGAAGCATAATTACTATAGAAGAGAACACAGCTGGCCTTTGAAATAGTGTGTCTTACTATATGTTATATATGGATTGATAAAACATCTTAATTATTTTTACAGGGATTAAAGAGGTATTAAAAGGGACTTAACTTGTTTTCCAGAACTGTCTTGAATGAAGGATGGACTTTATACTTATTATACTTAACTACGACCTTTATTCCTCTATTTATGTTCTTTAGCTTACATAATCATCCATGATATCATCAAATCCCTCTTGGATTTTTAATTAAAAATGACCACATGATTCATTTACAACAAGAATAACCTCCTTTTTGTTCTAACATCCTTTAAATCATATATAAACATGATTATAGCACTAGGAAGCTTAAAGCTGAAAAAATGAAATCAAAGTGATATCTTTGAGATATTTTAACTCATATATTTATTTGTTAATGTGATATATATTTGTTGTTGCTTTAATCTGCTTAAACTAAATAACCAAATAGGCCACTTATTGTTGTCACAGTCTGATTTGTGTGTGGCTGCAATGCGAGATGAGCACATGCACAAATGTCTCAGATAACACTTCCATAATTAACATGCAATTATTCATTTCATTTAAAAAAGTGTTAATATTCATTTGAGGCAATTAGCACATGTACAAACATTAGCACGTCACCACAGACCTGGAAGTCACTATCACCCTTACCTTTTGTTTGAACCAATATCAACATTAGAGACGTTTCTAATCAAAGTTGACACTTTGATTAAGTGAATAAACACAAGCTGCTCTGTCACCATTCCATCCCACACTGACATGCAGTGTATTACACAACACAGTGGCCTCAGTGGTAGCAACATTAGTATTAAGTATCCATAGAAAATGTGACTTAGATTGGACATAAGCTCTAACAGTTGAATCATGAGTCCAAATAACTTCTCATTTTAGGCGGAAATTAATGTGTATTGCTGTGTATTTTGGCAAGAAACATCAAATCACAGAGACCATAACTCTGTGATGTGCATTGCCAATGGTGGGCGGAAGGTAAAGATGACAGTGTTGAGACTGATTTTACTATCTGCAGTTTTAAATTATGGATCCGTTTTGGAGGAATTCTGCAACTATCGAGCTGTGTTTTTTTTTTTCTCAACTGCAACAACAAAGAGTTTTAATTACCTAACTAATCATCTCATCATCTGTGCTCAGGTATTCCTGACCAAGACTACAGGGAGTTTAGGGAGCATTAGGAGAAAAACACATCCTGAACAGGGTTAACACGCAGACAAACACAAACACATTCACACCTCTAGGGAATTTTTCAAGTCTCAAGCTTCACCTGACCTGCATGTGTTTGAACTGAAGGAAGAAGCCGTGTGTGTGTGTGCATGTCGGGGGGGCATGGGGAGAAGAACCACGTCTAAGATCAAACCCAGAACCTTCTTGCTGTGAGGTGACTTTGCTATCTAATGAGCCAACATGCTGCCAGACATCATTAATTAACCAGCAGCGTTAATTTCCTCTCATGATACTTATCATTGATTAAATGTAACAGATTCCTGGCCTGCATTTTTTATTTTTTTTTTGCTACGTGTGGTACAAAATGCAGTATTGGCCGGCTTAACCGCTGGTCTCGGTATTGTATAACAGTTAGTCCCAAGTGTTGTGTTGTTACCCATAATTATGGAGGAACATATTCTTCCTGAAATTGGCTGCATTTCCGATGTTCATGGTGGTTTGGTGTGTGCTTTGTGCTGGTCATTGTTTGCTGCCATCATTGTGAAACTGAGTGCTGTTGCACATCCAGGGAGACAGGAAGCTATTCACGGAGAGAATTGGGAATCCCACCACTGAAAAGAAAGTACAAAAGAGCAACACTCAGAAATGCAGTGGGCGAGCACACATGTATCCAAGAGCATAATGAGCTAGTTTCATTGTTTGGGCTTTTGCAATGGTGTGTCTGGCAGCAAGGAGTTTGTTTTAACAAGCTCAATGCATCATACAGTGGAGGGCAATAAAAATAAAATGTGTATGCACTCCATCTATCTATCTACTTGGTGGTTTTTGCATCAATATTGCATTTATATGCAATTATTATTTATTTTAACTTGGGGCTTTGGATGTGTTTTTCCTATCTCAGTATGTCCCATTTGTTGCTAAACTAACACAGATCCCAGTGAAATCCATCTATTTTTAGAACCTCCCAAAATATGGGGTTACCCAGGTTTAGAAGGACAAGCCAGGCAATGAAATCATATTCATTATTGTTGTGAAGTTACTTATAACAGCATGTAAGGTCAGGTTCTTGCTTGGCAGAAAGTAACATTTTTTTTTTTTGCCTCAGTAGTAAAGAGTGCAGATATCAAAAATGACCTTGCCTTGCTTTTAAACTGTGGATACTGCAGTTATTTTGCACAAACATATTGCTGGAAAGAAAGGATTTTTTTTTTTTTTAAAAAAGCAACCAGTCAGCTGTTTAAACTCAGAAGTGGAAAAGGATTTTTTTTTAACTTTCTGATTCCTTGAGACAATAGATCTTTGGCTTGTGCCGGTGTGCGATCGTTGTAAGAACATGGCATTCTCATAAATGCCTGTTTGTTTACAATACAAACAAATATGACTTCTTCAGTCTTGGATGTTAGCCCAAACAATTTGGATGGAGATCATAGCTGGAAAAACAACATACCAGATCCTATCACACAGCCTCTTGGAGATCAAGTTAAATTAAAGACGGTCTACATTTGATTTAGATGAAGAGTTGATTCAGATAGTGGAGTCCTCGTGCAACTCACACAGTAGGAAATCTACTTCACAGTCTCATGAACTCTCATCTCATCAGAAATGTGTGCAGTAAAGCCGGAAAATGGCAACACTGACTCCCTAAACTGGGCAATGTGTAACTTTAACATAACATTGTAGAAGTCAAACGCAATAACAGAAATAACCCCAACATCATTCTATTTTAATGTTGCTTTGTTTTGGCAGGCTGTCATTGTGTCACTCAGATCGCACCCTTTGAAGTCGGAAATCCATAAATGCAGGAGATGTTAACAATAAGTGTTTTCAGTGTTACCCTGATGATTACAACCAAAACCAGCTAAGCTGGCTCTCAGGCAGCCTGTCACTACATAACAGCAGAGAGTGGGTTTATGCTTGCACACTTGCCCACATTGTTTGTGGGTTGATGAAATGTGAGGCTTTCCACATGGATTTTTGCAAGGGTGTCTATAGCTGAAATGTGAAATCTCTGATTTTGACTCAGCACAGCATGTCTCTGTTAATTCCTTGAGGCCTCGCAGACCCCTCCACACTCACAGCTCCTGTTTAGGGATAAAATTCAACTTGATTTTCATTAACACCACAGATTACCAAAGGCTTGTATTTATATGCAGGCCAAATGTTTCATTAATGTATAATTTATTAGCTTAAATAATGACTGTTAATCAGCAGTTTGGTCACATCTGTTAGTTTAACTGTCTTTAAATCTTTCTGACTATGTGCTCTGATATCAATAAACATTTAATATACACTGTATTTAGTATTCCATGTAGTTGCCAAGTTCTCATATATCCTGCAACTAGAACTGTAAAACTAGGAAGTCTTACCTATGTGATGAATACATGTTGGCACCATTATAACACTACTGGGATGAGTTTTAGCTCAGCTACAGAAGTTTGAATCCCACTTGTTATTTTTAGTTAACACTACTGTACTGTGGTGAAACCAGCAGTGCAGATTTGTAAGTGAGAAATTACTTCTACATGATACTCCCCACTGTCTGTGTTAGTATTTCCGGTCCAGTTTCTTCAGAGTTTTACTGGATTTGAATTGTCCCCTGTTCACATACATCAGTCTCTTTGGCTTTTGAATGTAGTTGATCCACAAAGGACAAATTATGGAAACAGCTGCAATTAGTGGCTGATTTATATATTGTGGTAAGACCTTAGAGACTAATTAAAGGCTTTTGTGTTCTTGTCTATTGGAGACATGCTAATTTGAAGCCTTTCGACTGAGATTCACAAGAACAAGTCTGAAATTCATGCATCTCAATTTGTACGCGCCCACTGCAATAACGAACAATTACAGTAGTTGTTTAAATGGGAACTTGTAAACATGTTCCATAAGATTGCAATCTCTACATCATTAGAGTAAATTTTGTGCAATGCTGGAAAGAACTGCTTATCCCTTATTTGGTGGAGTTGTGGGAGCTCAATGTACATTAAGCCTCGATGCTGTGCTTATGGCAGAATTTTGAAAATGGCAAGCAAATTATCCACAGGATTTTCCTCCCAAGGAGCAGGTTTCCCCCCGTTTATTAAATTTGTTAAAGTGCTTCTGAGCAATGCACATTTTATCCTCTTAACAGTCAAATTACTATATACTTCAGCAATTACTTAATGTACTCTAATGAGATTTCCCCATGAAATGGAGGGATTCATTTATTTTAATGTGACGCATTCCACCGGGCGGTTTATGCATCACGTCCCCCCTCGCAATCCAGGGAGGCTTTGAGTCATAAATAGCAGGATGAGCTTGGCTTCCAGAATTGCCACTCTGCACACAGCAGCAGCAGCAGCAGCAGCAGCAGATGTGTGAGTCTATGATCCAGGCATTGGGGGTCTGTTCAGGGGCATCAGCAGGTCACAGGTGCTATTGAGAAGCTCAGCTCTCCACAACCAGGTATGCTCTAGGATTAGTGAAATAATACCAGACAGTACTTGTGTGCTAGGCCAGTGGAGTGCAAAATCCAAACACCACACCAAAACCCTCAAGTGAAATGGGTGAATTAAATGAAAGCCTTTATGATTTTTTTTCTGCCCTTTATTATATAATAGTGGTAATAATATGCATGAGACCAGAAAGTGTTTGGATAATATACTGGATGGTAAAGTGCACCTTTTTTAAAGATTACTTTATTTTAAGACATGTTTTAATCCTCCAACTAAAGACTAACATATCAATATTGCAGGAAAATTTACTCAAGGCTCATGTCTTGATTAGTTGATTGATTGATTGATTAGCAACAATTCATTCATTTATGTAAGATAAGGTCCCAGTTTCTTAAAGAATCAGTGTGTAGGATTTAGTGACATCTAGCAGTGAGATTGCAGATTGCAACCAACTGAATACCCTCTCGCCTCACAGTCCTCATGTAGGTGAAACTACAGTGGCCACAATACTTGTGAAAAACATGAAAGAAACCTTATCTCTAGCTAGTGTTTTGGTCTGTTTGAGCTACTGTAGAACCATGATGGTGAAACACGCCAGACTCACTACATCTGTAGATATATACGAATCACTTTTATGTGTACACATACAAGGTAAACATGAACATTAAACCACTATGTACAGATAGGAATACATATAAATATGTAGATCTATATGTATTTAAACAAAAATAACATTTGTAGACAGAATAAGACAATAAATTAGACAATGGTCCAGTGGTGCAAAGGATACTAAAATGTTGATTTATGTTGCAGGTTACTTTATATACATTAGGTAGGTGGATATGACAGTATATACAGTATGAACTATATGAGTAGATTGTGTAGGAGGATAATATTTACAAGTTTAAAGAACAAAAACTGAACTGAAACAGTGAGAATAATAATTTACAGTGAATGTTTGACTAATTTCACAGGGTTTGTTCTTGATACTGTGTGTCTAGTGTTAACTGTTAAAAGATCCTAAGGTGAAAAAAAAAACACAGAAATTCTTATTTTCAGGTGATTATACGCTAATTAATTGTACTCATGAATATTCCATTACTGCCAATAGATCCAAAATTTGCACACTGATCTTTTAACTGGAAGAATTTACTGCTCTTCTCTTTGTTAGGTTTGGAAAGTTGGATATATTTTGGAGTGTCATCTTTGAAAATGCAATAATGATCAATACATTATTAGACCATGAGAATAATACCTATAAATGTGAAAATAAGCCCTAAAAGCAGCTGATTTATAAAAGAATGACCTATAAATGGTGGTATAGGGGATAAAACGATTAGCCACTTTCACATGTGCCAGGTAACGCCACCAAACTAAAATTTAAGCTTTAAAACAGGCTGCAGAAATAACTTGAAAGATATCTACCATAGTGACTCAGTTTTTAGAACTGAAAAGAAGAAGGAGGTTTCAAAGGGACGTCTCTATAGCTTAAATGACTTCAACTTAAAGACATTTATAACTTCTGGTGACAGTGATTTTTTTTTCCTTTTTCAGAATTTATGGGAGATGGCAGAGACGCTTTGCTTTGTTATTGAAATGGATAATATGATGAGAGTGGAGGTGGAGGAGCTAGTCACTCTATGAGCTGATGTTTCTTCAGGCATCTTTTAAGAAGCTGTCTGAGCCGTCTTCTTAAAGGCTGCAGCAGAGCCACAGACGGGACTTTGTTGTCTTACATTTCACAGTATATGTGGCCTAATGTTTACAGATTACACACAATAAATGGAACTTAACTATTTTACTGTTAGATACCGAGAACATGACAGTGAAATATTGCCAAAGAACGTGCTCTGATTTCGTTATATTCTATGTTAGAATTAAACAAGAATGTCGGGATTTGTGCTTGATTTCTTGAACAGCACACTTTGTTTTCAATGTGCCATAATTAAACAATCACATTTGAAATAAAGCCTATGAAAATTTAAATGTGTCTGCATACTTATGCAGGGACAGACACACAAACACACGCACCTATTCATACAATGCAACTTTTTGTCTGGGTTTATTCCATAAGGAGTGCGAGTTTTCTATCACATTTAAAATGGTTTAGCTTTGCACCTCCATGACAAGAGACATCACAGGAATTCATTTCAGTCAAAATTGAAAAAACCAAGGCCAAGGTATCCAGACTTTAAGGTTTTATTCAGACAGCAGACAAATCAAATTTGTCTCTCAAAGTAGATCTTTAAGACATAGTGTCCGCACTGTTTTTTTTTTCCTTCCAAAATTGGATTTGTGTGTCCGGATGCCCAACCCATCAGTATGAGTTGCCTGGTAACGACAAAGGTACCAGTAACTATGGACACAGGGTTATTTTCTCCGACCTTTAAGCTACAGAAGACATACAACTGTTTTCAGAGTAACTCTCAATGACAAACAAAATGGTCTGTAGGTATAAACCCTGTGTTATTCCCCTTTAAGTAACCTAAATTGAACTTACAATACTTTATGTTGATTGGCTAAGCTTTATTGTTTGTCCTGTAGGCCCAATATATCATGAAAAGCTTCATTTTAAGTAATAGTATTAGTATATAGAAAGAAAAAAAAGTTGTTTTCCCTTTATACTGCAGGATATAGACTATCTCAACTGTACTTTGTTGTGCATACAGACATGTTTTGTAAGTTTCCAACCATCTGAAAAATCCTTTGAATTTTATGTAAAAGAACAGTGCTAAAGTCCAGTTATCTGCTCCACCAGTGTGATGTTCTGGTGAAATAAAAGGACATCCTAATGGAGACACAAGAGCCTCAGATATTCTGCTTATGGAACAGACATGCACTCTTTAAATCCATTATGGCTTTAGACTTCAAAGCTTTTTTCAACATTCCCTGAAAATAAAAAGGGTTTCTCCATGTTTGCTGAGCAAATTTAATACTGTGTGTACTGTGCACTGCTGCCCTCACTGTTCGTGCTAAGTGCAAATGCTTCTCAATACCGTTTAGTCGCACAGAGAATTGTGTCTCTGTTTCTCCTTTTGCTTGCGATCAGGGTTAAGACCAATTGTTATGGGCCTAATGTTGGTTTCTCTTTTGTTTTCCAGGCGGGATTTTCGAACAAACGGATGGACCTGTTTCACTTGTTAGTGCCGAGGAGCTTGCCTTTAAATTTGCTGTCAATAACATTAACAGAAACAGGACTTTGTTGCCAAACACAACACTAACATATGACATACAGAGGATTAATATCTACGACAGTTTTGAAGCATCGAGAAAAGGTAAGTGGCTTGGTTCTGTTTTTATTTATGGGTTGTGATTACAGTGTGGAGGAAGACAGGAATCGGGTCAGTCAAAAAACTGACAAAGAAAATTGTTTTTGCCTCAAAAAAATCTAAATATTCTGTGGAACAAAACCTCAAATAACGCTTATTAAATAAACTGTGGCTGAAGAGGTAACACACTTTATTCTCAACTTTCCTTCTCTTACTCTTCTCCAGCTTGTGACCAGCTGTCTTTAGGTGTGGTTGCAATATTTGGGCCCTCACATAGCTCATCGTCGAATGCTGTGCAGTCCATCTGCAATGCACTGGAAGTCCCGCACATCCAGGTGCGGTGGAAACATCACCCCATGGACAACAGGGACACCTTTTATGCCAATTTATACCCAGATTATTCTTCTCTAAGCTACGCTATCTTGGACCTGGTGCAGTTTCTCAAATGGAAAACAGCCACTGTCGTATACGATGACAGCACAGGTGATTATAATATAGATTTTTCTTCCATCTACCTCATTGTCACTGCTTCCAGAGCCTTCATTTGTGCTTTTTTTTGTCTTCTTAAGGTCTTATAAGACTACAGGAGCTGATAATGGCCCCGTCGAGGTACAACATCAGGCTAAAGATTCGTCAGCTCCCTCTTGACACGCAGGACACGAGACCCCTTCTCAAAGAAATGAAGAGAAGCCGGGAGTTCCGCATCATCTTTGACTGCAGTCACCAAATGGCTGCACAGATTCTCAAACAGGTCAGTGAGAGTCCTACAGAGATGTGGCACGGAAAGAATGTCAAATCTTAGCATGGCTGGACAAATCTAAGCATGCGGTCCTCTTCCTCTTAGATTAAAGTTGTGAATGGAAATAGGCTTTGACTTGGCAGTGGCTAGGATGGGGAAGAATAGCAACAGAAGGTGTGCCAGGGGTAATTAAGCAGGAGTGAAATTTTTGTGCAGTGAGATTATTCTCTGACGTTTATTATGAAATCTGACAAATACCAATATCTGTGAACTTTTTGGATTGAGCAATCTTAGGCAGAGAAATGCATCATAGTTTGATGTCGAGCTGTGATCAGTTGTGAAGCACAGCTGTTAGTTTGCATCTGTTACAACTAGCTTTGTATTGCAGACTGTAAAACTATTGATGTAACGCTTAGTTTGTATAATGAATATTAGACAATTTGATGCATCTGGTGTTTACTAGTTAAATATTTGACTATAAAATCAAATATAGAGGATATAAATCAGTGCCTGGCACATTCTGATCTTGGTACCAACGCTTTTTACAGATCCATTTGTTGATTGTTGACTTAAACACACATGCCATACGCAGGGATAAGATCCAAAATGTGTCGCTATCAAAAATGTGCATGTGTTTTGATAGAAATACTCATCAGTTGACAAAGAACTGTCAGTGTGATGCACAGAGCAGAGATTGTGTAGGTGGTCTCATGCTCTGTAGCGGCGGGTGGAGGCGGGTGGACCCCTCCTCCCTCCTCCATCCAGTTTCCTGTCATCTTCTGTTAACATGTTTACAAAATGCATCATCTCCTCCCAAGATATTTAAATAACTCAGTCCTCTCCTCCTCCTCCTCCTCCTCAAATTATTGAGATGTGAAGTGACATGTATCCGCTTGTGGTCAGTCTGCAAATGTCGCACCAAGGAATCGGTGTCCTTTTGGGAGAAGAAGTGAGAGAAGGTTTTAGGGCAAAAATGCTCCAGACAGTTCCCTCTCAGAGCCGACTTGTCAGGGAAGCCACAGCATCTTATAAAAGACGGGAAACAGGTAATTGGTTATGAGTGGTGACAAGAATGCCACAACTATTGTGCTTGGTTACTGTTGCTCAATACTGCACAGCTTATAAGCCTGTAATTGAAAGGTTATTTTGTTGTGCCACACATAGTGCTCTGCTTCCAGAACAGCTTTGTGTGAAATCCATTTATAAAAATGCAGCATAAGACACAACCGGGCCATATTATCCATCTATCAAAGTCACTCAACATAGATTAGGGTTGTGATCAAGGCCAGCTTCCACCAACAGGCCAAAATATTCAGTTTATTGACATAAAACACGAACGAAAATAGGAAATGTTGACATTTCAGAGTCTGGAAACAAAGAATGTTAATTAAAATAGATGACAGTACACAACAATCTGAAAAATTATGATTTCCCACATTGACTTACTGTAGGCGAATTTGGATGGATGTCACAAATGTTTTGATCTGCAGGCAGGTCTGAACCGCTTTATCTAAAGATTTGCAGACTGCTCAATTTACAGGTTTACAAAAAGGTTATAGCCTTGGAGTGTTTCATTTGTCATGCCATTGATTCTCAATAAAACGTTACGTCCTGTTTTCATTCACCTGCATTCATTCATTGCATTCAGAGCTCTATGTGCCATACCTTTTTATTTTTCACTTAACAAGGACATATAGAAATCTACTGGCTCGATGAAGAATAGAAATGCAGACAGACTGCACATTCATCCTGTAGCAGTGGAAAAATTACTTTAATTAATGAGAACTCCTTGCTCACAATAGAAAACACGATACAAAGTTTCAATGTCATGTATTTGGCTTGACGTCTATAGATGGCGGAGTGAATTTGCCTCCACATAAGCATAGCATCTTATTTACATAACCTTGTTTTTTTTTTGTGTTTTTTTTCCACGACAGATGGTACAATTAAATGGGAAGCACAGCCGCCATGAGAATGTGGCGCCTTTGAATGTAGATTGAGTGAAACAAGTGGCGGTGATGAAGTGTTCGGATATGAGGCAAAGATTCTTTTCAGTCTTTTGATTGAAGTCTCTCGTCTCTGCTGGGATAATGTTGCATGCCCGAAGCCATTGCAAACCATTTAAATGCATAGAAAAGCATTAAGTGCTGTTGCTATTCTGTAATTCTGTCGACCACTTATGGTCCAGCGGGTGATATCAGAAACTGTCTGTGAGTGCTCATTAAAGCTGCCTTTCTTTTTTCTTTACTGATAAAGAATCCTTTGTGCACCTCTTTAGCATTATTTGTTCTTACTGTGCTGTTGATTCTAAAATGTCCTGACATGACAAAGTGACCATCTTCTCTTTCTTGTCTATATTCATTCACACCTTTCTTTAATATCCTTTCTCTCTGTATCCCTCCAGGCGCAGACCATGGGGATGATGACAGAGTATTACCACTATATCTTCACCACTCTGGTAATGTACCATGCTTGTTAATGCAAATAGAGTCTCGTTTGTTCTCATCTCCCCACTGCTTGAGTTTTTGATGAATAGTGGCTAATTGCCAATGGGGTTTGGATCCTGTCCATAATATCAATTTTGTTTGACAAGCTGGAGGCATAATGGAGTCTTCAGTGTGCTGTAGTAAACACTCGGCTTTATAGGAAAGTCAACAGAAGTCTTTGAGGTGGCAGTATAAAAAATAAAAAAACAACAGCATGAAATCCTGAACTGACTTCCAAGTTTGTAGAAGACTAAAATCAGTCCTCCTCGCTAAATGATACCTAATGAAATGAAATGTATTTTAAAGTAATCAAAATGTGGGTAAAATAATAAATCTAAACTTTATGAGTGTAGGATTCATTGCACTAGATCACATTAGCCATTTTGAAGCTTAATGTGGTGGCTCTGGCCATCGCCATCTTGGCAGTCCTGCCTCTGGCGCCTTTTCCAGCTGATCCAAAATTTGTGAGGCCTGAGGCAGCCTGAATGATGACCAAATCCGTTATTTGCACCAGGCTGTAAACATGATTATTTCTGCTGTGAAGGAAGTTCAGCATTTTAACACGTTGGGGCTTATAGAGATTGACTTGTTCTGTAGCCAGCCTCAAAGTGGCCGTTTAGGGAACTGCAGTTTTTGGCACTTCTGCGCTCCCACTTGGATTTGGAGTGTTTGTCTTCAGTAGGAACAAGTGAGCTTGGGGTTTAGTGCCACAGACAAGGTGTTGTTTGCTCACAATAAAATGACACAGCTCGTGTTATCTTTTAAAATCAAAAAAGGAACATATTTCATATATGTTCAATGTAACCTGAGTATGTTTGTTTCACTCCCATCTTGAGCATTTCGAGTTCCCACCCACTGATGAAATGATCTCGTCTGACTAATGCAAGCAGACCCAGCAGGGAGCCGTTGCTGCTCTTCACTGAGACGTTGGCTATCTGGTGACAAACAGACTGAATGGGAATGAATACCAGCATGATATGTGCTGTTCCTTTCACTCTCTGTTATTGTCTCTGTTTCTGGCTCTCTTGTGCACACACACTCCCTGTCTCTCCGGACTCTGCCAGCCTGTTGTGATAATGTGATATGACACCGAGGTCCAGACATGATGTGTGTCATATTTCATGCCTGACAGCGTGGCATTGGTCTGCCGTGCTTCATGCTTGTGTAGCATGTCTATTGCTTTAATAGGGAAATCCAAAACTCATTTTCATCACTAGTGTACCGGTTTTTAAGCGGAACAGTTTCCCAGTGGATGGAACAGAAATGTATTTACAAGAGGATTAACGTTAAAAAAAACATTTATTTTATATGATTTTCTACAACAACAATATTTTCCACACAAAGGCTGGATATCTTTATAGAATCAGAGTGTGGTATCTAAAGCTGTCATATAGATAGACACGCCATTAAGAAGATTATACCTTGCGGCTTGATTTGATCGAAAATGATGAATACTTGCATGCTATACATGGCAATACAATTTCCTCTCGATGGAATCCATTGATGTCTGCGTTTTATCTTCAGAGGTGAGAGCAATGCCGACTTATTAGAGCGTGAAAAGGCAACAGTAGAGTGGTATGGGGTAATAACTTCCTTGTCCTTTGAAATGAGTCTGTCATAGCTCCTGCCTTGCCATAGCTATCACAGAGAACCTAAAGCTAAGAACTTTGTTATGTTTGCCACGTCCATAACTCTTCTGTATGCATTCAGACATATGCAGCATGTTCTCCTGGTAAAGAATTTTATCTTAATGCTGTTCTAGGATTATGTTGATTTTGTGTTATAGGTGTGTGTACAAGGCAGCAAAAAGTGAACTTGTAATTGGAACAAGTTCCTTTTCTGACATCCGAAAATGCCCTAATAGAAATAAGTCCCAGTTAGTTTGTATCCTTAGCTTCAAAAGCTAAAGAAACTTGTAACCTGATCTTTTTTTTTTTTTTACTTTTGAATGTCATATATAACAACAGTGAATTACTTTGATCTGGGTTTATAAAAGAATATGGAGTACTGTACTGCGTTCTAGTGAGAAGTGACCGTGACTGTTCTTTAGTGTTTTACACGCACTCGTTCCTCCAGCAGTAACCCCACAGGGTGCTAATGAAATATCTATATGTTCATCCAAATGTCTTTTCCAAGTCCCCTTGGCCCATCCCAACACGACATGTGTCAACATGTGACTTCACACTTCAGCTACAGTGGCTGCCCCATATATTACAGCGCCTCAGATTGAATTGCTTTTTTTGCTTAGACGTTGCCATGGGAATGCAATTGTTGAATTATTAATATGATGCAACAGAATTGATGTTACTTTTTCTTTTTTTTTTCTGAGCTACAAACAATAATTAGAATATTCCCGAATTTGAAATTCGCACCCATAGAGATTTTTTTTTTCTCATGAACATGATTAAGAAAAAACAGATTATATCACAAGGTTGTAGTTTGTGCGGTATAATTCATTATTATGTTGGTAGAAAAACAATAACAGTTTGTCAATTCTAAAAGGACTTGCCAGAAGAAAAGTAACTCTGCCACCAGAGTCTTTTTAGATTTAATTTAATACAGACACTGCTTCAGACTCTACGCTTAAATCTTCTCATTTGACATTCAAAACTACTGTACTTCTCCTTTCATTCACCCTCTTTGGTCTTAATATAGTATCTCTTTAATCGTCTGCTGCATCATTCTCTTTTCATATGAGGAGAAATCATCCAGGACACAGTGAACAGAACAAAGTGCTGGCAGACTAAATGAGAATCCATTCTTCATTACTGTTTTCTCTCAAAAGGACCTGATGGCCATTGACTTGGAGCCGTATCGCTTCTGTGGTGTCAACATGACCGGCTTCCGCATCCTTAATGTGGATAATCCCCAGGTTGCATCTATTGTGGAGAAATGGTCAATGGAAAGGCAGTTACCACCTAAACCTGACTCAGGACTGCTGGAGGGCATCATGACGGTATGTTTTATTACTTATGTGTTGTTCCATATAAAGTCAGTTATCAAAATGTCAATATATTGCCCATGGGATGAAATGGTTTTAACCCTAAATAGTCACCCATACTAACCCAACTCTTTTAACAGAGCAGGCATGCAGTTACAACTTTAACAACTGTTGATTTATACAAACAGCTTACTCTTTTAGGCTGTGCATGTAAACAGATTTGAGAGGGTCACCTACAGTGCAACTAAATGTTGAAGGAGAAACACGCTTATCTTAAGTGATTTTAAGTGGTGTGACCATTGGCACCATACTGAGTGATTGCAGCCTTTTATAAATAACTATTGTCCTGGAATTTTGTACACCACTGTGTCCTTTTACTTCATGGTATTTTTGGGCAGAAATATCATGACTGAAGAGGTTAGAAAACAAAAATCACTCAAGCTAATACATAGTTCTTTAAAGGTATGTAAATAACAAATAAGTAAACCAGTTAGGACAAGCTGGCTATGATTGGAGACAGAGTACAGACTTCATATCTATTATCTAAGCAACAAGCTGAAAAAGACAAAAAAAAAGCCACCTCATCAGAAAAAAATCATGGTTCTTCTTCTGGCAGGTTGATGGCAGGGTCAGATATTGGCAAGAATAGGAAACCCACAGAGTTATCTTTTTTTTTGTTTTGTTTTCAACAGTACAGATGGGGGTAATATAATGGCTTGGCGAACATTCATTAGACCTTTTCACACCAATTCTCCTTGAATGCACTAGTCTTCCAAAACATTGTTTCTGACCAGATGCATCCCTTCACAGCCAATCTTTTTTAAATAGATAGTTTTTTTAATTTCTCAGTATGTTTCATGATGGAGACTTTGGCTTACTCCGATGGCGCACGTACAGCCCATTTGGGCTAAGACAGAGGAATATGTTCAAAGCATGAGTGTGCTACCAAAAACTGCAGAAATTGTTCCCATTTGTGTCATACTGACAAATATTAATTGCTAAATGATGATGTTGGTACAATACTCCATAGTATTGGCCTTATTTACCAAACCAATTGTTTCTTTGAATCTTTTATTTTTATATGTCACAAGCGTACAAATCGATTTGATGTTACAAATTTGGAACCCTTCATCATCAAATGTTAACTAACAATGTAGCAAATGCAATAAAGAAAGATGTATTTTCACTTTCCATTTCATTATCAGTTTCATTATTTTGGACTAAACATTAGAAGTCTGTTATCCAGATGCAAAAATACTATCTATCTATCTATCTATCTATCTATCTATCTATCTATCTATCTATCTATCTATCTATAGTTGTATGTTGTGTAACATATGTTGTATGTTATTTCCTCATGCTTGAAAAACTTGAATGTCAAAGGGAAAATCAGACAAAAAAAGTTTTGTCGTAAAGCTTTTGTCCTTTAGATCTCCCCATATCAGTCTGAATAGTAGATTGATGGTGATCAAACTACTTATGTCTTTCCACAGGCATCAGCTGAAATAATGTTCACCCCTTATTCCAGACAGATGCAGCTCTGACCTATGACGCAGTCCACATTGTGTCCGTGTCATACCAGCACGCTCCACAGATGACGGTTAATTCACTGCAGTGCCACCGCCACAAACCCTGGAGATTTGGAGGGCGCTTCATGAGTTTCATCAAAGAGGTGATGGGGCATCTTTGGCCTGTTGCTATTTGATTTGAGCATTATTGATATTAGGGCATATTGACTGAGTGGTGACTATGACAATAGGAGTGGAGTGAGGACTGTGTAGTCATTTGGGGCTTAGATATTTACCCAGCAAATCAATCACATCCACACACAAAGCAAACCAAGCGCTGATAGACAAATCAAAGCAGCGTTGTTGTCAGTTTTATAAATTCCCTGTATTCATAACCTATTTTTCAGAAACTGCGTACTGTAACCTTTTGAAAAAAAACAAAACAAACAACTTATTTAATCTAACATGAGAGTCTGACAGTGCCTCAGAAAACACGCATGTGGAAAATGGCAGATTAAGGGGATGCAGATTCACTATTTGTATCTTGATTTGTTCAGACAACAAAATCATTTGTATTTGTCCTGGGTGTGGTTTAGAACATTTTTAAAATGGCAGGAATTCCATTTATTTTCACTGCTATTATTTCGAAATTAAGGCCATAACCTCCTGGATCTACTGCACTTTATACAGGCTTTGTCCTCTAACCAGGATGCCTCATCTGTGGTAACTGCCCAATAAATTTGCATATACCCACAGTGCAATCAGAATGATGGCTACTGGGGGGCTGTCCATATAAAAAGGGCAGAGCTAAACCTCTTTCCTCATCCACTTTTCATTAGCAAAATGAATGACAACTTCTGTTTAGTACCCATGGCTTTGTCCAAAGATTTTCTCCTTGCACAGGCTAGATCTCCATGGTTGACCAACACTGTCAGCGCTTTATGTGGCCTTACTGCTAAGCATCCTGATGGCATTTGGCCTGTTTTCCATTGATGATCTCTCTTGAGCTTTACTGTGATGACAGTGAGAGAGTGTGGCTGTAGATCCTGGACTGACCCATCCACACATCCTTTTCCATCGACATGTTAAAGACGCTTAAAGAAAAACGCTGAGGCCCCAGAGCCAAAGTTACAATAGGCTGCTGGGGCTGGCACACACACACACACAAAAAAACATAATCCCTTTGTCATAGTGTGCTGTTTTCTGGACGGTACTTTGACTCCAATAAGAGAGGCAAGGGAGCAGTAAGAAAGTAGTCTCTGTAACATATTGTCGGTCTACTGACCTGATGCATTTGTGGCTCCTCATGTGGTCCATCCACTTAACTGAGGACGATTGAGGGTGACCCCGAAATCATAGAACAATGTCAGTGCATGGCCACTCCCCTTTCCGGTCGTGGGTACTATGATGTGGGGTATATGTATACGTATGGGGTAATAGGTGATCTGACTTTCAGCTTAGTTCAGTGATAAGTAAGAAAAGGAGAAAAAGTATTTCAGGTTTTCTTCACCAGCAGGCATTGCTTGAGAGAGCTGATATTCCATTATGGCTCTTTCTCTCCCCTAGTATTCAGCAACAGTATTTGGAATTGGCACAGCCCAAATCCTCAGCTCACTTCTGTGATTTTATTCTTGATCTGCAAAAAATAGGTGGGATAGATGTTTTAAAATCTCCTAGTTCCCATGGCAATCCATGTGTATTCAGGGTTTTCTCAAGGTTTGTGCATTGCACTAAAAAAAGGGACCTGCCAGGATTAAAGATTGGTACTTGTGTTTTCAGTGCAGCACACTAAGGCCAGTGAGGTGTTGGCACGTTTACTTTCTTAATCCTCTTTCTTCCCTGTGGAACATGCGACTATCTGCTTACATCTGGTGCTATCCTCTGTATCCTCTGTGCTTCACCCCAAGTCAGATTAGTCCTTTTCAGCTCCAAGGTCACAGTTCTCCACCAGGTTGGTTTTAGCCTCCCTTGTTTCATCTTTCCAGATGGACTCCATTTCAATGCTACTTAAGGAATATGGCCCTAGTGCCCCTGGAGCCACTGGTGTTTAATTTCCTTGATTTTTTAGGCTGTACTGCTTTGAATTCCAGATGGTTTGAAGGCTTTCAAATGCACTGTGAGCTGTCCTCATGCCGCTGTCTTTGATGCATGCATTGTCCTTACGAAGGACACTTCCCAGATATGTAAACTCCTCGACGTAATCGAGAATTACTATCCACAGCAATAGGTGCATGTGTTGTTGAACTTACACACCCATCTTCTCACCTTCCACAAAATCAATTTCACTAGGCAACTCTAGTGTGACAAGTTTGACCTGAGTTTTGTCAGCATCAAAGAAGAGAGTACAGCTATCATGCATTTCTCTCTTCTTAAGTCTGTAGAGGCTTGTTAGACATGGAATCCTGCATGAAATAAATTGATTGATTATTGTAAGCCTGGCTTGATGAATACGGGTGAGGCTCTCAAACCACCCCTGCTGCTTCTTTAGTTTCTGACCTAATGAATAAATAAAAGGGTCAGTGGTGAACCGAAGGAAGTGGTGGTGGTAGAGCTCATAGGAGGGATGAAATAAAAGTACACGTCATCAAATTTTTAGTGTGTAGTAGTCTAGCCCCTGCTTGAGTACTCTGCCTATATTTATCAAGAGTAAGAATATGTATATATGACTTAACTAATTGTTATTGTGCTATATTAGAAACAAAGGATTTCACCTTGGCTGAGAAAATGCAAATATTCTTCCACTGACTGTCTTCAACCATTCCTACAATACAGAGAATTTATTGTTTGAAATATATGCTGAAATCTGATGCCCCATATTACAATGTTCCTCAGCTACGTCCCCAACTGGGATAACATTTATGAATACTATTGTTTGTGTCTGAGCTGTAGAAGCAATATTTGGTTGTCTGCCAAATGTGCCAACACAGTATCGCAATGGCCTATATTGTTACGATGCACAACAAACACTGTCTAGTGTGTGTGCGTGAGGGTCAGTTTAAACAGTGAGCATTGTTAATGTGTATGCATTAGCCGCTATATTAGTGACTTGTAGAGATCGTCATCACTAAAAGCCAATGAAATATTATTGCATTGTCCTTATACAAACATACTCTAGTGTTGGGCTATAAGAACACTTACTCAGGCCTGATTTACACTCTCTTCAAGACAGGCGCCTGACATGTTCTGAAGGTCGAATTGGCCCTTCGGTTGTGATGTGACTGAGGCATTTATGTCACTTTCTGAATTAGAGCTGTTTGAACATGCCACCCACCTCGGTGGCGAGAGGCCAGATAGAATGAGGTATGAGGGAGTTTGGAAAAAGAGTGCGCCACATATTTCTCCTTGAAGCTTCGATCTTCTGACAACAGGTTCTGGCAAGCTACAGGGAAGACAGGTGAGAGCTATAGCCTGTAAGGTTGTCACGGTTTTAAATATCAGAAAAGTGCTGCAGCTCGACACACACAAGGATTGATTACTTTATTGTACCAAGACTTATTTAAAGAGCTGGTGCCTGCATCAGACTTAATGAAAGGGACACCGATAGACAATTACAAATCTGTTTTTGCAGGAAGACAACGGCAGACAAGAGAGTAAATAATTAAGATCAAATAAATATTGGCATTCTAGAGAAGGATTCTACCTACAATTGCTGAGCATGACGGGTAAGAAGAGTTAGCGTCATGAGCGGTACCCCCTATTAGCACAAAATTAAAAAGAACAGGGATGTAGGAATGTCATTTGTTTGCCTATAAACACGTCTGTGGAGGTGGCGGGTATCAGGGAATCTTAATAGGGGGCAGTTATGTGTTTTTCCCCCTCATGGGGAATCAAGCAAAAGGAGATGGTTGTTAATTAACTCCGCAGTCTGGAGGGAAAATGCGTTGGAGGCGTTGAAATGTAAAATGTAATTAAAAAGGGAAACGCAGCCTGTATGGGTTTGTGTTTGTACTTTTGGTCTGTGTGTGCATGTGTGTGTGTGTGTGTGGGTATGAAATTACTCTCAGCAAAAGATGGAGGGTGTTGCAGTGTGTATGTGTGTGTGTATTGTTGACAGCCATTTCTCCCTGTGCTTATTTGTTCATATCGTAATGTGTATCAAATATTTTGTTACATATGAGACAAAAAGGCATGACCAAATATTGGGTACAGTCTCAACACATATTAGGCATTATACACCCCCCCAGAAGAGACTATTTCTTGCAGAATAATTGTCTTGATTGCATTAGATTGTACAGGGGTGTAGCCTCTTAGCAAAATTGGGCTGGAAATGTAGAATTTACTACATAGATGTGTTTGAATAGGAGTATAAATATGGAGATATATTATCTTTCAGTCCCACTGGGATGGTTTGACGGGGAGACTGTCATTCAACAAGACAAGCGGTCTCCGCACAGACTTCGACCTGGACATCATCAGTCTAAAGGAGGATGGGCTTGAGAAGGTAACTCTTTTTTTTTTTTATTGCATTGTTTGCAGGGATGGATTAAAAGCACAAAAAACGTTTTTAAAAAGTGAAACATCTGTGATGGCTATTCCATAAAAAAAGGAATTTAATAGAATATTGATTTTGGAAACAAGTTTCAGATTCTCCTCTTCATGTGGGACAGATAATGCAAATTTGACAGTATCATTTACCTCCTAACAAGGAAGCAAATTGGCTGTTTCAACATAAGCATAAGTTAGTGGATCATAAAGCAAATTGGATTAGGGTACACATTAGGGTGTTAATTGCAGCCTCTCTTAATGATAATTTAAGGTGATGCCAAAAATGCTGTTTGGTGGTAATGAGCTGTATAAACATGTTTTACAAAAAAAGGAAAAAAAAAAACGAACTAAAAGGTTGGAAATGTAGAACTTATTTTTATTATACTGAAAGGCAAAGTACCCTCTGGACTATAACAGCTTTTCTCTACTAGAGGGCTTTCATACATTATGAATACATCAAATAGGGATAAGTCCCATTATGACTTCCTCAAGTACTCCCTAAAGGCTCAACATTATATAATAGCAGGAGCTTTTCAGCTTGTAACCCTTCTGTTCAAGAATGGATCTTTTAACACCACTGCTTTGAAATTCTTCCGTCGCCCTTTCGCTGGCATCTGGTCCTGCGCGTGGTCAATTAAGTTGAAGCACAGTCATCTCGCAAAAGTATTTGATGCCACATTAGCATCTCCTCATTGTGCCTCCGATAAATCCTACACTCAAGCATGTTAACATTGATCCGGATTGCTGGATTTAAAAAAAAAATTTTTTTCCTTTTCTTGTATATCCGTGGAATCGGCTTTAACTGTTTGAGCCGGTTAAGATGTGGACTTTTCTCAGCTAATCCATTGTAATTGAATATTAGCCCAAAATTTGAGCTTGTGCCGGAATTATGAACAAGAGTTTTGACTTTCACTCAACATGTGCATGCTTCAAGAGGATGAAATGCATGTAATGCTCTCCGTGTGGTACCACGAGTAAATAACTTTTGAATCAAGCCTTTTTGCTAATCATGTTTAATGAATTGAGCTAATTGTAATTGGGTACAATTAGAATGAATTTTGCAAAGCGGAAAGCATTCACAGATATTTTTAAATCTCTCTCCTGGAGTCCTCTTTGCTTGTGTGACAAGCTGTAACTAATGTGCTTTTCAAATTAGAGCATATGCCTCTCTGGATTAGGCAGGGAGGACATTAACAGAAGTTTTCATGCTTTTTTTTTGTGTGTGTGGGGGGGTTGCATGTCTTTAAATGGATCCACCTCAAGCACAAACCCCAGTGAAAATTAAAAGCTGTGTCTGTTGTTATAGAGAAAGCAGGAGGGATGGTGGCGGGCCTGACTTGCAAACAGAGATTGTTACCGACAGCCACAGGACTATTTGTGCTAATGATATGTTCCAGAGTGTGTCTCTACAATATGCAGAGCTTTTTGCCTGAGGGCTTCTTGCATGTATAACTCCTTTTATTTGTTCAAATATCTCTGCTTATCTTACTGAGACTACAGAGCAAAATTGCTTGCACAATATAATCCAGCCAGCAACCTCATGCTGCACCTTCATTCAAAATAACTGTAACCTCTTATGTGCAGCTCTTAATATTACTCTGTTTGTTTTGGCCCGATAATTAGCCTCACATTTCTTTTTCTGCATTTACACACACCTTAGAAACTCACAGCATCAATATACCCATATACTGTAATAATTATTTATTATTGACATTATTCTAGTTTATTTCTTACCACATCAAGTGTGAGTGCCAATATCTATATTGCATCATTTTCTTGCATCTGGCAGGTAATTTTACATCTTTTGAAAATCTATATTTAGACCAATTTCTTTGATTTGTCTGTCATGCTCGATTTCTTTCAAAACATACATATGCCGAACTACCCCCACCGCTTTCCAAAAACAGCCTAGCCGGCTGACACAAAGGTGACTCAGCCAATCATCTAATGCTGCCAGAGATGTGTTCAACCTGGCACTAATGTGGAAGACTGGTTTGCGGGGGAGTCTGCAAGGGTCAGAGCCCACCAACAGACACAGAACACTTAGCTACATGCTTTTCGTCTTCCGCAGGTGGGGAAGTGGAGTGCGTCAGGAGGTCTTAACATCACAGAAGTACCGAAGCGAAAAGGGATGAACATCACCGATTCCCTGGCTAACCGCTCCCTTGTCATCTCTACCATCCTGGTAGGTCACTTGAGTAGCCTGGCGTAAAAAATGTCCTACCCTTCATGTCTCCTTAGTTTCCCTTCTGGACAATACACTGAAATTCAGGCTTTACAATACAGTCTTATATTGAGCTCTTTTCACTTGCCCAACTTTTTTTTTTTTGTCCTCACAAAGTCTTTTTGTTTTCTTCTAACATTAAAAGTGAAATATAATTTTTGAGAATATAAGTCTGATTTTACATTGTTCCTCATAGTTATACACTAACACTACAAAACAATCCTGTTTTTGTTGGACTCATTCAGTTTTAGCCTCAGTCATACAGCACAGTCACAGCTTATTTAAGACCCCTTTACAGGGTTTTAGTTAAAAACATTACATAAACAAGTTACTCATTGTTTACCAAAAAAAAAGAAAGAAAAAGAATTACAAATGTTAAATCTGCCTGTGTGTGCCATGCAAGAATAGACCGCTTAGCAACAGTAACTAAAGGGGTAAGGGCGTAGCAAATCAATTACAATGATTCAGATGAGACTTAATGTCACATCATGATTACACTAAGTTAAAAGGCCTGGAGAAAAAAAATGAAGGAGAGACATTGGAGTACATTGACCTATTCCTGAAAATGCATTAATTACATGCGCAGATAGAAAGAACTACGCAAACCCTCCCCCAGCACCACATCACATTCATTTGTAGCTCCTCAGTTGTATGTACTTAACACTGTCACTGGATGTTTGGATGTCTTTGTGGAGCTATCAGGGAGATGCTGACACAAATGTTCCCCCTCGTGCACCTTTTCAGGACAGATATACAAGCTACAACGATAAACACTGTCATTATGCCTATATTGGACCACAAGGCTGTAATTATGACAAGTGAGGTCAAGGCAGGACATAATTAATGCCTATCAGGTGCCATCTATGTTAATTCTGTCTCAAAGAGGAGAAATGGAAGAACGATTTAAGTGGTATAGTGTTGAACTACTGCACTAGGAAGTGCTGGTATTTGCTGATTTTATGTTGTAGCCAGACTGCTATTAATGTCAATGTGTTTCCCACCAAGTAGTTTTCTCATCGAGAATTTTAGTTGCATTTCACGTTTCCTAAGAAAAATTTGGATAACTTCTGCCTTAAAGCATATTTGAATATTTCTGACATGTTCCCTTATTTGCTATTTCGTTGGGACTCATTAGTTTAAGATAATAAAACTGCCTACTTTCAAATTGCAGAAGAGAGTTTCAACTTTAATATCAATCTCCCCTCTTAGTGTAATGACATTGCATCAAACTGATTCCAGTGATGCATGAACAAGACGTCTGACAGCTTTATAGTGATAACTTTGTCGAAGAGATTAAGGCACTTAATGTGTTTTCCCCACTTACATTAATTGTTTGCACTCCATTGCCTGTGATGTCTCTGCGCAAGCCTACCTCCCTCCTCTTTCTGTATTGCACGCCCATGCTGCGACTGTGAGGGTAGAACTGGGATAAACACTTTGATTTGAGTCCAAACCTTGGGGAATAGCAAGAATTGGAAGGCTAGAAACAGATGGTAATGACTTTTTCCCTTAACATGCAAACTTTTTGATCAAGTTAATTGGACAACTTGAGCAAAGTTTGTGGCTATGCACTTGCTCTCTATATGCATTGTCATCAAGTATTCATAACTTTTTTTTTTTTTTAAGAGGCAAGCTTAATTGTAATGTCCAAGTGGCTTTGTGTTTTTGAGAGCAAATGATTAAAGATGCTTATCATTTTTTTTATTTTTTCTTAGACTTTATGGAAGTAATTATGCCCAGCTTGATGTTTGTTTGGTTTTAAACTATTCTTTACAGGCAGTAACCTCAACGAACAGTGCAACTGTGTCCACATGCCACCAGCACATTCTGTGACCTCACCGTATCCTCGTCACCTCTACTTTCCCTCATGAAAAACAGCTTCCCGAGGGAATAAATAATGCTGTTACTACCTATTTTTTTTTCTGTTTTACTGTATCTGTTTATTTAGTGCTACACAAGCGACAGTCAAAAAAAAAAGAAAAAAGCAAGGGGTCACCTTCACTAGAGAATCAATTACTGTGCTTCTGAGCTCAGTTTGTAAATTATACATCTGGCTATTGAAGGCAATAAATTGTATTACAGGCCTTGCATAAATGGACGTCCACGTTTTGAAATGCACAGCGGGATATGCAAGTCTATCTGGCAGGGAAATGGTAACAGGCACTAAATAAAGGAAATCATTTATAAGCTATTCTGTGTTAGTCATTGTCACTGCAGGCATCAGCTCAGTTGCGCTCCCTCGGAGGTTGGTGTCAATTGATGAAGGCGTCGTCGCGAGCATGTCCCATTTCACTGCGGCATTCTGTTCCTAATCAAGCTTTTATACAGCCCAAATTATGAGCAGCCAGGCAGGATATTACAGGCCAGTAAAGAGTGTCAGCCACCTGACCATAAAATGAACCGACCTGTGCACCAGCTATATAGGTCAACACACAGCAGTGTGGGGGAGACAGTAGGTTTAGTTAGCTCAACACTGCAAGCACATTGATAAACAATCCTTCTGTGTGCGTTATGGTCACTATGGCAAACACCAGTCGCAGTTTTGCAATTTACTTACATTAGCTTGGGTTTCCTTTCTTTAATACATCAATGTAGGAAAAACCTTCTTTCATATTTGAACACTCAGTTTCTGCACACTGAACTTGAATCTGCTGTCACCGCCTGTTAAACGCAACAGCGACTCATCAGCTCAGATCATTTTGCTTCAATTAGATGCATGTGCTGAAACAAATTGAAAAAGCTGACCTCACCATTGCTTTTCATTTGATCTCTGGTTCTGTGCAGGAGGAGCCATATGTCATGCTTAAGAAGTCTGACAAGGCGCTGGTTGGGAACGACCGCTTCGAAGGATTCTGCATCGACTTGCTCAAAGAGCTGGCCAACATCTTGGGCTTCACGTATGAGATCCGTCTGGTGCCTGATGGGAAATACGGCTCCCAGGACGAGAAGGGCCAGTGGAACGGCATGATCAGGGAACTTATCGAACATGTAAGTCGTGCTTTATATCGTCTACTTCACATTTTACCTTAAAGGAATGGCTCAGCATTTTGGAAAATATGCTTATTTATCTAAATATGCGTCTGTAAATATGTAGCTCGAGCCAACAGCTGATTAGCCTATCTTAGCAGTTGCCAGGCAACAGGCAGAGAAGAAATGACTGCTTCCAGCTTTTATTTATTTGGAATAGTTTAATAACGCCTTTCAAAAGGCAAATTTTCATTTTGTAGTTTTGCAATCTTATGCTAAGCTAATCGACTGCTGGCTCTAATTACATATTAATTATACAGACATGAATGGATCTTATCTAACTCACAGCAAATCTTCTCAAAAATGTCAAATTATTCCTTTATTATCTGCTCCATATGTACAATTACACAGCAACATACAGTGTAAGAGTGTTTTACGTCATCATGCAAACTTTTCAAAAGCATGCCATTGAACTGAATTGCAGGTTATGTCCTCTGTGCAGGCAGTGATATAGTTATGATTGAGTACAAGTCAGGAAGAGCCTGCAAAGCTGTCAGTTACATTTATGGCACAATTATGTCAAGGTTGCCTAAAAGTTACAAGTGCGTTGATGCCATTCAGTGAGACAAACCACTTCCTTCATCTAGGATGAGCATTTGAGACTGCATATATTCTAAGGTTTGCAGGAGAACACACCGACAATCATCTTGCTGAGGCATGATGGGGCATTCACAGGTGTCTGTGGCAAATTCAAAGCCATAGCGGCAATGAAACAGCCTCACGATGAAGTGATGGTGGCAATTCCCTGCTGGCATTTCATAAGTGTCCCTGTCAGTGCTCTCTTCTTTGTCCTCAGCCCCATCAGGTCAGCGCTGTACTCAGCTGAAAACTTGTAATAGCTTAAGTGGCATTTAGTGCAGAGAATCGTATGGCAGGAGTCAATGGCTCGGTGCTGAAAGGGTTGGGAAAGGTGGGCTCCCACTGCAGCACTTTATTTCTCCATCCAAGCTTTTTGTTAGATCCATGTTAATAACAATAACCTTGAGGGGAACAAATGGGTTACTAAAGGCTGAAAATGCTGGCACGAAATGGAGATGCATGACTCCATCATTAAACAGCACATATGCTCTTTGTATTAGTCTGGTCTTTGGTTTAAAGGGAGAATGTGCAGGTGGCTGCAAAGAGTCTGCTCATTATCTTACAACCAAACAGGGAAAAAAAGGGTTTTGTTGTCCGTGACATAAGGTTTGCATGTGTTTTCTCAAAGTGTAGCATATGGTGATTGAGACCTCTGGACTGCTGAACACACGCACACATCCACACGAATGAGTAGCTCCATTTGCTTTTGTTTTAAAGAATTGAATTAGATGAATACAGTTAAAGAAATGCGTTTAATCATCAATTTTTAGACAGTGCGTCCGTTTTTAAGTGAATCGCCTTTGTAAATAGCAGAAGTGAAGATTATAATCGATACCACTAGTTATTGCTTTTACTGCTCCTTATCGCATGACCAAGGACGCATGACATCTTCTTTGTGGATTTTTAGTTGGTTCTATTTTGTGGTCTAGTGCTTCCCCTATCACTGTCGGCTTGGATAAGCTGATCGTGACTCACTAGACCTGAAACATAAACTTTAAGGCAAGCTCAAAGAGATCTGACCCTGGAATGATATGAGGCCAGTGTGGCAACACATTTCTCTGGAGTAAACCTCAAACTGCCACATCGTATTCACTGAAGTAATAAGTTTGGGCTGTATTTCTTTCCTTACTCTAACAAGGATTGTTACATTTATTGTAAAATGTTATTTCCTTATATATCTATTATTTACAAAAAATACTATTTATGAAACATATTGTGTCCATGAATTGCATGCATTGTGTACACCATGTAGGAAGACATAGAGAAAGGGAAAAGTAAATGGCCACTGTCGTCGTTGTTATCTGTTCAATTTGTATTCATAACTATTTTCTATTAACCTCTTAAAAAACCATTGCCCTCTCATTGTAATACAAATAGATAAGATGTTGACTGGGGATCAGTACCTTCACTAAAAAAATAAAAAAAAAACAGGTCACAGTTAGATAAGGTCTGAGGTAGAAAATGGGGAAACAGTTGGTTTTAGCTGATAAACTGGTGCTGAATCAGAAGGCTCATGCATTCTTGCTCACATAGTGTAACAGTTTGACGGACATGGTTTCAAAAGACTTTTTTTTTTTTTTTAAATCAGTTGCAAGCTTCATTCATCTCTGTAGGTCATCAAGTTGTCACACAGAGAAGGTGCTGTGACGAAAATAGAGTAAAGCTCTGTAAGAGTGCGTATGTGTGTTTCCTATATTTTTTGGATGAATGTCATACTATTATGGGTTTTATTCCCCTTGTAACTGGTGCTTCTGAATGAGAAAGTGCAACGTTGCCAAGTGCAACGATTTAGCATTGTGCAACGTACGGCCCTTTATTTTCCTCTGTGTAGTCACAGAGCTCACTGCGGTGCCAAAGGGCATTGTTTGGAAGGCGCTAAATGATGCAACAGGCCTTGTTAAACTTGATTTAGTCACAATAGATGATCACTTTAATCACGCTGTGATGCAAATGTTAACAACGTGCTTAGCACATCATTTGTTTCTGTCATGACAATTAATATTTGCTTTGACGGATACACTGAAAGGTTGTAGCCAGCCCACATCCTCTTTTTACTGCAGCTGACTAGTTTTAAGTCTGAATAAAAAGCTACAAAGCGTTATGTGTGTTTCGGCAAAACACACAGATTTCCTTTGGGGTAATTGACAGAAGTATGTGACTGGACGTGGACAGACAAATGTGATTTTCATCTTTTTTTTTCTGCAGCAGCAGGATGACCTGTTCGTGAGAGTGGGTGACCCATAGCTGCAAGGGGCAAAAGTTCAACTGCCTCAACAGCAAACATGTCTGTCTCGCCTGCCAAAGCTCTCGAGTAAAATCACAGTTCCAGGCGAGCACACTCTGAACATGCTGCTTATGCAAAACAACAATTTCTTGATTACACTGCATATGCTTTATTATTAACCCCTTTGCATATTTTGATATGCGACTGCCTTATATAAGTGGGTTCAGGCATCTCTATACTGTTGTGCACTGTGGATTTTGTAAATGCATGTAAAAATCTGACTTTTTATAGTCACTCAGAATCCCTACAGCAAAAAAAAAATACTGTTCATTCTGAGGTTACCATTTCATAGTTCTGCAAAGTGCAGTTCAGCAATTGCAACACATTAAACTAAAGTCCTTATATCAGAACTGAGCTGTAAAATGCATATACGTCTTGTATAGCACAGTGTGTAAATGTTACAAGATAAAAAGCCTCAGTTGAAAGCAGTTTGTAATTAATGTATATGGAGCTGGAGCAAATTCACTAATATCCTATGCAGATTAATTAGTTCACTAAAAACAAAGAATAAGAAACAGCTCACTGTAATAATGCTAAGTATGTTCAGCGTACAGTCAGTTGATTGGAAATGCAAGGATCACGCCGGTTGTAACTTTATGAATCCTCCAGGCTGTCATCAGCTGAGGAGGTCCGGAGGGAGAACACCACTAAGCCCACCATCTGCAAACCCAGATAACACTGAGCCATGTGGCACACAGCGGGGCACTATCAGGTTATCTTGCTTGTGCCCAGTTTGTGTGTCTAAGCAGTAAGCAGAACAAGGACATGCGGCATGTATATTAGCCCACCGTAGGGATGTCTGAAAATCGCATGCTGGTTGATCTTCCGGCTGAGTGGCAGGTTGGTTCAAAGCTGTAGTTGGCAGTGGAAAACAGAGGGAGCAGTATGTGATGTACAAATTTGAATACTTTAGAGACAGCAGATGCACTGCAGGATGTGCTGGTTTTCCCATCTTTCCGTCTCTTCAGAGGCTACCATGTATTTAGCCACCATGGTGCTGACCACAGGGGTACATAATCCGCAGAGCCACACTCAATGTGGAAATAGTCTTTTTTTTGACCTTTGTTTACTGCTGTGTGGTTGTTATCGCGTTAATCTGAGGGAAGAGATTGTCAAAGCTACAGGGAAAGTTAAAGTCATGTTAAGAATTGATACATTTGTTAAATTGAGAGAGAGAGAGAGAGACACTTTTCTTTTAATATATTTAAGATTTTGTACGTCTCTGGAATCAGCAGGTTCAGTTGCTGTTGGATCGGGTCTAATGCCTTTATATCAAGTTCCAGAACAAACATAAGATCCGGTTTTACTTGGCGAAAATGCTGAAGCAAATAGTTGCATAAACAAGCCCTGTTCCTCTCTCACAGCTCAGTATGTAGGAAGAAAAGAAAGCCTCCCTTTGTGAGTTGTGTCGTTTCTTGGAGGAAAGAGGTATCCGAGCGTGAACCAAGCAGCTGGTTTCATTAACCTCCTGTCCAGCCATGGTGCCGGGGAGTTGTGGGGCTGCCAATATAAATGGTAACCTTCCGAATATGCAGTCATATGCATATAATAGGTGACTGCAACCTATCTGTCATCTTCAGCCGTGTCCGTTGCATAAAGCTATATGGCGTCATATGTCACTCTAGTGATGCTAGATAATGGCTTCATAGATGAAACAGCATCTGATGCACGTCGTCTCTATATTTTCCAAAAGACATCATCAAAGAGGCGGAAGCATATTTCACTTTCACATTATCAGATTCACATACACATTGAAAGTTAGTCATATTTTATTGTGCGGCACTATGAATGTCTCCCAAACCAAATTTCATGGATGTCCATCCAAGGGTTGCTGAGAGCAATCGTCCATTCATGTTTTTTTTGTTTGTTTTTTTCCCCACTACAGAGAGCAGATCTGGCAGTGGCTCCTCTTACCATCACCTACATGCGTGAAAAGGTTATCGACTTCTCCAAGCCCTTCATGAGCATGGGCATCAGCATCCTGTATCGCAAACCCAATGCCACCAACAACGGCTTCTTCTCCTTCCTGAACCCCATGACTCCTGATATCTGGGTCTACATCCTCTTGGCCTACCTGGGAGTTAGCTGCGTCCTTTTTGTCATTGCCAGGTGAGTCCACAAGTTGAATACTATTCGCTGTAGTAGCCCTTCATACATTTATACAGGTCGATCAATAGACATAGTCATTTACTCTGTTATCATTGCAGGCTGAGTACATAATGCTGGGGAGTGATCAAGGCATTTATGTCTGCATGGGCTCTCTACAGCCCAGCAGCGGGAGGAGAAGTAAAAAGAAAAACCTTCAGTTCAGTCGCAAAGTACCACTGAGTGTGCAATTTCTTGTTTCCTGCGTGATGCCTTTGGAATTCGTAATGCAGCTTTAAACGACGTACCTTAAAGAGGTTAAAAAGAATAAATAATTGCTGAGGCAAAAATGATAACTTCTCTAATTATCATATTTAGCAGTGCAAGAGAAAAAATACACACCTGATGTGATTCTATTTTTAGCTGATCGGGAGCATTTACAAAGAAAATGAGATTGCTGGCAGTAATAAGTCATGAAGTTATTATTGATGGAAGCTTATCCGTTTGATTGGGAAAGTATCTCACTTGTAATTTTTTGGGTCATGAATATGATGAATATCCTGTTAGCATCATTGTCAGTATTTCCTGCTGCTTCTCATGCAAAGTGGTGCTCGAGGAAGTGGAACTGGAAAAGCGAGCGCTTTGAGAGAGGAGATCTGGGACTTGAGAGCAAACAGCTGCACTCCTCTATCCTCATTCGTTGTTGTGAGACCCAACAAATTCTGGAGTAGCTTTGCATAAGTACAAAATCATCTTAAATTGTTCTATCAGTTTTTTTGTTGTTTTATTTGGAGGGGTTTTTTTTTTTTGGGAAGCCGGCCGCAATAGCTGAAAAAGCTGCATCTCTAAACGTGCATCATGTGAGCATAAAACGGACAGTAGTGAGCAACAATAGGGCTATTTCAAGGCATGTAGATTATTTTAAATCCTGGACAGAGGTGTTAAGTTATTATGAACAATATTAGACAGAAAACACTTTGTACAACATGTCAAAAATACTGTAATGCTAATGTGACTGAAACAAATGCTGCTCTTTATTTTAATATACTGTACATCAGCCTATACTGTACATTAAAACTGAAGCTGGTTTAAGATGATGTAAGGCAAGAAATGATTTGCCTCTTTCATTCAATAACCCAGAGAGATACTGTACTTTTGAAAATTACAGAGCTGCTGAGAACAGACTATTATCCTCAAAGTGTGTAATGATGGAGGCTTCTCCATATGTCATCTCATATACAAACACAGGGACCCGATTTCAGTTTTCATCAAGTTCAGTCTGCCTAAGAATGTGCCATGTTTCTTTATGCTCAACTCAATGACGTTTAGATTTTCTTTTAGTGATTATGGTTTTAACAATATTTTTGTAGGGCTACAAAAACATATTTTCCTGTAATACCATGGAGAGAGATTGTGGGATTTAGTGGCAGTGGCTGCTAATTGCAATTAATTGATTCTTATTTGCAGGTAATTATACATGAATGAAAACAGTTATGCATATTATATTCAATTTCTGGCATTCGGACTTCTATTGCTGGAGAAAACATATTTGCAATGACTTGTAAAACCAAAAAGATGAAGTGCTATTTTTCCTAGTAGCTTGCATTGTGTTACACAGCAGTAGATCAGTCCACAAGTCCATCATGGACCATAGTATCTAAGGTCTATAAGTCATTTGTGTGTTTGTGCATATATATATATATATATATATATATATATATATATAAAAAAACTTGACTAAAGAAAGTTCAATACATTAATATTTAATACATTACAACAATGTAAATTGCATAATTATGTATCCTTGGTTTAATTTATTTGTAGCCAAACATAAAATACTTAATGAGGAACAGCAAAATAGCAGAACTGTTAGGGTGTGAAAATAGATAAACAAGTATAAGTATTAAGTAAATTGCTCATCACTGGAACATTAGATGACTGTGCGTGTTGCATATAGCTGAAGTAGGTGCAAATCAAATAGTGGCGAATATTTTTGTCAATGTTTTGTTTGGACGCCAAGCTGTTTCCAGATCATCTCTATGCGTAGGCTGTACTTTTGGCCGACAGCTAATAGTGTTGTATAGCAGACACTTTTGTATAGGTTGGTTCAGTACACAGTCGGAAGCAAGCTTATGGCTCGGCTTGCCAGTACAACATTTTTTTTTTTAAACAGGGAAATTGAATCAACCCTGTTACAATGTCTGTGTAGAGAAAAAAAAACAAAAACATTACGCCTTTCTGCATTTGTAGCCGGTTTAAGTCCAGTTCAGTGTAGTCTGTCTGGATGGGCATAAAGCCTCTCCCATTTTCTATGCCTATTTTCTATCACATATTATTTGACCGTGGCTTTCAATTTAACATTAAAGTGAAACAAAATGAGACTGGATGAATTAATTGAAATGGTAGAGCCCAAGGGCTCTCTGATGTCTGCAAATGTTATGGGCACATGAGTTGCAAATATTAAGAGAAACACTCTGAGATGAAAACACTACAATATGTTTGACAGTAGTCATTTTAATGCACAAGAAACAAAACAGAGACATGCCAACATCAGACAGAAACAACCTCTTATTGTCCATCAGTGCAGATGTCTGATTGTCTAAAGTAAGAGGAGACAGACTTGAATGATGGCTGGAAAATACTCCATTGTAGAGCTCTTTTATGATAAACCATCAGTCCTGTTAAGTGTCTGATTAAAATAGACTGACATATTAAAATATTTCTGCAGCATCTAATTACGTTGAAGTGTATCTATCTCTTGAACAATATAAATTTAAGTCAATTAAATCTTTCTTTCCAGATTATTCAAACTACGGCCCTTCAGAAGTGAGAATACACACTTGAGGATTTATCAGTGTGCGTTCCAGTATTGTGGACCATGTTTTTTTTTATCCACCATAAGTACTTTCTATGACTGTTGGCTACTACTATCTCAGCAAAGAAAGTGATATACCACAATTCGAGGAGATACTCTCTGGAGTCTAAGGGATCCAATTGCACTCAGCAGAACACCCAGAACAAAGAGCCTGAAAGATTTTCCACTTATACATTTTAAAAAGGGGAAAGTAGTGACATTTAGCATGTTTTATCTCTGGATCTGTCTCTGAAAATGACTTGTGCAGCATTTTCAGCAGGTGTCAAACTAAATGGCAGGGATTTGGAAAGATGCATGTTTTACGGTTTCATCTGACTTTAAGAGGTGCCTTCATGCCTCACATTCTCAAACATGACATTTTATATATACCCTCTAAAAAATATATATTTTTGTGTCTTGTTAGTCTCTCAGCTATTTCTTATATGCTCTGTACTTCAAAGGTGACTATCTAAAGGTGAAGGCTAAACCATATATATGTTCTGATGTGACATTTGATAATAGATTGACAAACCTTTTACACATGGGTGGTCCCATTATTCCCTATATGTTATAACAGCACATAGAGACATACTATTAAGGCTGTACTAGTCAATGTTTTTATGTGAACAATGATTTAAAAGACTATATTTCATTTGAAAGCTGTCACTCATTGTGAGGAACCCACAGCTCTGCTGCATTTCCCCTCAGCTTTAAAGCGCCTTTTAATGTCTTTCAGCTCATTGTTTTGGTTCACCATTCACTCTTCACTGCTCTCGTCAACTTTGCTTCCAGCAGCAGCAGCATGCAAGCTGCTCTTAGTGAAAAAAGCTCTGATAAACTAGCTGCGTCTAACCGATAGACGTGAAGCATGTAGCTGCTAAAGAGATAGATTTTTGACCTACAGGAGTGGGTGGAAAACAGGCAGAATCGAAATTTGATTTACAGTTACATTATCAGGACGCCAGAAACACGATTTCAAATCAATGCTTGTCTTGCTCTGTATTTGTAGTAGGCAAGTGTTTGCAAAGCTGCAGCCACAAGTGGCAAAAATAATCTGTTGATGCTGCTCATACTAACTGCCTTTTTTTGAAACCGCTACTCTAAGTGCAGTCATCAAGAGTTTTGCTACTACAAACCAAAGGCAGAACTCCAAAATAGCTGTAACTCTCAGAATATCTCTCAAGTTAATATGATTCAGTTTTTGAGATTCTTCTTGAGGAGTTTCAAGGCGACGACATTCTTGCATTTTTTCAGATCTCATAACATACAGACTTCTTGAAAAACCATCTTCTTGACTTCCTGTCTCTTTCCCAGGTTCAGCCCATACGAATGGTACGACGCCCACCCTTGTAACCCTGGATCAGATGTAGTGGAGAACAACTTCACCCTCCTCAACAGCTTCTGGTTTGGAGTCGGTTCCTTAATGCAACAAGGTATACTGGTGTTCATATCGTCTTCCCTGTCAAAAACAATACCATCACACAAGCCCTCTTTTTCCTGTGCACTGCTAGCTCCCACTTTGTGCCTCTTTAACTGACAAGCTCCATGATTTCCATTCCGTGACTGTTTCATAAGACGTTTACCTGTCAAGAACAACCACAGAGCTCAGTCTTACATGACAAAGGAAGGCTGTTGTCACCTACCCGCTGTTTCAAAAGGGAAGGGTAGGTGCCTGGCACTTGTCAGAGATTGTCAGCTAAGGATGGAAAATATTGCTGCATTTATTTCCCCATAACGCAGATGCTGGCCCTGCTCAAGAGCTTTCTGAGTGGTAGGACAAAAAGGGTAAGTTGAGGAACATGTCTGACAAATACCAGCTGTCATCCATGCTATACCTGACTGGTGCAATGTTGTCGGCGCATGTATGACTTACACTGAGAGTGACCGCTGATGACAATCCATATGTCTCACTTCCAACTGTCCAACAAGTAGCCTATCAATTAAATGTCTGCGATCTTGCGTATCATTTTGAAACCAGTCAGAATAAAAGAACGAAAATTTCTTTCAACACATGAACCCAACACATCTCACCGAACCTCCCCACTGCAGATTTAATTTTACCTTTTACCTAAATCAGCTTGGTGTCCCTTTTAAAAGAGATAGTTGAGCAAATTAAGGCAGAGAAATAACATAATGAAGTCAACTGCGAAGGAAAAAAGACCCAAGTAATAAAATGTTTAACCTCAATGTAACAAGACAAATCAAGGAGGCTTAGTGAGACTCTGCAGTGGATCTTTGCCCGTAAGGATAGCAAACACATTCAGCAATTCATTAAGCACAGAAGCTCGGCAGCACTCTTGTGAAACTGCATAGCAGCTCTGCCAATTTGCCGGTGCGGGCAGAGGGTTATGAGTGTAGCACCAGCATGCCGGAAGGGAGAGGAGAGAGAGGATCAAAACAAAATGAGCTAGTTAGTTGCCTATATTATTAAACTAAACAGGGGAGAATTCCCTATTACAATTCATACTGGCTCACAGTGTTGTCTGTCAATGCCTTAGCTCCAGTGTTTCTCATATTTACAATAACTAAACGGAGCTGCTGCTCCTGCTGCTAATTAATTTTTAATCACAGTTCCCTCAATACAAATTTTCACATCAGGATATCATATTACAGTTAATATGAAGCGCCTGTATGTTCTCTAACCGGTTTATTTGTATTAAAAATATGCATATATGAGACCTATTTTTTATCTTGCATGCTATTGCCAAAAATATCTTGACAGTGATCTTGAACATATAATTCGTCTGAGTTAAAAATTGACACAGACTGTTTCTGGTTTATCCGTGACACCTATTTGTGCTACAGTACCTTGTAACACATGCTGCACGGTGGTATCTGCGGCGAGGTATATTTTGCCTGTGTCACATAAACAGACATCCCCTGCTTGTCTGCCAAACACAGTGACAGCAGCTGAGACGGAAGCCATTTCCTTGACAGGTTTAAAATGCAAATGGACGTGTTTGAGGAGATCCAAAAAAAAAAAATCTACCAGCTTGTCTGTGGGAGGAAGGTGTCATAGACAACACAAAGAACACAAAATGTGAGGAGGTGCAAAAGCAAACACTTTGTGTACTTCAAAGGCGCTCCTGGGGGGTCTCAGTAAGCTTTTGCTCACAACAAACATATGTCTGATGATTTCCCGTAAATTGGATTCCCATTATAAAACAAATTTTGAAAGTAAGTTTGATTTACGAGTTGACTTATTCCCAATCCTCTCATTCTCACTGACAGTTTTCCCAAATTATTGCATTCTTTATTTGCTTCTTGCAAGAACTAATCTGTGCTGGCATTTTGTCTCTGTCTTGACTTGTGACTTTGCCCCTTTTTGAGATTCAGACCAAAGATTTACTTGCAATGAAATAAACATTTCCATTCACAAGTGTCATTATTTAAAAGCGATTAACTACCAGTAAAGCCCCAAGCTCTGAAAGAAAGTTTCTGTGCATGACTCCACAGAGAGAATGCTAAGTGCAGGTAATCATTCTCGTGGGAAAACCTAGTTCTCTCATGTTAAGGTGAGGCATAGCTAGTGGGAAGAAACATTCTAGAAAAATCGGGGCATCGTGTTGAGTACAATGTGGTACTGAATCCTCAGAGAACAGCTTTCTCACACATGAAATAAATGGACTAATGAATGAATGGATACATTTAACCTCAGTCAACATTAAGACAGTTTCCCTGAGTGCTGGTTAACTAAGAATATGTATGCATGACAGAGAAACTGTTGAAACATGAAAAGGAAATGGAGAGCCCCAGTGTTCACTTTGATATATAAATCATGAGAGCGACTCATAAAACAAATCCAAAACGAGTTAAGAATGCAACAGCGCAGTTTTTCCTCAGACCTCAACTGAAAGAAAATCACATTTCAAAATTCATGCCACTTCAGAAGTTTCCTTGCCAAAAGCGCTTTTGAACAATCTTACTAAGAAATTAAAATTTGATCAATTCTGTAAACGTAAAACGTGGTTGTGGTTGGTTTTAGAACAATAAACGAACGCAACATAGTACAAACAGACTCAGATGACGACGAGTAAAAGCTGAGCAGTTAGCTGCATATTCACAATCACTCATTAGCATTTTACTGTGTTAACTAAAAAATGGACAGTGAGACAAGGCAAAGCGGTTGTTTTTTACTGAGGGTGTTCATAAAATGCTGGTAATTAAGGGTTCCAACAAATATAATGTTGTAAGCTATTGTACATAACTTCCTTAAACGAAATAGCTCTGCATTTCAGGAAATACACCTAATCACTTTCTTTCCAAGAACTAAAAAGATCAACCGCTCTTACACCTGCATTCAGCGTAAAATGGAGCTGAATCGATTAGCCTAACTTAAAAAGACTGAAAGCAGGGGGCACAGCTAGCCTGGGTCTCTCTATGAGAGTGTTTAATACAATAGTGTGTTATTCTTAATTTCACATAAATTTAAATTTCAAAAAATGTACTCTGTTTTGCCACAACACTAATCCCACAATAATATTTGTGCTTCAGTGTTGTGTAATAGTAGTCTTAGGCAGCTATTTCAAGCATCCGAGTGAATGAGCAACACTCAGTGAGATGGATGTCATGTTTTGGTTACTGAAATAGTCTCAGTATTGTCATCCCTGAAAGAACATTTATATTTCCTTGGTTTACAAGATACGAGTCCTTCCTCAAGGAAATGCATGGCATATTGACACCGTTTTATTTCCCTGGCACCACATGACTGATCTGCTTTTTGTATTTATTAGAGTGTTCTGATGCAGCGCCATATACCGTTCCCTGCTGACAACAGCACTTTATAGTGTGGATTTCAATTGAGTTACTCGCTGCTTCACTTCATTTTTAGTGCAACCAGAGAATGCATCTGGATCTTCGCTCTCTGAAGTCATAGTGAATTAAGGGATGCTACTGTCTTCCCTTGTTTGTAACCATGTAGAGTCTTGTCAAAGCACAAAGGACAAATCCAATCAAATTTGGTGGAAGAGGTTAAAGAGCTGACCACTCTGCTCCCCTTCTGTTGGCTTGTTACTCTTTAGAATTGCCCTCATAAATCTTCTCAGTAAAGTAACAGAGTGCACAAAGCACAAGGGTATTTTAAAGGTTGTCAGAGATGAGATATAAAGTAACTTTAACACCAGTCAGTGAGCCATTGTAAACATGGTATTACTCAGCAGAGGACCACTCAAAGTCAAGGCTGATGCAGAGGTGCACTGTCAGTCTGGCTCGGTATTATATCTTTCTTTTTCCATTTTTTTCATACAGACTGTGATGATCTGTTTGCAGAATAGATTAGTGTGCACATCTGGTAAATCTGATAAGCTGTGAAATGACAGAATAGGAAATATTTGTGTGAATTACATGTGAAAAAAAGATTTTCAGTGACTTAGCATTAAGTGATAAGAGAGCAATGTGATGTTTTAATTTTGCTCATTTATATTTGAGCTGACATCTCTTTTGATGCTGTTTTCACAGACCAACTTGCCAAATTATTCTCACCAAAACTCATTTAAGGAAAAACAAAAAAAAAAGCAATAGACTAGGATCAACTGCAAATACTCATAATCCTCACTAGATAAATCTAAATTGGTGTCTTAATGCCGGCAGTGCTTTAGCAGTAGAAAGCTGTTAAAGTGTGATTACAGTGGAACAGTTGCTTAATTGCAGAGTATGAATCAAGCTCTTAGAGAGAATGTTTGAATTGTAAAGGAAAGCCATCCTCCTTGTTATATTGTTCGAATACTGGAACTACACCACACCAGAAAGGTAGATGTGGGAATAGCTTTTATATTCCCGCATTAAAAGCTTTTCATACATATTACAGTTTCAATTAAACGCAGTTTGTTAATGGTATAAGTTAGATCTTAAAGCAAGCATAGCATGTACAATGACTGCCATTTGCAGTTTGATAGAGTACGCAGTGAAAGTTATTGACGTGGAGTTACGCATAATGTGGAAGAGTTTGACCAAACTGCCAAACTGGCTTACTGTTTCCTCACTGACAGCACTTTGATCAACCCCACCAGCACTGCCAAGAACATTTGTAGGCTAATTAACAAAAACTCAAGTGATCATGTTTCTGCATTTTTTTTTTTTTTTTTTTTTTTTATTCAGTTACTGTGTTAGCAGGTCCAATTTCATGTAATTAATCGCTTTAATACTCTCTCACTTTGTGTTGCGTACAGGTTCAGAACTGATGCCCAAAGCACTGTCGACCAGGATCATCGGTGGGATCTGGTGGTTCTTCACACTGATCATCATATCATCCTATACGGCTAATCTAGCAGCATTTCTCACCGTGGAGAGAATGGACTCGCCCGTGGACTCAGCTGATGACATCGCGAAGCAGACCAAGATTGAGTATGGCGTGGTCAAAGATGGCGCAACCATGACTTTTTTCAAGGTATAGTAGACAATGAAAAAAAATTTAAAAAGTGATGATTGGGTCATTATCATTATGAAGTTGGAGCAATTACTGAAGGTTCTACGGAGTACTAGAATAAAATATGTGAACCACAATATAGTCACTGAAAATGCTTTCATTCATTTTATGTATTTTACAGTGTATATAAAATATAGACTTTTTTTTAACGGTTAGATCTTAATTCCCACAGCAAAGGCAAATTCTTCAGCTTCTCCACTGTTTGATGTGTTCCTCCGTAATGATTTTTTTATTCCGAAGTTTCAGCGTTTGCCTTCAGGGTCTTTCACTTTATTTTATTATTTTGAGCTCGGCTTTAGATGCTGCTACTGCTGCTGTGGTGCTGAATAACACATGTAACACAGTTACGGTTTCTCCGAGTAAGAAAATGAAAACACTGCACATTTCTATTTAAGATGGTCTATAAGTTTATGACATTCAATAGCAAGAAAGCAAAAAAATATTCTTCCGGGGCATCTGTCTGCCCTAGTCCTGGATCCCCCAGCTTTAATTATGTCATTTGGTTTAGGGTTTTTTGCTGATATCATGCACATTCAAAACAATAGCAACGTCTTGGAATTGCATCCTATTGTCTTTATCCTAAAAAAAAAAAATCACAAAACTCTAAGATTGCATTTTTATTTTTTTTTGCATTGCAACCCATGAATATGAAATGGCCTGTAATGATAAATTGCACGTCTGGCTCCAACTTAGCTCGTTGACCCTTTTGAAAAGAAATCAACCTTCAGTTCCTCTGAATATAGTCGCTATGTAAATGAAAGTTATTCTCGCTGATTCTGTGTACTAGATAAATCGTAGTTGTGAGTGTAGCATCAGAAATAGAAGGAGACGCAGGTGTTTAATTACCTCATCAGAGTTGCATGGCTCAAGTGCCCTCTGCTCCCTCTTGCTCTTACAGAAAGGCCTAATGATGTCGACTCAATGAGGCAGAGAAGCATGATAAATACTGAGGAGACCTGGGAGTAGATACAGACTTTGCAGATGTATATAACTGGATGGATAGAGTCAGAAACTTATGGTGTCTGTTTTTGCTCAAGAAAAGTTCACTCAAATAAATAGCTGCCAGATAGCAGATGTTCCGGCATAAGCCAGGTGTGTTTCTGTGACTCCAAAACAAAGATATATGTTCAGAGACATCCAGTTAAAACTGTGGTTGTGGAACGTGGCAAAATCCATTAATCTTTACCTGTAAGCTTTGTTCCAGTTTGTTTTGCAATGTTTTGTTTCGTGCACCACCTCCAGAAGACGGTTGATTGGTGTAGAAAATTCTCCTTGGTTTGTCATTTGTCCCAATTAAAAATAAAAAAAAACAGTACTAGTTGTCCCCACATATTTACCTACACTAATACAGTACATAGATTAACTTCCAACTACTACTGTAGATACATGAATTAATTGATCAGCAAGCAAATGTTATAGTGATGGCTGACCAGGTGCTAAAAGAAGGCACTATCTCAATTTCATTACGATACTGCACATTGCATTAGAAACATAAGAGGTTTGATACTCCTACTTTGTAGGTTTGTAGCCACTGTTGTCCAGGAGGTTTGTCACACCTTCTTACGCAGGGCTGTTATTTTGTTAAATTGCACGTCATGTCGCATAGAGAGCGTTCAAGGGCACGCAGTGGCAAGTCAACTGCCTCAAAGCAGAGTAGCTTTCATCTGCTGTTAAAACGGTGAAGGAAATTACTGGATGCGGTTGTTTGCCATTTTTGCTGAGATAAGGCATCTATAGGGAACCATTCTTTATCATGAGACCAGCATGAGCTGTGTACTAAGTTGCCATATGGTCCCATTTTTCTTTCTGACCTACCCCTACTCATCCGTGAAAAAAAAACAATCACTACATCTTGTGACAAAGATGCCAACCTTGGCAACGCTTGCAGTACATTCTAATTGGTAGGTTTAAGTTTTAATATCAGACTATCATATCTCAGTTTTAAGCCACCAGGACTGTGGCTTCTGCCGTAGTTACACATAATAGAGGGCTTCTTATAATAGCATCTTTCACAATTTGAAATGGCTTATAGTCTTTAGACAGTAATTATCTAGGATTAGACATGGCATAAATGTGACCTCATAGAAAATTGCATGAAATACCACATAGCCTGATGCAAGACTAATGGAGAGGCATTCTATTATTGCTGCTTCAGTAGCACTTATGAGAATAGATGTGCGCAAAGCTTCAATTTACTGTCCTTTAATCCTGTGACAATGGAATCTGCAGGAGAAATCGTATGAATCTATTTGGTCACTAAGATTCTGTATGCTTCAATACTATGTGTGTGATCTTTGACATTTTCCATTCAAGCGTTCAAAGATGTAGGTGTAAAGTTATTCTGCCATTCATCAGGGCTACAGAGGGACTAGGCAAGATTTCTTGCCTAGCTGTATTTTCAGCTTTAACACCTTGGGCTGTAGTGTCTGAGAAGTCATTTTGTTCAAGCCAAATCTTTTTTTTAAGTGGTAAAAGCATTGTATATTTTTCAAATACTTTTTCTCCTCACCTGCAGCAAAGGACATTGTTCAAATGAGGTTCAAAAGACACTTTTTTTTAAACCGTCTCTTTCTATCCCTTACAGAAATCTAAGGTTTCTACTTTTGAGAAGATGTGGGCCTTTATGAGCAGCAAGCCAAGCACATCACTGGTGAAGTCTATTGAGGATGGGATTCAGAGGGTGCTAAAGTCTGACTATGCCCTCATTATGGAGTCTACGACTATCGATTACATCACTAAAAGGAACTGTAACCTGACACAGGTGGGAGGGCTCATCGACAGCAAAGGCTATGGCATTGGAACTCCCCTCGGTAAGACCTGTGCATGACCACAGAATACAATTCAGACTGCCAAGTAATAAAATATTCAAGTTATTTTTATAAGTAGCGTGTTGCCTTTCAAAGGACATGAATGAAGGATTGGTTTTTAGGCAACACAGCAGCATAAGATGTGTGTTTTTTTTTAGCTACTAGTCAGTCAGTATGTCACAACGTATTTATGAACCTTATTATCGCAGAATCCAGCTGGCATTTCTTCCAAAAGTAAAACAGGCCTTATGTTGCTTTCAGGCTCCCCGTACAGGGACAAAATCACCATAGCAATCCTAAGCATCTTGGAGGATGGGCGCCTACACATGCTGAAGGAGAAGTGGTGGAGTGGGAGCAGCTGCTTGGATGAAGAGCGTCGCGAGACAGGCCCCATGGGTATCCAGAACCTGGGTGGTATATTCATTGTGCTGGCATCTGGCTTAGTGCTGTCTGTTTTTGTGGCAATTGCTGAATTCATCTACAAGCTAAGGAAGACTGCAGAACGTGAGCAGGTATATGTCCCCATAGATCATTCAGAATTTCTTAATTTGATCTTTGCTCTGTGGTTTGAATGGATGGAAAATGTATCTTACATTAATTTAATTACACTCAAACAGGATTTCAGTTCGTTTCACCCTTGATTTTAGCAAAACAAGTTGCTAACCATGCTTATTTTGTTACGATACACATAGCCTCTAAACCTGAGCTGTGTTCTATTCATGGCTTTTAGTTCAAACATCTTATAAAAGGATTTGCATGCCTTTGGGTAATCCCTAGGAGTACTTGGCCATAACACCACGACATTTACTTATTTAAAACAGGCATAATTGCAAATTGGAGCATAGAGAATTAATCCATTATTAGTCATTGGAGATGTCAGAATAGCATGAACCCTTTACTGTTGTAAATTACTAATTTGAGTCATGCTAAGTGAGTAGTTGCATGCATGCCCATGCACACTTGTTCACTCTTTCTGACAATAATGAAGTGTGTGCAGGCTACATGTGGCTGTGGTGCGATTTGACATTGCTGACAGCCACAGATGCGCGTGCATACACACACACACACACCCCAGCAGTAACACAGCATGAATGTTATGTTCTAATGCATTTTGTGCTCTTTAGACTGTCGACACTCTCTGCTGTCAGAACAATTTAAAGCTAAGGCATTTACCCCCCATCCCTTTCCCCTCTTGCCCCCCTCCCCGCATCCTCCCTTTTTGCCCAGAGGTCTTTGTGCAGTGCCATGGTGGACGAGATCAGACTGTCATTCACCTGCGAGAGGCGGGTGAAACACAAGCCTCAGCCTCCAGTCATGGTGAAGACGGATGCAGTGATCAACATGCACGCCTACAACGACCGACGACTCCCAGGAAAGGACAACATGAGCTGCAGCACTGGGATGACTCCAGTGTTCCCATGACATTGTGTTCCCCCCAGGGCAAGAACCTCCTGAGCAATGTCTCAGGGGTGGTGCCAGAGACTAGAGACAATGGCATAGATGGAATCACCAGATTCACCATTAACCACAGTGACATGGGGACACTAACAAAACATGGGCAACTCAGAATGGCAGCGTCAGCCACACAGGTATGACGACATTTATCACTGTATTCCAAACCACAAGAGGTAAAAGAAATATTTGTCGGAGGTTCTGGGAAAGCAGTATACCCAAATAATCAGCAAGTCTGATGTTTACGTGCGCAACACAAAAACACAAGAAAATACACATCGTTCAAGGGATCCGCAATCAGTGAAAAGACTGAGAATTTTATTGGAAAATATGGACTGAAGCAAGAAGAGGCTTTGTTAAGAATGGCAATAAATGGCAGATATACAAGGAGGGAAAGGAGGTTTTCATTGGAGATCAGTTTTGCCACAATAAAATGATATCGAGTTCTTACTGTTGATTTACACAAACTTCTGAATGGCCTTCGGCAGCAGAAAATAATGTTACCTCAAACATGTCGTCTAGGCTTGAGTGGTTATCTTTGAGTCATGAACTGCAGGATCTTTTGAAAGCATTGTTCACAGGGACATATATGAAAACCCGCAAGAATGCTCATTCACTATCTGCAGTTTGGCTATTGGTGGAAATCCATAGCAAGATTCAACAACAGTAAATCTATGTTTGCTCAAATTGTGGTGTGAAATTAACTATATTGTTACCCAAAAGCAATTAATCACTGATGCAAAGCTGGAATAGGGAGACCTCTTTATTAAAAAAGATTCCACAGTGGACCATCAGACCATGATGATTACGTTTATTTGAACAGAAGTACATTTTATGTCAAATAATTTTGTACATGGTTGAATTTTAATCAGTTAAATTGCCAAAGATGTGACCATTCAATTATATACTACTATATACAGTACAGTACGAGCCAGTTCCTCCTCACTTAGCTTTTTAGAGAACACTTATTTTGTGTTCAATGCAAAGCAAATTGGGGCGGTTTAAATGGGCCTATTAAGGGTTCTTGCTATAATAGTTTTTCCAGCCATGCAGGGTAATATGTATCCAGAGTTAATTGTATTTGGCACAGTCATGAATTGTATTTCCTGGATTGAGAATGACCCCTAATGTAAAACAATCATTGCATAAGAAACATAACTTAATCATTTCTTAAAACAAACTTCTCGTGTAAATTTGGAGAAAAAAAAACAGATAATCATGTAGATTTTGAGCAATTTAATGAACCAGTTTCAAAACGTTTGTGCTCACTTTTGATGAAAAACATGTTGAGATTGGGTTGGGGGTATTTCTGATCATATCTTAGTTTAATAAAGAAGTCACAGAGACAAAAGGTAAGAGACTGTGTCCTTAAAGTTAAATTGCTTTTTTTTTTTGAGTGCATTTAATTGTGACATATCCATCAAACTACGTGCTGGACCACTGAATGTCCCAAGTACTTCTGAACACATTTTTGAACAGTTACTTCATTTATCATCGGATGCCGTCTAGAGGCTTTTTGGCAGGAAACTGATTGTTTTGCATTATGAAAATTGGGAAAAGGGGTTTTGGGTTAAAATTGTGAAAAGATTCCGAAGGTCATCTCAGACTTAAAAGCTTTTTCTGTTTAATTATCTGACGTGGAACATCCATACTTAGTAGTGTCTGAAAGATAATGTGGTTAATAGACAGAAGAGAGATGGTTTTGTGTTCATGTTGACTTTAATGCCTGTTGCGTAAGTGTACATCTTCAGCAAGTGTCATGCCGTGGGAAGATTCGAGGAGTCTGTGAGCTGCTGTCATGTGGGAGCTGAACGAACAGCAAACCTCTGTGAGGTTTATGTTGTCGATACATCGAGATAAAAAAAAAAAAATCGTAACTATCTATGATTCAAGGAAACTCCAATCTGTAAAACTTAGCGTTGGTTTGGTAGAGATTCACTGTATAATTGTTTATTGATTTCCCTTCTGCAAAGTAGAGTATGTAGATAAGATCAGCAGGAGAAAATGTATTTTGCTAAATTTATACGGTTATAAATGAATTCTGTTCACAGTCAAATATGTTATAGATGCTATTTATTTCATTAGAGAGGTCACTTTAACCTACCTTCCTCACTTTACCCCAGTTCCACAGTCCCAAACCTTGTTTATTTATTGAATGGAAATTAATTATATTATGGTATATTGGATAACTATCATCCAAGATGGGGAAATGTATGTAAATCTTCTTTTATGATGGCTAATATATTTCTAAAAGGTGAACGTGAAGTGAAAATGTTGACCTTCCCCAAGAATTTAGGGGACCCTCCCTTAGACTAGGGAGAGTAGAGTTTCTTATGTAACTGGACCTTTATTGCTCTTGAAATCCAAATTAGGACCTGGTCTAAAGTACAGCCGCAACCAATACGTGGTTATCCTATATTACTGTTACCCTCACGTGTACTGTAGCTTTCCATGCGGGTGAATCAAAGACTCAAGGTTGCTTGTATTTCACCTCTGTAATATGTGAAAATAAAAAAAAATCATCATAATCAAAATTGGTTGGAATTTCAACAGGGTTTCTGATTTGGCTGATTCAGTCAGTTTGGTTACTGAATATATACATCTTTTTTTATAAATTAATGTGAATAATAATGTAATTTTACACAAAATTATATGAAATGTGAGAGAAAAGTAATGCAAAATGTAAGCTACATAACCTGTGTTACATTAGCAGTGTGTGATATGAGTTTTGATTTTCCAGCAGTCACAACGGTATGCCTTTTTATGTATACCTTTCTTTTGAGTTGCACAGCTTCTATCATTTGGCAGAAAACCTTTCAAACAATACGAAAAATATGTTGGTGCCAACCAGGGTTTTCTTTGTGGACATGCAGAATTTCTATGAATATAGTTTTTGTAAGGTTTTTGTAAAAAAAAAAAGGAAAAAAATGATTTTGTTTTCCTAGTAACTGTATGTGTTAAGAGAACCTTAGAATAACCGACATCTGAGTAAAACATGGGGAAATTCAACGAAATATTAATAGCTATTGAATTATTTTCTTTTTAACACATTGTGAATAATTCAATTGTACAGTTTGCTGTATGGGTTATATGAAGTTTTAAATAAAAAATACAAAGTATTTATATCTCCTGTTGAGCTTATGATTGATTGGTGTTGTGTTACCATGTTAAAAACATGACAAGAAACATGGATTTACAATTGTAAAGTCAAATGTGCATGCATGTGTCCCTTTTAGAGTATCAACAATGAAATCACAGCAATAATCTTTGGGCTCAAATTTCACACTTATTATTTGCAGTCCTTTGCTTATGGTTCCTTGGTAGTAAATTGATGTTTAGTATTATTGAGAAACCCAGGATTAAACCAGTATTTCCAAGCTGATTTTTTTCAACAACATGATTGGATTAGATTTTTTAAATGACAGTAGTACATACAATAAAGATACATCACCACAAAGTACAGTGACAGAATAAATGCAATTTTTTTTTTGAAAATATTTATACAAATAGGAGATACACCATAATCATTACTTTACCAGATGTCAGATGAGAGAACATGATGAGATCTACAGATGTAAATTTATAATTTACATGAACCATTTTCAAATTGTTTCCTGGGAAGAATCTTGCACATTGTCTATAACCTGCATTTTGTACTGAATTACTGAATTTGAGTACAAGTGATGCACAGTGTGGACTTGAAAAAATGTGACCTAAAATTATTATTTCCCAAAAAAGGGTTGCATGTAGTTTTTTTAAAATCTGTCTTTTAAACGACAAATCTCATAAAATCATAAGCAAATTTGGCTAAATTTTAGTGACGAGATCTTCCTGGGTCAAATATCTTGTTGCTAAATGTATTAGATGTAGACCATTTAAGGATTTTCACTTTTGGGGTTAAGAACCTACAGCATTATATGACTGAAAACAAAAAGGGACAAAAAGGGATAAGCGTAGTAACAAGACAAAGCAATGGCCTTAGAACAAAAGTATGATTAATAACCAGTGTATTTTGTCACAGTTATTATTAAGGTCAAACAGCAAAAGCGATAATGCTATATTGCTCAAAATGAGACAGATTAGATATAAGAAGATTGATGAGAAAACAGCTGCCTAGATAGTTAGCAGGATACAGGTCAGTAACCGGCTAATGCATGTGGCAGCTCTGTGCGCTGAAACAAGAAATGGAGGAATCTTTGAAGACTGAAAAGTAAACAGAAATATTCAGTGCCATTAAACCTTTTCCATGGAAGGACTCATTTTTCTTATGTATCATCTTAAGAACAAAGACAAAGTACACTTTGTTTTGCCAAGATTTTCACGTTGAGTCTACAAATTCAAAACGGTGTCACACATGCAACAGCTGCTGCATGGTAAAGCTGCTCAAATCTATTGTGTAAAACACTGAGCAGCGCAAAACTAGAGAAGGAGAAAGGAATAAACGCATGCTTCAAACGGCGTTCATGCACGAAGGAATACGCGTTGCGACGTGAAGTAGCCAATTGACTGTGATAGGCAGAGATTGACCTTGCCGGTGATGGGATGGCAGACGTGCGTGTTAAAAAAAGCAGGGGAATCCCCAGGCCATGGAGTTTAGGAGCAGCAGGCGCATAATGAGCGATGGGCAGGGGCCTTGCGCCTAATGGGAAGATTTATTATCTCTCACTATCAATTAATCCCTTCGGACAGACCGAGGCCAGCAGGAGCGCGTCAGGAGTATGTAAAAGAGAGAAAGGGAGACCGAGGGAGGATGGGAGCCAGTCAGATGAAGAGAAAGAGATGTGAAAGGACATGAGAGGTGGAAGGAGCAGGAGCAGTGGGGTGAAATGAAAAAAGATGGGGTGAGAATACGGAAAAAAAAAAAGTCAAGGAGACTGAAGGAATGATTTGAAGATAATACCAACAAAGATTTGAGAGGCATACAGAGAGTGAAGGGAGAAGAGCAATGGGTTGGTGAAGGAGTGTAACAAGATACGTGCGAGGAAAAAGAAAGGCGAAAAAAATAATGAATAAAACAAAGAAGCAAAGACGTCTATAGGAGATTCCGGGAACATAAAACAGAATTTTAAGATGATACAACACTATGAGCTGCTTTGTGCATTCATTCTTTTTAAAGATCAGCTACATGTTAAAGTCTAAACTGGACTGGTGGTTCAATAATGTAACTATCTCAGGAAGTAGGTCAAGAAATATACAGCTATTAAGAAATTTGCCTTTTTGACAATAAACTACACAGTTCATAAATGGCTTTTAATAAAAAGAATTATTCCATTTAATGGCAGTTGTATGTAGCAGTGCTCAATTATCTTAGAGTGGCTTTCAAGAAAAGGCACATTTTTCTTTTTCTTTTATGATGGAAAGTCTATGTTTGATTTTATGTTAATGGGCTGCAGCCTAATGTAGAACCATAAACTATTTATCTAGAGTGGTTTTACATAGGGTTGCTTGTGTTGTGAGAGGCAATGAATAGGACTGCGCAGTACCTTCAAGGTCCTCAGTCGTATGTCTTCAGATTTATTCTCACATATTTCACTCTACCATATACTATAAGTGGAGTGTTGCATAGAGAAAGTACAACCTAAAGCTGACCTCCAGTGTCTTCGCCATTATGGAGACTACCTCGGTCTGTTGCTCATGCAAGCTCGTGGCGGTTTTCTCACTCCAATGGCACATGTCCAGACCAGTACTCTTTTTGATGACCTTGACAGGGCCGACAGTGGGTGATGTTCTGCTTGACACTCCAGGGTGATGTGCTGGAGCCCCGATGGCTGTGCATCATCGACCCATTTGGGGGTGAATGAATGCCCGACCCATGTATGCCCATCTCTGTGGACCCACTGGGTGAGAGACCCATCTTAGTTGAAGCTGCACCAGAGGATTGACTTGATAGAAGGGCCAGTGTGCACTGAACCTTATTATAGGCACTGTCATCATCCCAGAAAACTGAATTCCCCCCAGGAAGTGCAGGATGTGTAGCTGCAAAGGATGCAGCTGAATAAAAATTGTTCTGGAGGAATGAAGGTAGATATCACCTTCGAACAAAAGAGCAGAGGGTATTAAAAGTCAGCGTATGGGGAAGTTAACTTTTAATCCTTAGGATGAAAGCAAACCCCATTCTTGACACTATATATGTTAGACAACAATAGACATTCAGTGTATTTACATACAGTAATTACTTTTCTATATAGTAGCTTTCACTGTTCGAGTCCACCATTGCTGTGTTAGATTCAGACTGCTTTCACATGCACAACTGATTCGCAGGAAAAGTTTCAGCATGTATATTCAGCGTTATTATACATTTATTTCAATGTCGTCGCCCTCACCGTGCATTGGTCATTCCTCTCACGTTGCATCGGAGCTGTATTAAGTTACTTCTGATGCAAACCCAACAATCGTTGAACTTAAAAGCACTCACTTTTGGAAAAAATTTCCGTAAGCAGGTTTATTATTTTTTTTCTTCTTACAGCTTTACATTAACTGTTGGATAAAAAGTTGCTGGCAATAACCTGTACTGTGAAGAGTAGAGTCGTACTAGAGAGAGTAATAGTGACACTGATACTTTCTCACTTTCATATGTGGGCAGTGTGCCAAAGCTGGATTACATGACTAATAGACAGTCCACAGCACTGTCCATCCCAGTGACATTAAAAATGACAAACGATTAATGAATGTGTAATTACGGCATGCCATAATACTCTAATGAAGTGGTACCACAGTGGGAATACTCGTGCATATTCTACCTTCCATAATGAGCTTGACACATATGTATCGTATTTGTACAGGGAGATACCATATGGCGGAACGGAGAGAAAACCATTGTTTATTCCAGACTCCATCTCTTTTATTGCAAATCACTGTCACCACCAGGATCAGAGCTTTATCTTCACACCATCATATTGAATTATCCATTTGGCTTTAGGAGAAATAGCCTGATAGAGACATTCCCCATAAAAATGCCTTGGTGACTTACTCTTTCTGTTCTCTGTCTTTGACCCTGATAATGACCGGAATAGAGGCTTTTCATGAATATAAATATAGAATTGGATGAAAGGCAATTTTCTTCTGTGTGCATAAAAAGAACCCTCTTGAACATTTAATGTGGAGTAGTGTTTGTCAAGAAGGTGCTGTGTTTTTGCAGTTTAACATCACTCAGTGGCCACTCTATTAGGTACAACTCTTCATTTATGTAAATCACTCACCCCCTCTAGAGAGTGAGTCACATGTAAATGAGGACTGTGTACACTGTAAAGCTTACGCACACTGTCAAGCTAAATGTTAGAATGCACATGATGCAATAATTACATGTTGTTTACTTTGAAAAATTGAATGGTTTGCGCCAGCATCTGAGACCTTACCAGGAATTTGTGCAGCACACAAAACACATGCAATCAGCTGCAATACGGAGGGCAAAAAACACCTTGTTCATGAGAGCTGTCAGAGAGTGATGAGACTCATTCAAGCTGACAGATGGGCCCAAAGTGCACAAAGAACACCACGATACAACCGTAATTCCTTGACGTGAGTAGGTTAAACCAGAAAAGTAGCTTAAATGGGGTGCAGTACGATGGAGGAATGGGAAAATGCTCCATGGGAACACGTTGATGAGCAAGATTGGGATGTGAACAACGTAACGCCAATACAATATGACGGAGGTTGTAGCAGTGATGGTGTGTTGATACTGCATTGTTTTCATTTCATAATTTTAAACCAATAAAATATCGTTTAAATGCCAAAATCAAACAGTGCTCACTATAAATTACCTTTGCAAATTGATATTTCAAGTACTATGAACATATAAATGTTATACATTAATATGAAATTAACCATTAAACATGCAACACAGATACAATCCCACACATATACGAAATAAATGTACATGTATACTTATAAGTATTGTATTGATATGTATGTTGCATTACAAAGACATGAGGAAACTGCATCATTTAGTGAGTGACTAAGTGGAATTCATTTAATAAAATAGAAATAATTAATTACATTTAATTAATAAAAAACAATATGCTTTCATCGTCTCTGTGTGTCTATTGTTTACCAGCTTGAAAAGTAGATATGTCTCTCCCAAGATGGTTTCAGTAACTCAAGACTACAACAGCCCACTTGTTTTACTCAAGTGTCACCAGAATAACTAGAGTAGTGATTTAATGTCATTTTAACCCAGATTGTGTGTCCAAACACATCCAGAAATTGCTATATTATCTGGTGCCAGAAGACTAACTACTCTCTATCAAGTCCAAACAATGGATCACAAATCAGCAAAGCACCTGAAACATTAGCAGCATGAATGTTTCACTGAAGTTACTTCAGAAAATGCTAGAAGTTATCCAGTCATCAAAAACCGAGATCCCTTTCAAAGCTTCTGGCATTGCTGGGTCTGTAGAAGAATTTGGTGCTCTATATGAATCACAGACAGCTTTGCATCATTGTCATTGCTGTCATCGCATCAATGGTGTACCTGCAGGGGGAATTAGAGTTCAAATTGCAGCAGCTACTACTTTCCCTGACCATGGGAGGCGATAACACCACAGGTGACGTATTAAAACGAAGCTGCTATTTCTTTCGTTTCCTGTAGCAAAGACTAAACATTTTCTTCTGCATTCTGCCAAATATGAGTCTGTTTGTGAGCGAGTCTGAGTTGCTAACCTGCATCTTCAGTTGCATCTATAACAAAACAGTTCGACCTCTAACCCTGGCTATGTTTTTCTAATACAATAGCAATGGCATTTGGAGTGTGAAACAAACGGACTTCCATTATATTCAAGCCTTTGCCAACAAGTTCACTTAAGGTGAGTTAAGTCTCTGTCTTTTTTGTGGTATACCAGAGTTTTTAAGTCTTGCAGCTGTGGTAACTTTCCCTTAGTTACATTCTAAAAAAGAAAGTGATCAATGGTAAGGACAATCACAGATAACCTTTGGGGTAGCTTTTCCTTGTTGGAGAGTGCTGAAAGAAGAGAAGGGACTGAGGACAGGCACAGGTGTTGCATAACGGCTCTTGGACAGATGGATATTTGTACATTATTTCGAGCAGGCTATGTTACATTTACTTGAGCTATTGTAAATAATAGTGTAAATAATTAGTGTCTATGTACGTCACAAATGTACATTTGTTTAATTACTTTCTCTACCAGAACAGGGCGACAAAAGTTCCGCAGTGTAGTTTTAAGGTTTCAATTTGTTGTGTAAGTCAGGTCTTTCCATCATCAAACAGAAACTCCAAACCTCTTTGCTTGCAGTACCTGAGGTAATGCTGTCTGTGTTTTATCCCAAGGTTTCTTGCAGCCTACCACAAGGCTGTTTGATGTTGGCCCAGGACCAGATTTCATTCGGTTTCCAGAGGGGGATGAAGTTCACCAGCAAATGATTTGCTATTCTCTATCAAACTCCATCCCAACATTTCCATTCTTCAGCTTGGGAAGCTGCCAATGTACCCAGCATGTAAATCACCAGAAAATGGTCTTATAACATACAATAAGTGATGATGCAAAAAAAAAAAAAAACAGAATGTTTATCAATGTTTATGGATGGTTTGTATTAGACTTGAATGTTATGAGTGAAAGGGTTTGTGCCATTTCTCTACACAGCCTTCATAATTGTGGGATAAAAGTACATCTTCAGAATTGGCCAGCAGCAGCTTCCCTGTCTTGGCATATCGATTGTATATTGATTTGATCACGATAAGTTTAATGGAGGCTTTCTGTTACTGCAGGAGGATGATGGCAGTTTTGCTTTACTATTGCAAAGTGGGAGTAATTATACCAGAACAAAATCTCTTTGCCTCCTTAGTAGAACATGAAAAATTCTTAGAGGTGGAAGCCAGACAGTCTCTCCTCTCTCTCATGTCTCTCATCTATAAGGGGACATTATATGGCCTGTCCACAGGGAAGATGCTAGAGGGTGTCTGGCTGGCTAGGGGAAAGTTTATGGGCTGTGAAGGCCAATTTAAGCAGGCTGCAGATGGAGTCCAAAACCGCCATGGTACCTTCCTTCCTCTATCACCCTCCAATAGAACGTTGAAAAAAGAAAAAAATCCACCATCACCAAGGAAACAAAACTCTTGTTCAAAACTATTTAACATTTTGAGTGGTAGTGGCATGGATTTGTGTATCGTAACCTGCTCATTAATATTAAATAAGGAAGTGACAGTTGGAGAGACTTGGCATGCACACTTGGCATCTCAAGCGGGATTGCAAGTGATGGCTGGGTGCTTTGTTTAATCCAATATGTGGTGGTTAAGTGAAAGAACAGCTGCTTTGGACTCCGAAGACCGAGGTGGTCCTTGGCGGTGTTGACATGATGTGCTCTAACTCTAAAACCATATGAATTTTACCGCAAAGTTATACCTATACTAATTTTATTTGGTTTTTATTTCATAAATATCATTGAATTACAACTATTACTCCATTTATTTAGATATGTCAACGTCCTGTAAAGGTGAAAAATGCAATGTTTGTTATCCTGAATATTCAACACACACTGGACATCTGAATGATAATTTAATTTCTTTAATGTTATCCATTTATTCATGATTAGTCTTTTAAATGATAATCTAATACATATCCATTCACAGCTGACTTTAAGTCTTTTGGCTTGGATCTTGGAAGGGTTTTTCTTTCCTTTAGACCTTTAACTAACATCACCTTATGCCGCACACTAAATATGCAGTTTGAAACAAAGCCACACACTGTAGCCATAAAGTGCATGATTAAAACGTGTCTTCTGTATTTATGGTGGATGACTTCCGTTGTGCTAGACTTGTTTTAATAGCCACACAAAGCTACAAAAATGTTAATGAGTAGTCATTGAAAATAACAATTTATGTCCCCCATTGTGTTTTATTTTTGTGGCTCCTTGTTGCCTGTGTTTATGAGTAAGGCCACATGTAAAGTCATATTTAATTACAGAGCATTATTGCTCAATGAGCCTTTGTTAATGCAAGCTAGTGTTTCAGATATAAAAGATAAAGAGACAGCACCTGTAGCCGAGCATAAATGGGAGAGTGCATTACCTTCTTCGGTGACATGGAATAACTGTATAATTCATTCACTACTGAACTTGGAGATACGAGTAATCTATTACTATTGTTTATTAAATTAGATGAAAAACAAAATTCTGTTGGTCAAATGACAGGGATCCAAATTAATATGTATCAGAAAAGGGAGCAGGGAAGCTGTTTATTGGAACTCCTCCAAGCTTTCAAATCAAACTTCGCAATAAAAAAACCTCCAGTTCTGAGATAAGATTTGGGACCCCCACAGCGATTCCACAGCATTGCAAATTCCTTGCCTTTGACTTCTTTCACTAAAAGACCGTTAGAAAATGTTGTTTGGCACGAAGCAAGTGCCGCCGGTTTTCGTTGGCGGTTTGTGCCATTGCATATGGGAAGTCCTTCAAAGTCAGCCGTCGTGCCGCAGGCAGCATTCTAATGAGGTCATCAATAACCTGCAACAGCTGCTCAGAGAGAGACCTCATCTGTTAAGCTCTAGCCACCAGTGACTCTGCCGTAACCGAACAAACAGCCCCAAAAATAATGAGAGGTATTCTATGGAACATACAGCATTACTTTACTATGAACCATTAATTGGTGAAGCTGTCGTGGATTTAAAAAGTGACAGCAGTGACAGTGAATGAGAAGGCTGCAAGTAAATCCCTCAGGAACCGTCACTTAGTCCACTGTGATACTTTGGGAGAATGAGCCTCTCAGAAAAAAAGGCAACAGTAAACATGTCACCCTCTACAAAGGATGCAGTCCCAAGTCAGGACCGAGTAAACAAACTTTGTAAGACCACCCCTCCGCCCCAACAGACAGGTGGATTTTAAAAATAACAAAACTCAGCCTTTTTTCTGATTAATTATTTTCTCGTTGTTTACAACCACAGATCCATACATAACGTCAAAAACGCAGCCATGGAACACATCATTCTGCTAGATTTGAAGAAAACACAAATAGCAGCATCCAAGGTATTGTGCATTTTGTGCAATAAATAAATATCCTAACAGAGCCACTTAGATAACTTAGTAAAAGTGCAATTTTGAAAATGTGGTCCTAAAATGATGACATGAATCATTCCCAAATGTTTATTATCTGATTAGCAGCATCCGAGATAACTTGCATTGCTCAATGAATAAGAAAAGCACACTCTGGTCAGTCTCTGTTGTGTGTACTTTGTTGAGTCCACAAAGGTAGCACAGTAAAGAGTGGCATGGGTCTTTTTAACTCTATTTAAAATCCAACAAGCACATCTCAAGAAACACTGACTCGGGATCCATTTGTGTTAAGATGTATGTCCTGTGTAAAAGTATGTTTGAGTTAATTCATTAGTTTGACATGCACACATCTCGTAGAATTGTCTGTGGAGGCAAACCCTAGGATGAGTAAAGGACCGGCTTCAGAAGGAGGTCCAGAAAAATGTGCAGGGTTTAAAAATGTGGAGTTTGCCAACGGACATTAAGGTTGTATCTTTCTATGTTGAACCAGATTGTCTGTGGTCTCCTCAGCGCTGATATTAAACAATCAACTGAAGATCAACTTGTTGTCTGCTGTGTGTATTCAATTGCTTGTCTCTTGGTCCAGAACATTCAACCTATCACACCACTATGTCTTCTAATCTTTACGACTGGCCCCTTTTGAGTTATCCAACAGATGCTTTAACATTGATTTAGCAGTTTTACACATATATTTAGCAATCTGCTTTCATATTACTGGTCTACAGACGCAGACAGATTGAAAAAAAAAAGGATAAATGAGTTGCAATCCATAACCTTTGCTATATTTCATTGTGAAGAAGAGCAATAGTCTACCATACTAGAAGAACTGGTTGGTTTCTGGTGTCCTGTTGCTATCTAAATGAAAAGGCCAAAGTGACCTTCTGGTTTTGATATTGGAGGTAAAATTTGGATGAATGACTTCTGATCCTCAGTTTCTTTTCTTGAAACATGTCAGTGTCAAGCTTTTGCCGGTCTCACCTTGTTGTATGGTATTGGTTTTCATCATCATTGCATGGTTGACCCCTTCTCCATCCCACTGTTGGAGACAACACAAGCTCATCTATTTGTTTGACATTTGCGGCATGGCACCTGTAACCTGGAGGAGGCCTCTCATGCCTCTGTAGCTGTCAGAGGAACATGAGCAAAGACAGCGAGATCTCTCTCTCCCTCTCTTTTATGGATTTAGCCCACAGTTTATTCTTGCTTGGATAAAGCAACACCAAGGCAGAAAACAGGTGCAACTCAGCTTGCCAGTAACAAAATGTCTGCCAGCCTATTTAAAAAAGTCTTTCTAAAGAATTCTGTTTAAGTTTAATGTTGAGGTTGAACTAACAGCCAGAGTACACCCAGTGAAATTATATGCTTGCCAGACGTACAACTAAGATTCTGTATACTTATATAAGTCTGCACATATTTACTTGTGAGATATGGAAGAAATACCCCAGGGATATATTTATGTGCATCTTAAACCTTAAAATAAATATACGAAGAGGGCGTACATTATCATCTCAAATAAAAGATTTGTCCTCGATTTTCTAGTTCACTTGGTTGAATTTATTGTTGGTAAAATGCACATTTCTGTCAGTGCTTCCCACTCATGCTGGCCATTAGTTTGACACTGGTTGGCACATGAATATGTCACAATATGGGTAATAAAATGTTGACCCCAAGTAATGGTACAATAAAGAAGGCAGCATATTAGATTCATTTTGTGGTAACATATTTGTGCCTTGCAACTGTGCAACTTCTCGGATAAGAAGTTTCATCTCTACAGAAGCAGGTCTTCGCTCTTATCTGCTAACCATTATGAAATGTCATGGTATACCAAGGCAGGGAGTGTAGTGCTTTTAAACCAAAGAATAAGAGAGAAGAGAGATTCGATTTGCCATGACTAATGCTAGCTCCTATCACACCCACTGATATCTCCCACCAAGTTTCTGCGCCACAGGTGTTTCACACACCTCTGACCACAAAACCCTTTTCATACTGGACTATTGGCTGAACCATCGATTTACAAAAATCCGATTGGCGTATGCTTGGGTCACAAAACGGTAGTCATTAGCTGTTGTTGAAGTAATTATTTCCATTTACCACACAATTAATGCAAAGATGTTTTAGAGTGAATGTTTTGAAATGAACGTTTTAATCATGTTACTTTTAAGCTCAGACTCTCGCAAGATTTATCCTTCGAATGGGTGAGTAGGCCTCGCTGTGACGTTGGGCAACACGAGGAACATTTCTGATAAGCCCATCTTTCTCTGTAGCTCTGCCAAGATGGCACACATGCAGAGAGGCAAGTAGGGATGGTGGTGGGAGGATTAGGAAGAGGTTATACCTGAGGCTCACCGGCAGTAGGGCACACTAAGGGTGGCAGTACAGGTTCACCAGATGCAGCTGGAGCATGGCCACTTAGTCACAGATCAGATGGGGGAGGCTAATTATAAGAAACGTAGCAGCTGAGAGCAGCCTCGCCACAATACTAATATGAATCCAAAGAGTTAATGAATGAAACAGGATTGTAAAATAAATTCATGCAAGTCTTTCTTGTCTTAAAGTACATTCATGTAACACATGCGTCTCTTTTTCTGAGCATTTAGACTCCCCAACCCTCTTTTCTCTCCATTTTATTATGAAGCTTTTCTTCTATTAATGTACCTCATCTGTCAATTAATCACCTTGATTATACATTTATTTACCTAATGGAATCGACTTAGCCCTGCCAGTCCTCTTCAAAATGATGTATTGCTCGTATTGATGGACTGATTTCTGTAAACTGCTTGTGTTCCCCTTAATTGTCCTCATTGATTAATTTTCACTATCTTGTCACAAATGTCTCCTTTATTTAGTCCGCACATGCATTTGTGTCTGCACGGGCGTCAGACCTGTTAAATTAACAGTCAACAGGCTCCCTTCCAGCAAAGCTCAGGTCACCGGCGATTACCATATCATAAAATGAGGAGTGATCTCCGTTTTGCTGATAAAATCTGATAAGTCCAATTTAAGCAGCAGGGCAATGTACATTCTCTGATAAGGGCATTAGATGCAGCATTTTGCATTTAGGCAAGAAAGGATACTGTACTTGGATGAGACGCATTTAAGTCGGCAAAAAGAGTATACCATGCAGTCTGACCTCTCCTTGTCCTCTCTGTAACTTCAGCAATAGTTAACATCATAATGTTGCTATTTATGGCACCTGTTAAATAAGGCAATATCTCAGGATCGATTTTGCTGCCGCTCGCTCTCCCCTTTGGCACTCTCTTCCAACACACGTTGGATTTGATAACTCAAGCTCTATTGATTTTTCTATAAGCAAAAATAGTCTGCACAGAGGCATAAACAAAAAATATTGGTTATGTCCACATGCCTTTTTAAAGATCAATATTGAAATGTTTTTGTCTGTGCGCGTAACTTTACAAAGATGAACTGTACAATTGATGCATCTTCTCTAAAACAAGAACAAAAAGAAATCAAATGTGAATCTATCTATTCAATTTTTCTATCGGGCTATATCAATTCCCAGGAAAGTGTATACAGTCTGATTGTCACATCACGACTTCATATGCTTATGGTATGACACTGGAAAGAGTATCGCTTTCGAGTTGCAAGATTGCCTTGTATGCTATACATTTTCCTGCCGAGTGCATGTGGAGGAAATATGTTTTTTGGGGGGATGAAGCTGATAGAATGGTGAGGTGATATACAGAGAGATTGCTGGCGAGACACAAATAGAAATACACAATATGCAACAAATGCAGAAAAGGTAATGGGAAGGCGGTGTTTGGATGGATGTCTTGTGGGATGGAAGCAAAAAAAAAAAAGGAAAAAAATAAATAAATCTGGGGGGAAAGTGGAAAGAGAGGGGCCACAACATTCAAATGGCAGATTGGGATCTAGCTTCCTGAGTTGGGGAGAAAGTGACAGAGACTAATGGATTTCTGTGCCTGGTGTGATTAAGAGGCTGTACTAAACCTGAGATAATGTGCTGATATCTGCTGGGAGCTGCTTGACGCTGGCTGATCATAATCAGTGGACCCAAGACAGTCGAGAAGCCGCTCACCTTTCTGCAGCGTTCACCTCGCCCTACATGTCCACTTTGGTTACGTCTGGTCCAACAGTCTGCCACTATTACAATAACACAGTGTTGATTCGGTTAAAATGTTTTAGCTTTTTGTGCTTCATATTGAGCATAACATAACCATTATAGGTCACGTGATGTGCAGTGGAAGTGTAGGCAATGTTCTGTTTCCGTAATTCTATTGAGTGAGTGGCAAATACCGCTTTGTAAATTGGGAAAGTTAAAGTTTCATGAACCAAACACAGGCTGCGGTGCATGAAACATTGCTGATGATCTTATGCATGGTCCTTGGGCTTCACTACGCCGTTGCACATTTTAATTTTAATCTTAATCAATGTTCCGTGCTCTAATGAGAACACTGGTTTTTACACGCTTGTTGACCTGCCATATCAAGATGTACTAAATGTGATCAGAGTCTTATTAGCCTTGAGAAGGTAAGCACTAGCCTCTAGCACCATAACAACAACCCAGACGACCCCTTACCACACAAGAACTACCGCGAGATATGTTTTATTTTCTAAAGGAACGACATTCCTTGATGAGTCGGGGGTATCAATTTAAATGGACTTCAAGGCAGCACCTGTGGAAATATGACTCTCGTCAATTCATTCCATACTGTCATTACCACTTAACTGGTCCAGTGGGATTCCTTTACTGCAGAATAACAAGTCCCTGCATCGTAACAACCATATGTCCTGGGTTTCCCTCGGGAAATCGCCAACGGCTGCCCAGATCCAGTTTCCTTGCTGTCAGTTTCAAGCAGAACATGCCTGACAGCTATATGTAGAACCACCAAGATGGATCAGGATGAGATACTTTGCTTTCAATCTGAATAAAAATCCACAATTACAGCGTGAAGGCTTTGCTGATTAATGTTGGGAAAACTTTCTCTCTGAATTACAGCATCTTGGACTGTGGTGCCTTGCTTAGAGCATAATAATATCAGATTTATCGTGAGATCTAAAGCCATGTTTTTTGATGGTATTAAACTCAGCAGCGCTACTATCATGTGTTTTACAGTCATAGAAATAATTATAATCTGTCAACGCTAAAGGTGTTATGCAGATTTTTTAGATAAAACGTCAGTTGATCAAAAAAAAAAAATGCTATTTAGGGTGTTTAAAATGAGGCAGCTAATCATCTTATCTGCCCCGAAGTAAAAACCTTGCACAGCAGTGTTTGAGATGAAACACGTTTCACTCTGGCTTGATCTGAATGTAAACTAAAGGAGTAGACCTATACAGGTGGAAATCACACGGTATGAGCAGCTGAAAATATTTAGACAGAATGCTTTTTAATGCTACTTTACTGCATTGTCTACTGTGCTATTACAGGCATTTTAAGAGCAAGCTTTAATATTCCTAACTCTCAGTGTACTGGCACTTACAATATGATTTGGAAGGAATTGCACAAATGAGTAGGATAGCTCATTTGTTTATTTTTTCCCCTCATGTTCATTATTGAATTAAATGACACAATCCAATTAGTAGTGTGCACTACCCTTTCTTGCAGTTTGATTAAGCAAGTAAAATACTAAGGCTGAAGCTCAGACAAATTATGTTGCATTACAAATCCTCCAGATCACAGGGCTTTTCATTCATGTGCAAATATATTATACATAAGCATAGTATTACACATCCTACAGAAACTCTGAGATTCAGGCTGAGAACAAGAATGCATTCATCTTAGTGCTAATCTGTCCAAAAACAGCTAGTTTGATATGAATGTCTTTAGTGTCTGGTGGAATGTAGACTTGAGTACTTGAGTATTTCCATTTTATGCCACTCCATATTTCTACTCCACTACATTTCAGAAGGAAATATTATACTTTTTACTCCACTACATTTCTTTTAAAATCGATTCCATCTTCCATATAGCTTCAAATTTTGTGATTTTTCTTCTGATAAACTGAAGGACCAAATGTTCTGGTTGAGAAAATTCAATTTCTTTGACATAGACATAGTTTCTTTAAAAACACTTGAATTAGTTGGAAAACAGGGCTATTTTTCTGAGCTTAAGTTGACTTTCTGTTAAATTAGCTCTTGTTTATTGAACCAGTTCTGCTCAGTAGTCTTGAAACCATCTAGCAAAGTAGCCCCCAATTCCACCAGTTTTGAGCAAAACCACTGTAATCAAGGACTGGATTGCATAATGCACAACAGAGGTAAACAGTAGAGGCAAGATGGACCTGCAAGCATTTGTTGAGTTATTACGGATTATTTGTTTTTCATCCAAAAAAAGGTCAAGACATCAAGGTCCACATGCTATGTCTGCGGAAAACCAACCTTTCCGGACCTGAACGAATTTATTTTTTGGTTGAAATACTCTGAATGGTTCAGAGTTAGATGCATAAACCAGAACATAAACCGGAAACTGTTACATGGTGTGTTTCTCGCAGGACAACACTACAAACATACAATGATCTTATAGATTATGATGCATTGCTGGTGATTACTACCCAACAGTATATAAAGTAGTTAAAATCAGCTCAACCTGAAGCAACAACACCATGCAACAGAGACAATATGCATGCAAATGCTGTGCATGTATTTATATTATCATTTTTCTAGGTAATTATGAACATAATTTGAAATACAAAAAAACAGATTTCACTGGTTGCTGTCTAACAATGTTATCATTAGACTAAACATTGCCTTTGTCATCGCAGTTATTCTTGTAATATCTCTTCCCTCCTGTTGGATTGTCAGAACAACAAATATCTGAATAGAAATGACCTTAATTTTGCGGGAACATTTAATTTGGCTGGAGAGCGTGTTATACATACTGAGGAATAGCAACATGTCAGGCCTGCCAAGCTGATCCCCCAAAGTAGCTAAAAATGACACCGCTTACAGCCAGCACTGTCTTCAGCGAACGTGTGTGCCAAGTATTTTGGATGCCACTACAAATATTTTACACATCGGGTGCAGAGGATGTTTTGGTTTTTGTCTTCCCTCTCTCTCTTTTTTTTTTTATCCTGCAAGGGAGAGCTGTAACTCAGGTAAACCGTGTTTTCATTGTCAATCAAACAATCACTTGACAAGGTTTCTGGAAAAAAACCTTTCACTGTGTCCTAACACTGTGATGGTATGTCTGCTGGAGAACAACAACAGATGAACGTTATCACTTCTTATTTTCTAAAAAATGTGACAGGTGTCATTTATAATCCACTGACATACTGCAGCTGGCTCTATGGAGGCATTGCTTCAACATGAGGAGAATTAAATACTTTCTCCAGCCATGTACCGGGGTGAATAAACTGCCAGAAAATATAACGTATGACCCCAATTTCCCCGATGCTTATGACAGATGTCTCTCCTTGCAGGTCAGAGTGAATGTGAAGAGGTTTACTTTCTCTTTTAACCAATCTTTAGCAAGGGTTGGGACATTAACTTGGCAAAGCATGTGGTCTGTAATCTGGGTGAACGGCTGTATCATATATCAAATCTCTTGGCAAGAGTCCTGGGTTCAAAACCAACAGACACAGAGTAAGACGCCTGCCTGCCTACTGCTTACAGCACTTATGACAAAAAAGAACGAATCTGTTCCCAGCGCTCAAAGCAACGCTCGCTTTTACTTACTGGTACGCTACATCCTGAATGATTGATTTCATGGCTTACCATTACCATATGTTAGACAAACATATCTATTTGTCTAGCAGTGTTGTCTTAAATGGAAAACAGTGTGGTGCACTTGACCATTCTACAAAGACAACATGATCAATTGGCACACAGGCTTTCCACTCAACAGACTTTAAAAATCAAAACTGCAAACCAGCGCTTTGTCAAAGGGACGTCAGTAGAGAAATTGAGCACTCACGAAACAATGGAATAAAGGGGGAGAGCATCTATTTGCAATAATAAAGTGCAAATACAAGCAGCCGGTCCTTAATGGAACTCCTCACTGTATCGCTCATTGCCTGGGCCCCCCAAGGCTTAGCAAGATTGAATACACCATATGTTTATCCGGAGCTTTTCCCTTTCTAAGTGGCACTGACGGCATGGTTTTGACACTACCCTTGTCCTTCCCATAATACATCAATCGAAAAGCTCATTTAGGCAGTCACTTCCCAGACACCACACACAAAAAGGGACGGGGGCTTTTATTTGGGCGTTAGATCCCTGTTATCCATCCACTTTGTATATCTTACATCATTTATCTGCTCGGAGGTTTTACTTTGTTGGGCTGCAGATGTACAGAATACCACATACTGTAGTAATGCTCAAATCCCTAACCCACATATGTCCAACAGCATCTTCTAGGGATGTATTATATATTGTTTTGATGCCTAAATTATGGTACCATGCCAAATTTGTTGGCAGGTGTCATGGTTGAAGGCATTAGGGTGTACTTTGGTGATACAGTGTGCAATTTACAGTGTAATTGACTGAGACTACAGTTTAAGTTCATAGTATGGATCAGATGGGTACAGCAAAAGAAATCCAGGAAATTACAATATACTATGTATTATTCTAAATACTGGGCAACTACAAGGTACAGTACTTGGGAACAGAGCTGAACAGTTTATAACAAAGACATCCTGCAGTAAGTAATTATGGAATATGTATTTTACAGTTATGTGTTACTTAAAACTACCTTTTTCCCATGACAACTGGAACGCTTTTGTTCACGTTTGTTCTTATATTTTCCCACGTGGTGTCATGTCAAGTGTTCTAACACTGTGTTTGTTGAGTAGGCGGTCAGACAAGGTTGTACAGTTGACATCACTCCACTTGTTCCTGATGCCTCAGCTGACTCACTGGGGGTATTTATTTTTATCAGGTGACTCCTCCGATTTGTTGTCATGGCAGAGGCAGCTGCTTTTCACAACACAATGTCAGCCAACAGCTTCAACTTTGTCAGTAAATTCTGCCATCTACATTGTGCTATTGGATACAGTCTCAGCTCCGTGTGTGAACTGAGCTCTGATTACGATTTTGTGATATCCGTATCTCATCTAACCTTGTAATGATATTCCCTCCCCCTGTCTCAGCAGCTCTCCTCCGCCCCCCAGTTACCCTGCTGCTGCTGTACGGCCATTTTTAGCCCCATAATTTCCTTGGCAGTAAGCTCCTGATGAGGTTGGTCAGGGATGAGGACTTCTATTAACTCAAATGTTGTACATGAAGGGAATTGCAGACCCATAAAGCAAGGTCTTGTCAGTCTCCCAGGTGAGCTCTAGCATGAAGAGCATAGCCTCCCTCTCCTCCCACTGGCAGATTTGCCTTAAAAGTTTCATCGCCCGAGGGGGAAGGTAAAAACTTCGGGAAAGCTGCTTGATTTTCCCCTCCACTTCTCCAGAATTCATGCTCTATCTGCTGTTTAGTGAAAAAACAAGCTTAACTTAGTAATAAAACATTGAAGTGCATTTACAATAATTACATAAATTGAGAATATTGGGTGTCATATCAGAGAAGAAGAATGGATCAGGACATGGTAGGGTCCAAACATGGCTCAAATAGGCTCAATATCCCTGGAAATAAAGCCCAAAAAACAAGCAAACAAACAAAAAAACATCTACTATATACTTTCAAATCCAGCTTTGCAAATGTTTCATGAGGAGAGAACCGCACAGCACTTGTTAGACCTCAAAGATCCATACAAGGCCTAGTGGTGAGCCTTACCGACTCCCCTGCGTTCCTTCTCAAATGCTGAAATGCTGAGAATGCTGATGGCCTTCATCACCTCACACCTTGACGACTGGATCAGCATTCTGTATGGCACATCCACCAAAATCCTCTGCAAACTGCAAAATGTCCAAAAGTCAGCCACTCACCCGCAGCAGACATCACATCACCACAGTCCTTCAAACCTCCACTGGCTCCCAATTCAACAAAGAATACGGTTCAAAATTCTCCTCATCACATACAAAGCCCTCCACAACCTAGCTACCTCTTACCTCACTGACCCCCTGCTACCTGCAACCTTAGATCCGCTGACACGAACCTCCTCACTTCTCTCACCTGCTTGAACCTGGAGGGGACAGGGCCTTTAAAAATGTACACAAAACCCATGTATCTAAATCTGCTTTTAATCTGGGATCCATCCATCCTCACCACATGTGGTTACTACTTAATATTTTTGCTTCTCCTGTTTATAGATATAATAGTAATTGTTTTACTGATATTGCCTCTTCTGTTTGTTATTGTCCCTTTGCCACCATGTAAAGTGCCTTTGATGACCTTTTAAAGCGCTGCATAAAACAAATATATAATTGTCATTATTATTGTTGTTTACTGTAAACTATATACAACATTTTCTTGCAGCAGAATGTTTTCTATCCTGTCCCTTTTTCAAATAATTTCTAACAGTTAAAAGCCAAACATATGAGCCGAAATCATGTTAAGAGGGAGCACTTACAAAATAGCCTACCACTGGCAGCCTGTAGGAGGCAAAGAAGCAAAACAGTTTGACTGAGCCAGTCATTAATTTTTGATGAAGTGAAAATCTCTCAATCCTGTTCTCAGCTCTACAAACTGATGAGTGTTTGCTGGATATTGCCCTCATATCGCTTGTGTTCTCATTTCCTGATGTGCCCTGAGATCTCGAGGGAGGCATAGACACTTGTTAGACATTTCTTGCATCCATTATCCGTTTTTTTGCTTTGTTCTTTCTCAGCTATGGACTGTGTTATGTTGCGACTTCTCAGTTGTTTTATATTTCGTGGAAAAAAAATGCACCTCCAGATTAAATGTACAGATCTTCAAAGCTTGTGGTTTGATATGCACTCTTAATAGCTGCCATTAATGTAGCTCTGCATGTCTCTGAAAAAAAACTAAATCTGGACTGACTGGCAGAAATTAAAGACACTGCAAACCGCATATTTTCTTTTGGAAATGGACAAAACATGCTGACAGGACTGCATTAAACTGCAATGTCACATTAGGACTAGACCTTGACATGAGAACGGTGGCAACTGTAGATCAAATTCAAATAATTAATCAGTTAAATTAGAATAAACTGATGGAGCGATTAAGTCCAAGATCACTTCATTCAGACTATTGATCAGGATTCTAAATATAACTGAATGACACAACTGAAAACCACTGTTTGTTGAGATTTGCTTTTCATGTTCTATATACTTGATACACTTCATTGCCGTGTTTTTATCGAGCATGTTGGCAGTTGCAAAGGATTTAGATGCCGTAGAATATTTCGTATATTATCCTGGTCACGGCACAGTAGGATGCTGTGCAGACAGCAGAAACAGCGTTGCTGATGGACACATTAATGCATATTTGCAGCAGCAGAAAATGATCTTCATAGCTGGAATCAGTGAGGCTGAGTGCTGCTTAGTGTACTGGAAAAAAATAAATAATATGATGCAATAAATTAATGAAGAATCACTACTGCCTGAAGGGTTGGTTAGGAATTAAAATTCTTCCCTTTATACCTTTTTTTTTTAACTGCTATAAGTAGAATATTAGGCTGTTTTTGCATAATTAAATAGGTAAATTATGGTATGTAAATTAAAAACACTTGTTTTTTAGTTTACTACATTCATTTATTTTGATATTCGAGGTCAATATGTCATAACAGTGTGGGAGAGTATTAATATAGCAGAGTATAAAATTGATTTTTTTTCCATTTACTCCTCTTGGGAAAGCATGCATTTTATTTTTTCACCGTAATATTCAAACCATTATTCAGAACTTATTTTCTTCTGAATATCCTCTGCTTTCAGCTTGACTAAAGCTTGAACATGCTCAGCCTGGATATCCATGGACATTCCACCCACGTAACACACTGAATGAACTCTTATAATTTGGTTGATAACCTCTGCTGTTATGTCAGCAGTATAACATTCCCAATGAGGTGGGATGTAGTGTAAACAACAGTGATTAAAGCGTGTTATCTACCCTGCCTTTTGACACTTGTATATCTGAGGCTGGGTTAAGAAGACACATGCTGTCAGGCAATAAATCTTGGTTATTTCCCAAGGTCTAACCATGTTTACACTTAGAGCGCTGCCTTCAGTTGTGTGGAGAGTAATATCTCAGCCGGTCACATCGGTGTTTGGGAAGATGTCAGTAACCTTTCTGTCAAAACAGGTGTTCTTTTAAAATCTAGATATTCAGTAGCAGCTAATGCAGAAAGAAAATCAGTAATCATAGATTCATAAGGATTGTAAAGCCGCATCCAAGTCACAAAACTGCACAGGAAATAATAGACTTAGACAATAAATGTCTTCGATGTTTGGCACGGCTTGTAAATGAAAAATTCATAGGCAATAATTACTGATTTATGAGGATTGTAAAGCTGGGCAGAAAACGTATGGATTGCTCCCAATTTTAGATTTAAGTGGTTGCTCCAAACTACTTTTAGAATCAGGCTGAATTTCTGCCACTTTGACTTTATTGGTGTTTTATTGTTAATTGACTCATCATGGTGTTCGAGAGGCCCAAAGTGGTATATTTTGGTCATCTATACAGGATGATAAAAGCTGGTAATGTGTATTACCATATGTGGTAAATAAAATGCTACAGTGTCATCTACTCTGTAATCTACTCTCAGCACAGGCATTGATTTTGGTATGTCAAGGTATGTCCCTCAGATGAACTTCATTTTAATATGTTAAGTCAACGCAAGGTTGCTGTAGTAAAGCTACACATTGTTAGCTGTCGGCTGCACTAGCAGTAGCGTCTTTAAATCAGAAAAAAATGAACATGTTGGTTATGTGGTTTGAATTATTCAAACTTTACAGAATTACAGGTAGTTTTAGATACTGAATATGAATTTCAGGTGTACATTTCTAAGATAAATAGAGCATGTGCACATACAAAACTCTACACTGTACACTGGTTGTCCAACAAATAAAGTTAAAAACAAATCTACACCCTTTATAAGTCATGAAACTGAATAGAAATAGTTGTTTGTGGTAATGCAGACAGTGCTATTATGACAAATATTGCTAAACATGAAATGCAATAATGAAGGATTTCATTACACATTTAAAGCAGCACTACAGAGAATTCTGCCATCTATCACTACACAACTGGTTCTACCTATGAAGGTGTCTGCCTGCACTTTAATGAGAGTTGGGGTAATGGGCTGTTTAATCTGGCCTCAGAGCTGGGGAGAATATTATGATTAAGAATATGACAGTGCCACTTCCACACCTTGAGAAAGTGATGATTCTACACATGTTGGTTGTCGCCTTGCGTTAAACGGCTGTTTCATCACTGTCAGCGACAGATGCCGCGATCTCCCTTCCGCCGTACTGAGCCGCAGCAGAGGAGCCTCATCGCAACAGACTAATACGACGAGGGGAGGAAGCGTTCACTGGTGTGCATTTTTTCTGTAAAAAATATCAATACAGTGATATGTGTTTACGCAGGAGATACTGCATCATCCTGAACAACAAGTGTCCCCCTGATATCTGGCTCCAACATAGTGTCACAAAAACGCCTCAGACAAGGAAGAAAGCCATTTACAAGCCGATCCCCAGCTGGAAATGTGACTGTAGCTGTAATTCATCACCTGTTTCAAGGGAGGTGCACTGCTGCTGGCCATTAGGACCACTGAGGGTTTAACCACAGCCCAGCAATGAGTTGTAGTCATAAACTACTAGAGTGCAATTGTGTGGATCTGAATGAGTAGGTTGTGCACTCAGTGATGGAGTACCCAGACTTCACTGCACCTCTGAGCTGGCCAGCGCTGGATCATTTGGACGTCATGCTGTTGAAGTGCAATATAAATATAGATTGTTCTGCTCTCACTGGGGAAAAATCCATAACCATGACCTGGGAGGCTTTGGTCTTGGGCTAACATATGGCCAAGGCCAGTTTTTATTTGCTGAAGGCAAACAGGACAATCTATAAAGAAACGTAACCTGTATGGATTAAACAAGCACACGTGTGCTTTTGAGGAGGTCCAGGGGAGAGTTTGTGAATGTACAACACAGCAGACTGAAGTTGGCTGATCCTTGTTTGACTTCTGTCTTGGTTATGCAGTATAGGAATGAATGCTGCATGCCACTTGGACTTTAGGAACTCTTAGGCCTAAAAAATGCAGTAATTTTCTCTAGAGCATGCAAAAAAATCAGAACAGAGGTGAAACTTTGTGAGAAGAAAAGAGGAAATATGAAGAGCCTCATGTTTAAAATGCAAGTGATACTTCTGATTCGGGTTTGGTGATAATCCAATGTTATGTATTGACTTTCAGTGGAATTATACAGTGCTACCAATTTCATCATTTCTCAGAATTCAGCTGTCAGAATAAATTGGTCTAGCAAGCGTCCAATTATAAACTTTATAATGCTGCTGCTTTCACTGCAGCTTGAATAGGATTGTTTAGTTATCCAAACTAACTGAAGGGGGTCAGAAACACCAGAGCCAGGGAGGTTAGCTGAGTAGTAAGTGTAAACAAGAACCCTTTTTGTTCAGCAGACTGAACTCCCAGTGAACGCTGACATGATGATGGAGGGAGTCCGGATGGGACCTTGTCATTGGGCCACAGCGCCATCCCCCACAGCAGCGCCACAGCGGATGTGGATGCCACCGCTCTGTCCGTTAACATAGAAAAAAAATGAGGGAGAGGTAAGCTGAGGACTGTAAAACAGGGTCAGTGGGGACTCCCTGTGTCTAGTTCCACATCAAGAGATGAGAGAGGACACACAAGCCTGGCTTTTAGAGAGAACACATTCACAGAGCGAGCAGTGAATGGAGCTCTGTCAATTTGCCAAAGTAGCTTGGGTGATTAACATTTGAACTGTGGCACATCAAGAGCCCCCCTGTGGATGAATGGTCATTCTATCAGGCTCATTAGGGGAAACCTATTCAAGGATGCCAAGCACAAATTGCCCAGGCCCAACTGTCAAGCATGGGCAGAGAATGACAATGGCAACCTAAAGTAAACAGTCGCGTCTCGTAGACCGCTCAAATCCTCCGGTAAACAACGTTCAGAGCCAAGATAAGTAATGAGCTTCTTAAACTGATGGACTGTGTCATAATAATAACCCGTGTAGCACCATGCTAAATCGTTTCAATGCGGTCGCCTCCTTGGAGTAAATAACATCACGGGACAGGCAGCTTGGTGGCCGATCAACCAGCTAGTGAGACACATTCATTTTTTGATTTTCATTCTCATATAATCAACTAGTCTTTACTCTAAAGACACAAATATGTATTTTACTTTTATTTCAGCTTATATATGATGTTTGCCATGGACATAAATACATTTTAAAATGCACTGACAACATAATTCCATCTAATATTGCAAAAAAAAAACAAAAAAAAAACAGCACATCCTCCATGTGCTTTCCTGCCATCCACAGACCCCTCATCAAAAATGTATGGACTTTACTCTCACGTACACACAAACAAACAGAGGCCAAGAAAAACAAACACCACAGCAGTCTCACAAAAGCTACACTGCTTCTAACAACTACATGCATTCAAATTAAGAAACCCAAAGACCTCAAGCACAAGAAAACACAACATGCAAACTCGCTTACTGATATTTTCTCAAAATATGGCTGGATACTTCACATTTATTACTGCAATGCACAAAAAAGGACAATCCGTTAAACAACTGATGAAATTTATTTCTCAGACTTGGGTCAGACTTGTTAAATTTGATCAATAAAAGTTATGCATCCTCTCATGATCGCAATAAATAATCTTTTTTTTATTGCTATATCTCATCATTCGGACCTATTATTTTATTGTGGAAGATTTGTATGTAAACCTGTACACACTGAAGATGCCAAGAGCATGCATCCATGTGTTGCTGGTTTCTGAAACTGCGATTACAACTTGCAAATCAAGGGTGTGAATAGTGTGTAATGTACCTAGATCATATTTGTATCCTGGAAATAATAATACGGCAACCTAAATAAATTCATAAGGGGATTCAGTTTTACAAAATAATAGCATGACAACACAGATTTTCCATTTAGCAGCATATTTCTGCCAAAACCGTCTGTCTTCCAAGTCCTTAGTGGGACCACGGTTGTTTTGGCACAGAAAATGTTCACCGTTAGTGATTGCTCTCCCATATCTGTTCTTTTTTTTTTTCTCTTTTTCTTTTTCCCTTCTATCCTCTCTTCAGTTAAAAAAAAAAATCAACATGATCTTATTTGATAGACGTGTTTACCCAAGCTCTGGATGGAATTCATTAGCCATAATTAAGCATTTACTTGATCAGGAGGGTAAAAAAAAAGGATTATGTGAAGTCAGATTAAAGGGAGCTGAGTGAAACCAACGAAGAGATTATCAAGCGCTGCCAGGCAAGCAGGCTGCCTTTGGAGTTGGGCCCTCTCTGATCGCTATCTCGTTAGTGCTTTATTCGTCAAGCGCAAGCTAATGCCTAAAACAAGCTTGGCTTTATCCAGATTCTTCCGCAGGAGCATAACTCTGGAGATGTATTATTAACCGATTGTTGGAATGATGGGGGGAAAAAGAAGAGGAAGACATTTTAAACTGAAGTATTGACCTATTATTATCTTCAAAAGTTAATGACAGCAAACTTTCATTTAAAGTCATGTGTCATCTGGCCACTGGTTCAATGCTCTCTCTCCTTTCAGCTTTGTTTTGGTCTCCATCAACTCCTGAGGGAAATATCTGCTAAATGCTCCATTATGTTCACCGGCTATAGTCACCAACTTCGTCTTTGCTAAAAAAACATCCGTCTGCTGAGGCTGAAAATGAGGCTGATGAGTGAGCATGAGTGGAACGGCAGCTTTGGGTAATAATTCTATGTGGGTTTAACACCACGAGCAACTCCTTAAATATTACATGCAGTCATTTCATCCATTGTTAATTAGTACATCTTTAACAATACTAGACTTTATGGACTTTGACACGTCCATAATTGTGCATCCACATTTGTACTCATGGTTATCATGGATCAATGACTATGGTAAACCCACCAATGGATTTTCCGCAGTCAGAATCCAACAATCTGTTTAATTGCAGGTTTGCCTCTTGGAAGTCAAACACACCCGCTGTTTTCAAAAATCCAACTGCTTCTGGCTATTATAAATACATTACTTGGTTAAGAGTCTTTGTGGGCAGTAATGCTAATAGGGGCAAAGAATTACATTGGCATTTCAAGTGGACGGTTTCATACTTCTCACAGTGGATAACACAAACACAACATCTTTAATTTCAGCAGAATATCCTGCACTATCTACATTCTGTAAAGGAAATATAAAAATTCAGTTGCCTCGTTCATATTGTAGTGGCTGCAGAAGTATCAACAATAGATATCTGAAAACCTTGTGAACACAAATACTACTGTTGGTAAGTGGAAAAAGGTGTGTATTTATCTCGTGCTTTGCGTGAACTCTCCCTTTAAGTATTGCTAAAGTCTCCTGTATGAAGGGCTTCTGTGTTTTTCTTTTGGTTTCTTGCCTAATGGATAAGACGTAGTTGTCAGCGGATGAGTAATTCCTTTCACATCGCTTTCGCACATCCCATCCCTCCAATTATTTTCTCACCACTGATCTCAGTCAGTGGAATTTATATAGGAAAATCAGTAATAGAAAGTGACACTGACATGCCTCCCCACACATGAGTCTATGTTCAGTGATTAATGTAAAAGTGTGATTTAGGTCTAACATTACTGACCTGTTGATTTGAGGTCTGCAAAGTACAGCCTGTCAAAGCTCTGCTGGAACGCTGGGAGGAACCTGTAATGAGGCCTATGAGAGATGCCAAGTGGTTGGAAGCAGACGCATACCTGCTGCTGGCTCAGACACATGGCAGCCTAGAGAGCCAGGTTTAAGGATTACTGGATTTTTAAAGGGGGGAAAAAAAGGTGATAGATTTAAAGTTAACTGGACGCTAGTTGTTAAACTTTGATTCAAGCTTTTCTCTTTTAAATGGATGTCTCTATCAGATCAAAAAACATCACTCAAAATGTCTACTAACTTTAAAATTAATCATGCACGCTTCTCTTTAAGGATCATTTATTATTACCAGGACATAATCCTGAATGTATGAATATCAGGCTTTAGAAATAGCACTCAAAATGTCATTTAGTTAAAAACGAATGTAGCCTGAGCATGCTGGTGGTGGTTGATGGAGGCTAAAAAAGGACACATCGTTATAAATCTGCAGGGCTCTCAGACAGGCAAGCACCCTCCTCCATCTAAATGCTGCAGGTTTGATAACACTATGCCCAGTATGTCCTTGTGATCCTCTTTTGAATGGGGCCTGTGACACCTGGTTCAGTCGTGATTTTGAGAAAATTATAATCCATTTCAGATCTGCTGAATCTGCTGCACTGTGCGATAAGTGACTTTGACACCTGGCATCTGGATACAAGGACTAGTGGGTTAGTAGCATCACTGCTCCCAATGATAAAAGTAATGCATCGTAATATGACAGCCCTGCAATAAATCCTAAATTCATTAAGGTTATAATTATTTGAAAAAAAAAATGCTTATTTAACTTCAGTCAGTTTGGAGGCTGTAGCTTTTGTATTTGTTTTATACTTCTAATATTTAGTCTACGGACAAAACATTAGAAACAACTCTCAGTAAAACGCAATATTCATAAACATATTTCATCCAGAATGGATATGATTCTTTCTGACTCTGCACCGTTTACAGCATCATCGACATTGAAACCATAATCCTGCTGAGTCATCAGGAGGGTAGAATAATTTTAGCTGGGGATGCTGGCAGAATATGTACGTGCCATTCACAGTAAAGCTCTGATGTCACATGCCAGAAAGGAGAGTTATTATTACAACTTATTATTCCAAATATTACCATATATTCACCACACACCATAAATTATTGTGCCACCTTGCCACCTCATGTATTTATGTTTCTCATAACCAATGCCAGAAATAAAATTAGCATTTCTTCCCAACTTTGCATGCCATATGGACAAACATATGAATGAAGTTGGTCGCTTACTCTTTACAGATTATAAACAGCTGCCACACAATGATGATATTTTAAGGTTGTGTATGTTTTGTTTCCATATGGCACCAATGGCAAGAGCTATTTTCAGAGCTTCCACTATAGGATAATTATGACGTGGTTATTTTATTATGAGGAACAGACTGTAAGTTAGAATGTTTGTCAAAGGATCAGACGTAATGTTAATTAGAGGAGGTAGTTTAATCATCTCAGACTTTTTACTTAAAATGGTCTTTTATATACATTTCCAACATCAGCATTCACTGAGAACAATGGTTTGCGTGGCGATGGTGACCATTTAAATCACTTGAATAAATTAATAATGATTAATATGTTAATTAATATGTTCCAGAAACTAGTCGTAGCTCTGAGATATTGGAACATGAAATAAAAACACACGAACCATTTCTCTCACTTCTCATTTCCTCTCTAAAATGTAGCTTCCGGTACTACTTAGTGTTAAAGAGGTATGGTTACTTTAAACAACATTAATCTGTTTAATCCATAACTGATGGCTTATTTCATAAAATAATCTTAACTCATTAAAGAAGTCAAAGTTGCTGTGAGTCACTGAAAGCGGCCATGAAATGCAACCAATGCCAGTGGGAAAAAAGCTCCAAGGTAAACATTGATTTCAGAATATTTGATCATAGATATGTTTTGCCAAGGTGTCCAGGGTGTACCCCGCCTCTTGCCCAATGTCAGCTGCGATTGGCTCCAGCCCCCCTGCGACATTGATGCGGATAAGAGGTTATGGAAAATAGATGGATGGATGAATGTTTTGCCAAGGTCACAAATGAACCTCTATGTGCTGTAATGCAATAAAATATAGAAAATATGCACATGTATTTTTTTTTTGTGATTTGAGTGAACTGACAGTTTGTCAGAAGGTTTAATATTTACTTCTGGCAGAGGTAGGCCTAGGAGGGCTTCCAGGCTTTCTGCTAAGCTAAGCTAAACACAGCATGAGCCACTCTGTTCTGGACAAACGCAGATTAAATTAATATTGATCTTCTGTTTAAAACAGCAAACCAGCATATATCCCTTCATATTTATATCACAATAAATATGATATAGATAAGAGAGTTTAGGGGAAAAAAAAGAAAAAGAGTGGAGGAGAGAGAGATGCATCCACGCAGAACAAGGTGCAGCTGCACCCAATTAATCTGCCTGTATATCTGTGTGTTTTTGAAGATGCTGTGATGAACCAGCGAACTGTCCAGTGACCAAGTTGCCATGGCACAGTTCTGCTTGAAAAGGCAACACGTTTACACGGACCATTGACTTTATGCCCCAAAGAGGATCTGTCGATCTGGCCTTTCTTTTTCCTAATTTAAACTGTTTGCTTAAGTGTTTGCTCTGAATTAAAACAGAAAGGAACGAGATCTCCTTCAGCTTTTAACACTCAACCCCGAGAAGTCTCACAACCACATACTTGGCTGGCATCCATTTTGCTCTACCGTACAGCCGCCCTGCAGACATCAGCACTCATTTCCCAAACATGTTCACTTTTGTACAATGAAATGTTTGCATACAAATACTGCACGCACACGCGCACACATACACACACACACACACACACACACACACACACACACACACGCACCAATAAGCAAACTACACGAGGCTGTAACAACGTTCACTATGTGGCAAGAAAGTAAATCAGCTTGTACTTGAATATCCGCACATCACAGCAGAGCCCTTTGGTTATTGTAATTACAAAGTGCAATAAATCAAAATAGAAACTGGATGTGTTTGCTTTGGCTTTTCTCTTTCCCAGCTGATTTTTTTTCGCCCCCCTTTCTTTTTTTTCAAGAAGATACTACTGCTGATGCAGCTTTTCTTGAGACAACAAGCCCTGGAGAATTGCGCATGTCTCAGCATATATGAGAAATCGACATCAGGGGTAATGAAGTGACTAAAATAGGAGTACAGGCTGCCATATGATGTTGTGATAATGTATTTCTTCCTAGGGATCTGATTTTAGTGCAGTGATTATCATGCTTTTGATTACCTCATGACATAAGTCTTTAGCTCCTCAAACGACGTTTCCACTCTGATGGACATCCAAGGCACTGGATATTCACCGTGCGGTTTAGTTTAACAGAGTTATAAGTGTGTATAACAACAGACTGAAGATTAGATCAGGACAGTTTATGCTGTAGGGTGAAGCACAGTGACTTTATTAGGGGTGTGATGACCAAGCGGCCTGAATGTGACACACAGCTTCATCATTACTAGCAAAAGAAAAGTGACAGATGTAAACCAGCCTACTAAAAACAAACAGAGCGTTGGGTTTCCCAATAAACTAGTATTTGCAATAAAACTAGCAGAAGATTGACATCCTATTCCATTGAGCATTTAGGACCGTCAGTCCCATTTTGCTTGCCACACAGAAAGAGAGCTGTTACACCTCAGTGAAGGTAAATAAAAAGTGCTTCTCTTGCAGTTTTGACTCTGATTTTTCATTCACCTGGGCTGTCACTGACAAGCTGCAAAAGAATTCAGAATTCAATTTCAGCATTGTGGCACTGGTAGAAAAGGAAAGCATTCTTTCAGGAGGTAAATGTACCAAATTTCAAATGGGATCCGGCGTTGCTACAGTCAGCGAAGCCGGATTATGCAGCATTAAATCTGCATTGCTGTAGGGATAGATGTCATATTAGGTTAGATGGCAAAGGAAATGCATGGCTGGAGGTTTTCAATCTTTTGCGAACATTTCATGCAATCTTCATATGTGGGGCTGCGGCAGAAGCAGTAGGGAAACTCAGGAGAGCATGCTGCCCTTCCAACTGCCCCAGAGGCCAGCGAGCTGTCACTATCAGTCTGTAACAAAAGTCAACCCCAGTTTCATTTGTGCATTTCAGAGATCTGAGTCCCAGCAAGCTGTCAGCATTCTGCACTGTATGGAGTGAAGTGATGAAATCATATGAATAAAGACAGAGTGTAATCCATTTCTCATCACATTACTCATTGGAATAATTACAATTACTGTTAACAAAAGTAATCATTTACACTGCTGCTTACATTATTACTTAGCAAAGCTGTAGAAAGCTCTGTAAAGGTGCCAAAAACATTCACACCCACATGCCACATATTCTATTTTGAATATACATTAAAACAGAAAACTAACCTTATGGTTTAACAAGCAGCCAGCCCACATTTTGGAGGCATTTACTGACCATCAGCCACTTTCTTAAAAAAGGTACCCTGTAGATCTTTCTTGTAGACAAATCAAGCAGCAACCTCCGTGGCTGTAGCACGAAGCACGGAAGTGTCAAACTGGACCCTGTGTTTTGAATCATGCACTGTTCACATCCATGCTTGCAAGCTAGCAGCCCTTATTCTTCACCTGCCTTGGTTGGTACAGTACCATGTTTCTCGGTGCATTACCACCATAAGCTGTGAATGAATAGAATATCAGCGATGAAAATCACGGGATTGTAAGGACGTGGCTCCATGTGACTAATTTTCACCTCTCATACTTTGCGATGAATATGACATGTACTGAATCAGTCAACTGAACACACAGAGACCAAACTGAGGCAAAACCTTCATCCAGCTCCTGGTAAGAGAGCGAACAAGCCGACTCTGTCAAGGTAACATTACTCCCAGCATTACTGAGATTAGTAAATATAGTTCAATTACTTAATTTTAAATTGCAATTCCCTAACACTTCAAATTATGATGCATTACTGCAATATGTAGTTATAAATGATTGAGGGTAAGTATTTTTTTCCTGCAGCCAAACACTATATTACAGTATAGGTATATGTATAGAGTATAGTATTTGTATCACCAAGGGAGCTAGGGAACACTGTCACTCATCTCAACAAATTCCACCTCTTTCACAAATTGTCCAGTCGATGTTCTTCAGACAGCAATCTAACAAGAACAATGAACTCCTGATTCTAACAAGCAGCAGACAATTCTTTTGGCCTTTACTTTTGTCGAAGCTTTTCATGTCTTGCGTGTGCCTCGGATGATTGGTTCAGTCAAGGAAGAAGAACAAGACGTGATCAGGAAATGTGGGCTTCTCATGATCAAGAATATTCTCTGGTTTCCATGGTTACCCAGAGATCCTATGTCGCCGAGCAGAATTGTCAGTCTCAATTACAAAACGGCTGATTAGTATCAAGGTACTTGTGCAGGAGGAAGTACTAGAGGCTTTCAGATCCGCAGGCAGCTGTGCAACTGAGGGGCAATCAAAGTGTGTGATTGCCGTCATTTCATAAGAACTCTGTTTGTTTTACAAATTAGCTCAAAATTACTAAGAGGTCAAGAAAGTTAAAAGTAAAACTTTTTTTCCCCCTTACATGAATTTCATCTCCTTGAAGATTCCTAAGCTTTTCTTTCTTATCACCAATGTATCATCGTTTTAAATCATATCTTAATTAATTTATCTGACAAAAGTATAAACGTCCTCACTGGGCTAAATTAAAAATGGCATTGCTGAACAGAGTGAAAAGGAGAGTGAAGGATATTTGTTTTTTTTTTTGCATGCACTGTGCATCCAAAGGAAAGGATCCCCCTATTAATCTCTGTCGCCTTGCCTGGGTCAGGCAGAGGACACAATCAGGCTAATAACAAAATTAGCTCTGATCAAATTACTTCTGCCTTGGTGGTTAATGATACTGCGAAGTTTGGGGCCCCCCTGGAGCCAAGAATGCACATCTGATCGGATGTTCGTAGTGCAGCTGGAAGTTAAATTATCTCTGAAATCACAGACCACTAATGCTTATGGGTCTGTACTACTTCACTTCCTCACGACACTACATCACTGCACCTTAGAGGGAACGAATGACTTTGACACCTGCTCTGTCAGCATACTACCACTGTCATTTTTACTTACCTGGAAAGAAAATAAATGGACGGACATTATGAGGGCTACGGTAAACAATGTTCTATGTTTAACCTGCGCTCTGTAGCTCTGGTGCCTCGGTCAAGGACGATTCCATTGTAACAACCCTACTACCTGGGACTGGATCAAGTCATGCTACAGTTTCTACTGGTGCCCAAGGCCACTCTAGCACCCAGTCAGGCTTCACAGCCACAGAGCTCTCTGGGAGCTCATGCTCAGTGTCAGGTGTCAGGTGGAGTTATCCAAGCCCCAGAAAGAGGACTCCATTGTTTGTGAAAACAACGGTCATTGTCGCACCGCATCTCTTGCCGTAAGGAGGGATGGGACAGGAAGGCTCCTGAAGTGATCTGATTCTCTGTTAGTGGAGGAAAATGTGAGGGGAAATGTGGTTTACTTCTACAGTAAGGCTGCGTGCATTTGGGAAAAGCTTCATCGGTTGTACAGCTACACCTGCAACTGGTGGTGAAACTACACAGTGTACATAGATCCCTCTGAAAAGGGAAGTCATAAAATAGAAGGGGAAAGCTGTCAGTTTGCAGTGCTTAACAAGCAGACCTGGTCATAGTTTAATAGAAATAAAAAACTGTTCCTCTGTTGAGAGCTATTTGTTTAAGCTTGTGTGATATAAAAAAAGCTCTGCAAAGAAAGAGCTGAGAGCCAAAGAGACTGTCAACTTATTGTCATGTTGGTCGCTCCTGCACAGTGAGGTTAAAATGACCTGACTGTATGAGTGTTTGACTCTCAGATGACCGTGTCACACAGTCTCCAGAACAGTACCATACATCTATGATTGATCCAAAAAGTATCAAGGGTAAAAAAAATAAAAATAAAAGCTTGCTGTGTTTTTTTTTTAGTTTTGTTTTTTTTTGCTCAGGGCGAGTCCTTGTGAAAGAAATGAAAATGAGGGGGAGCAATGAGATAACTCATAAATTGAAATGATGATAAAACTGAGTGTTTTATTCAGTGGTTTGTGAATTTACAAGGTCACCTTGTTTTTCAGAGCAACGGGGATTCGTGTGGCGGCTGCTCTTATCGAATTCACAACTTGGGCACTTCAATACAAGAGATCCACAGCCGTACGGTATCTCTAGGCCTTTTGGCAGCCCCACATGTTACAACACTGTCCAGTTAGCACCTCCTTCTCTGCTACACACTGAATGAAAGCACCTCACCTCAGTTCACTGAAACTGCTCCCATTTAATCTCTCCTTAGCTGTATTACTTTCGTTCCTGTTCGTCTACTTCTTGCATTTTGAGCCTTCGTGAGTGATTTACGGCCACGTAAATATTGTAAGGGCACTTACACCGACTTACTCACTATTTCATTTTGGTGATTGGTGTATTCACATTTACTCTACTTCAGTGTTGGCTTGATTGCCAAATCATTGATCCATTGTTCCACCTGTCCTCCGCTGTCTGAGTGAGCAGCATAAATGTGCTTGTAACCCCTCCTTGTGTGTTGTCGTGGTCATCCAAGAAACATGTGCCCATCAAAAGAGAGATATAGAGAGATATCCTGTACATCCAGTGTCAACATGTTTTTAGCTGATTTAAGTAACTAAAGTGTAAAATTGATTAAACTGCCTCTGACCTGCGTGCACAGAGAATTTGAGACAAATACTTGATTTTTTTGCCCTTGCAGGACATAGGTGATCTTTCACAGTTGCATACCTTATGGTGTTTACAGCAGGAAGGTGATGATGTATTAGTCTCCTAGTCAAGACTTGCAAGGTAATTAACAAATGATGTTTTGGCTAGCAAAAGCATGGCCTTGACAGGGCTGCATTACTTTTGTGGAGCCCCACAGCTAGGCCACTCACAAGGATGCTGCTTAATAGAGTTAGATGGATGGGCTGTGACTTGGACCAAGCAGGTGGACCCACCACCAACCCCCACCCTAGACCCCTAACTGAGTCAAACTCACACATGCATGGGGACGCACAGACTCACAAATGTAGACATGCACACGGACCGATGCACATGCACATCATCCTCAAAGGAGAGTGTGTACAGCTGCAAGGTGAAACATGGCAAAGAGGAGACCAATTATCCTCCAGACAGATGACTCTGGGTGTGGGAGGCCTGATCATTTTTCCTGCTGTGGTTTGAAACCCTGCTGCTGTCAGCTGCTGACAACTGGTCTCCTCTCCAGCCCTCTGTTTATGGTGCTGTCCACTCTTAAAGGAACACTTACAACCACACGGTTTGAAATTTTGAGTTAAGATGTCATCTGCTTTGACAAACTAACAAAAAGGACGATGCTATATCCCCCATCCGAAACAGCATACAAACAAACGGATTAGTTTGTGTGTCTGTGCAGTGATGCTGGTGGATCTTAAGTTCAGTCTCCTGACAATTACACTCTTGTATATCTACTCGACATCTGAAACCTTCAACAAAATATATGTAAATAACATGTAGTTCCATCTAATAGAAAAGGAGATACTATTTTCTCTTCTAACTATGCTTCCACAGGGAGATTATACCAAAAAACTGAAAAAATACTGTATCAGATGTTTTGATGTATATGCAGTTTGAATAAGAACAATGCATGCACTGCAATTCGGAGAAGAAATCAGCCGTATTCTCTCTGAATAGAGAGTAAACCAAGATTTACTAATGGCGATCATCGGAAACCTGCCTGACAAAGATTGAGGTGATGGAGCTGAATTTCTCCTACGCTGAGATAAAGAAACATTTTGACAAACAGAGGATGTTGAGGTAATAGGCGCATTGTTAATAATAACCATGCAAACACGCATATACAATATAGGTACACAGCATGCTCAGAATAGTGCCAAACAACAATTCGAGATTGTCGTGACACAGGCAGCAGCTTCAAAGGCTGATCTATCCACCATGACTCTATGCCTGATGGCGGAGAGATCAAACATAAAAATGAAAAATACATTCGTCAGTACAGGTAAGAGAAAAAAAGAGTGCAGTGATTGTACATTCTGATACGGTTACATTTCTTTTTTTTAAAATCTGTCTCTACAGTTTCTTTCTCTGTGTTTTTAGGGCTACATTTACATTCACAGGAACAAATCCTATTATGTTCATGCGGTTTGGTTATTAGGCATTTACAACAGTTGATTTGGGTTCATTTCTGCAGTGTCTATCAAAACTCTACTGAACAACTAACAACTGGCAGCAACACAGTACTATAAAACATTCAAACACTAGAGGTGCTACTTCTGATAAATCCCCCAAAAGAAGAGAGGCTTTGTGGTAAGAAAGGAAAACGTAATTGATTTGAAATGTTTGGGTCGAGAGGGCCATCTAAAAGAAAATGAAGAGAACAGAGAGTGTTTTAGATAGAGTTAAAAACTAAGAGCAGGAGGAATCAAATGAAATGGCAAATAATGTGCAGTTAAAAATCAAAAAAGCTAAAGACAGAGTAGCTACAAAAGAAGTGCTGCCTTTTATGGTCTAAATGTTATTATGAGTACAATACAGACGGAGTGCATAAGTGACTTCAAACACTGGTCATCACACTGTGCTGTGCTGTAACAACCTGTACCCATTATCACAAAAAGGTTTACAGTTTCAAATAATGGATGAATGAACGTTGCCAAAGTGTTGCAGAAATCTAATACTTATAGATAATATAATCTGGAGCTTTTTAAGCAAAACACAAAAACACATGTACATTTATTAAACGATTACCTGTTCAACATTTTTGCATTAAATTAAACAATTAAACAAACAAACAAAAAAAAAAAAACGGGATTCAGAAATGTTTGGTCATGTGCAAACTGCAGCATTAAGCGGTGCTCTGATGTGAACAGCGGTGGTTATTGCGATAAAATGTGTCGAAATTGAATCCATTAATCAGGTACTTTAGAGTCCAGTTGATGTTTGCTCGTGAGGGCTTTCAACTAAATCTCATGGCTCCCGTCTGCAGGTAGAACAAGACGTTTAGTTTACAAGAATAAGCCGAATTTGTTGAGTTTGAGCAAACAAAAAAATGTTTCAGAAACCATTAGGACTAATGCTGAACTATTAAGAAGAAAGAAGAAAAACCTTCAGAGCTCTAGCTTCCCTGCCTTATGTAGGTAACATACTGACGATGCATAAGTACCTCATACAACCCCACTACAAAAAAATCAATCAGGTTTTCTCATATTCTTATTTTTTGGTTCTTTATTGTGTTATATTTGCCCAAGGTTTGATTTTAGTTACTTGATAAAAGGTGTAGCAGTCCACTTTATTATTTTAATGCATGCACTTGAGTGAACAGAAGAAAAATAAAGTAGTTTATCAGGGCCACTAGATTTGGGTAAAAATAGGGTTAATTTTGTGATGGCAAAAATGGGCAGACTTATTAAACATGTGTAAACAACATTAATCTATTATATAGCACATAATGCAAAGACAATATAAGACTACAGTACAATGTGACCTGGGGAGTAAATCTACACAATATCACGACAAGTTGCTTAGTCAAAGAGAGATTTCAGAATAAATTAACATAAGAATTTCCCCTGAGGACTATTCTAATCAGAGTATACTATCGTTTTCTGTTCCTGCTTAATGAATCATACGAATTATAGTCATATTATAAATGGCAAGTCTTTGCAGGGCTATTAGTTTGTTTCTTTAGGGGTCTAATAGAAGACATGCTTCATTTAGGGCCCTGTAGTGTCCCGCAGCAACACGGAATGAATTGCATTATTTCCAACAGCTGCCATTTTCCAATGATCTTATCAGAAGTGCACTAACATAATGTGGCAGAGGAAGTTATTATTCCAGACCAGCCATCTCACTCTCACTCCATAATAGCATTCATCTTTCTGAGCGGGTCTTTTACTTCCAGCTCTCAGTCCTCCTCACACATTTCCCACAGATTTTTTCTTAATTACAAAAGATGGATTCCGTCAGTAGATACATTCCTGGTCAAGATTTATATTCAGCTGGAGTTTGCCTTTAACTTTCATTTTAATGCTAATGCCTCCTGCTATATTAACTCCCCAATGTGTAAACCATGTTTGGTGGAATGTGCAATGGCTTGAATGCAATAACACCTCATTCAAAACATCGATTAATTTTTGGTGCATCTAAAGACGTGTCCGTAGAGATTTCACTGGGTGGGACAAATATCCCTTCATTCAATTACTGGCTCCAGACATGTGTTTCCTTATTGCAAAGCTTTCTATGCCCGCCCCATCCCCTACAACTTTGTGAGTAGAGTGCTTGATTTCTAGCAGGTAGTCTGACGGGGAACAGAACAAGCACTCCTTCAAGTGCACCTTTTTCCAGGCATCATGTAGGCCTAATCAGGCAGCACTGATCACCTGCTTTGCCCTTCACACTTGTTTTTCATCACAAAGCAGCAGATAGTTTCTCTCCTAGGCCATTACAGTCATACACATACACACAGAGTAATAATAATAATAACATAATTTCTTATTTTCTCCCACTATGCCAATGGCTTTTGCATTACAGACCTTTTGCTAGCATGTATTCAGAGTTTCAGTGAAAATGTTTCATTTTGTTGCAGTGAAATTGAGTCACTGGCAGCTTTTTCAAAAACAAAATGATAACCCTTCTAGCATGACCATCATGCACTTTTGAATGTATTTAATGGGTGCTAAGAGGGTTTCAAAGGCTCTGGGAGTTTTCTCAGTTTGTTGAGGCCCAAATAGTCCCTAAAATGCAGGGGGGGAAAAACAAACTCATTGTACAAGGTTTTCAAATTATATTAAATATAGTGAATGCCTCTGGATTACCAATTTTGGTAAATAACAAAATGGCAGCCTGAACCCTAACTCTAACCCAAGATGCTAAAACATAAACACAAACTTTGTGGAGCTACAGAAAACCGTCATGTCGTGTCTACTCCTTTCACATAACACATAGTAATTATGTTATTATAATCAGACCCTCCAGGAATTTGCAATGTTGCGATTTGCAACTTCAACGCAACTTCAGTGAATTCAGGGCGGTGTTGCAATTTTAACCAATCACCGCGATTTTTCCGCAACTTCTGCGCAGTCTGCCCGGGGGATTGAACTCGGTGGGTCAAGGACGGCTGCACGGGGCGGGAGGATCCCCACGTGGGACTTTCCCCCGGCGCTGCCTGGCCCCCGCCGGGCGCATTTCCTCCGCAGCGGTGCGCCGCGATTGGCTCTGGGTCAGCTTGGGAAGGCTTGTGGGAAGGTGGGCCCCCTTGCCCCTGGTCGAATCGCAACTTTCACTTCCTCCCGCAACAAAATCGCAACAACAATTTAAAAAAGCACCACAACTTTCACCGCAATTTTTTTTGAAAACCTCATGCAACACCAGGCATTTTAGGCCGCAACTATTTCAAAAAAGACCTGTGAAATCCTGGTGGGACTGTATAATAATGTTATTATATATAAATATATACATTCAAATGTTGACTAGTGCAGACCTAAGCAAATCATAAACCAACTCTAAATGTTGCAAGGATTATTTGTGTAGAAGTTTATGAATACAGACACAGATATAGATATATATAATTGCAGAAGATGCTTGACTGAGAGAGTATACACCTGTACAATGACTGCAGCTTTCCTCAGCTACTTTCTTTTCACACCAGAGGAAGATTCTCAACCGTTATTCATAAATATGTGCAAACGATCTGTTAATAGGCTGAGTTAATGCATTATTCAAAAGTGATTCAGTAGCAGCTTATTATAGACGACTATCAAAGTGTTACTCTGTGTTGTATTTCTGCAAGGTTCTCTCCCCCCAGTTGATATGTACCCAAAAAAACAATGCAGTACACAGAGAAGCAAGAGCTGGGACTAAAAACATCCATCTCGTCATGCCAATCAAACTAGTGAACATTTCCACCAAAAAACGCATTGCTCTCCACCTCCTCTTTAGAAGCAAAATAACAAACTTCACTTCACTGTCTCTTGTTTATGGATCAAAGCAACCACTTGCAACATGAATGCAAGGACATGGCGGTCTGATTACTTCAATAATACATGAGAAACCTAATGAACATATTCAGAAAGTGGTGCGTCACCCGCCTGTGCCGCGCTGAGCGCTGATTAAAGTTTACCTGTTTGGCATTTGAATAATGAACAAACACTGTGGAGAAATGGCAGCCATTAACCTTTCATTGAGTCCCTCTTATTCTAAACCACGGCGTATCAGGAAGTTCCAATTCCTGATTCCCATTTTCCACTACATTACCAACAGTTCCAACGGGGTCCCCGTCAACAGAGAGGTATGTCAGATGATTTTTAGTTATGAAACACTCAACAAGTTGATATGATGTCAGCGCAGATCTTTTCTTACAATTAAGGCACCGGTCAATATACCTTCTAAGTCTTGTAGTGTAAGAGATATGTGTGCTATATATACTGTTGAATTATTAATATTTTATGTGCTATAAACAAACTAAAGTTACGTTTACATTCAGTGTTAGGTCTAGAGATTAATGCATTTCCTTCATAAAAGGGAGGTTTCTTTGAATAGATTGAAGCTTGCAGTGTTTACATGCTCCAGTCTTCTTTGCTGGCACATGTTTGTGCTTCTCGATGCAAAGTGAGAAACAATTGGCTTGAAAGGTGTATTACATAACCTGTGCAATACAAGCAGGGTTGGTATCCACTTCTGTCACTACTCAAATACACGTCTAAATGAACAAAATCAGTGGAAGAAACTCTGATGTGTTGTCTTTGTACTCAGTGCTGACATTGGTGCCGACATGGCGGGACATGGGAATTCAAAGTTATTTCTTTTATAGTGCATAATATGACATTTAACATATTTTATACATCTGTCTCTGCTGCTGTATGGCTGTTGACTTGTTCATTCATTTTTTTATTTCCAAGTTACTGTTTGCGCCGTTGACAGCTTTTATAACTAGTAATTCTACCGTTAACATGCTGTTACAAGAATTGTTAAAAACAAACTTTATATTTTCTTTGCAAGGTTTTCCACTTGCTCGGGTTAAGCTTTTTACAGGCTGAGAATCTGTTGTTAACACTTAACTAAATACTGTACAAGGCTTTCACAGCAACGAGGTGGCAAAATAGGGTGTCTGCTCGTCTTGCTGTGCCTCCAAACTTCTTCTTCCTTTTCAAATGGTGGTCTTTGTGTTTTGCTGGCACAAGATTTAGCTTCTACTAAGCCTCGAAAAATGTTGCAAATGGAGACATTTATTTTTTGCTGCAGGAAATGGTACTCTAAGCTTGTTAAAAGACGTTTTTTTCCACGGAAAAACCAAAGCTTTCCTGACGTCTTTCAGAACCTCGGACATTCTCTTGCCAACTCCACCGCTTAAAGGAAGATTCTGACTGGCAAATATGAGTTTTTAAATAGCTGAAAGAATAGAGACATCTTGAAAACGTGTCTGCATCAATGCAGCAGTAACCATCCTCTCTCAGTTAAATGTTTGTACAGTGATTTGTGATGACTTCAAAACAATAAAAGCTGACGGGGGACGAGAGCACACAGTGCTTTGGCTGGAACTCCATGCACCCCTCACCCCTTGTGAAATAGTATAAGTACACTTATTCATTGGGATACATTAGCAACTCTGAGTGCATAAGAGCATCTGGTAGTAAACATTTGTCTTCATTTGGAGGACATTAGTATTTATTAAGTTGAGTGCTTTTACTGGATATGCAAAGGAAGATATGTGGTATGATGAGTTTAAATTTGCCCAACTATAAAGTGGCTTGTGACAGTGACACCGTCAGTACTGCTGGCACAAAATAAAATAAAGTAATTACTTTACTTTATGGTCTAAATGCAGTCATGCAGAAATGTAAAAAAGAAAAAAAAAAAGCTGTCAGCTTTTGTGCTAATGTTGAGCATATGGTCACAACAAAAAAGTGTGACAATCAACACCAAAAAGGTGCAAGCTTATCTAAACAACTGCACAAGCAACCATCTGTGGGACATTTCCTGAAGTCACTTCAAAGAAAATGAATTCTGTTTTAAATGAACAAAAAGAGAAAACAGGCATCTGATATTTTAAGACTGCGTGTAGATGCCTGTTTTTTTTTCTTTGACATTCAAATGTAGGTCAAGTCTTTGTAGTTGTTCAGCTTACATATTGTGAAAAAATCTCCATAAAAAGGCACAAATTGTTTAATTTTCAGGAACTGCTATCATCTTACTAACATTATCCTTGTCAAAAATGGTACTTGTTTTTTTTTTATTAGGGATCAAAATAAGAAGATATCAAAAAGGGACATAGAGAAGTTGAGTGAAGTTTGAGGATATATAATTCTTGGAGGATTATTTCTTGTCAGACAGGTTCTTTTAAAATAATTGGGATATCCTGCCAATAGAAGCACCCACAGTGTAGTATGAGATAGTTAACCTTTGAGCTTGTGGTTCAGCCTGTGGCTTCTTCTTGCTTAGACAGGCGGTGTACAGTTCTCAGACCTATAATGACTTTGGATGAAGGGTTGCAAGGAAAACATTCCTTTTAACAATGTGCTGAACTTCTGCAGTTTCTTGGCTCCGTCCACTGAAAGTCCCCTAAGGGAAAACATGAAAAGAGAAAAAGAGGAAAACAACAAATCCTCTGTAAACTCTAAATGGTCAAAAGGCATGCTCCATGATGACATGGTACTTGTACAGTACAATAAACCATGTCCCATAAATTACCTTCATATTCAACTATTTTCCATTAGCACAATATATTTTAGGACAAATTACTTGCTGGCAGGCCAGAATCCCACTGGTGGTGAATTGTTTGCCCAGACTGAATAACTCGGCATTCGCCTCACCTGTTCAAGCTTATTCTGTTTACCTTGTTCCAGTTCCTGGCAGTCTTAGCAGTGCCAACAGAAAGCTCCATTCACTTGAGACACTTATTTCTCGTTACTTTAATGACTATTGTTTTTAATTGTCTATTTAGTTTGTCTGATGTCTGTGCCCAGTTTGATTAGTTTTCTGTGTTTTGCCTTTGATTCAAGTCAGCTGTAGAAAATGTCTGAATTTGGAAGTATGTTTTGAATTGAATGCACTGTAAAGTTTGGGAAGATAAGTCATAGATCAGTCCAAATTATTTTTTTATTATATAAATGTACTTAATATAGAAGTTTGCTTCATCGTGGTGCATCGATGGCTACTTCTTTACATGGCGCCAGTCAGAATCGCATCTGATTAAATATCTATGTTTAGCATTTGTACCATATTAATTCATGTGCTTTTACTGCATATGCTATTGTTTTTTCTTCCACACTGTGAGTTATCGTCGCTTATGTCTGCGTCATACCGTGAGAAACATCAGGCCTCCTTTTTTCCAAGAGCGAACGCGTTCGCATTATTTTTAAAAAAGCTCAGACTGATCAAAACAACAGCTCATTTGACTTAGACACGGTGTGCTTCTAGGTCAGCTGATTAACAATGTACGTAGTAGGCTCAGCTATATTATAATTGCATGTGCCTACAGCACGCATGAGCTATATTTAATACATGTATGTGCCTTGCATTCATTCACAGTAATCCTTCCTCATACAGTGGAGATGATTCATCCTCAGTGGAAATGTTAGATCAAGCTGTCAGACCTTTTAACAAAAAAGACAGTACAGTTCTTGTATCCAAGTATGCATTTAAGTATGTGATCAGTTTAGTTTTCCGCTGTGAATGTTCTATGTCCTGTAGGCGCTTGTGTGTGTTGTACACCCCACACTACATTTGTTAAAATAAATAAAAAGACCTGTTCCAGGAAAATTGATTACGCAGAAATGACAAGTAATTTGTGACTAGTATGTGTGTAGTTTTTCTAGTTCATTCATGTAAAATTGTAGCCAAAATTAAAGCCATTTGTCCTCTTAAACCAATCCTTCGTGAAATGTAAATGCGTTCCGCTGTAATTGGGCTCTACATGTATTCATTGATTGTTCGCGCGACATTATTAAAACCGATTGCTGCTTCGAATGGAAAAGCTGCAACAAGTAATGGTTGATAAACATTAACAGGCTCATGCAGCACCTGTTGCTGTTGGGATGAAGGCAACAAAAGTAGTGACAGTGCAGCAGCTTGGATTGTTAACATTTTATCCATATTCATTTCATGCGGTTTGAGAACAGATGGACAGAGAGGGAAACAAAACCAGTCATTAGACAAATAAGGAATAATTGTAACTGCTTTTTTGTATCCTGCTTCACAACTAAAGGCATAGATAGAAGATACGGTTGCTATCACTGATAAAGCATACTGTACATAGGAGTTAAAGCTCCATTAAGCAATAAAAATGTACATTTTTATTGAAATTTACATTTTATATTGAATGAAATGAAGTATGCTAAATGGTCACTTGTAGTGCTGAACCCATGAGATGCAGCTCCACAGAGCTTTTAGCTCTTTTAGTCTGCGTGAGGTGCAGAATGAAGAGCAGGACACAGTCCTATAAAGAGCTAATAAGGATGTTATGGATTGCATCTAAATGTGTAATATACACCATCTTAACTTTCTAACCTCCCCGTCCTGTCTAATATTTTCTGCCAAATTTCCGATTTTATACTCAGCTCAGGGTAGGATTGGAGAGTAGAGACACTCTGGGAATTGAGAGGTTCACAAAAGTAAAACCGCCGTCATAACTTCCACCTCTACTCAATGCCAGAATTCATTTCGAAGCATATTGTGGATTCAATTTGGAGTCAAAGTTCGATTTAGTTAAACTTTGTCCACACATTCTTGTGGATAACTCAGCATAACCTTTATAGGGTTTGCCCACTATGGCCTGAATACAGCCACTCTCTCCATTAATAATAATATCCTCACTCAAAATTATGTTATTGGTGTGAAATCCCTGATAGACACACTGCTCTCACTGACCTCACAAATGTAAAATCCTTCTTTTTACAAAAAAAGCCCAGACAAGGTAAGCGTACTCTGCCTGCCCAGCATGAAATGACAGAGAACCAAAGTAAAGTTATAATGACTTAAAAAAAAAAAAAAAAAAAAAAAAAAAAAGTTGACTTGAGTGGGTTGCTCATATTGCTCAGTGTCTGTGGCAGCTGGTAAGCTGGAACTCCTTGACAAAATAGTTTATCAGCGCTGTGCTTCTGGGAGTTTCCTTTGGAGTTTTTATAGTGGTCAGAAATTGCTTAACGCAGCTTTAAAGCTACAGTGTGTAAGATTTAAGGGGATCTATTGGTAGAAATGGAATATAATATTCATAAATATGTCCTCATTAGTGTATAATCACCTGAAGATCAGAACTGTTGTGCTTTCATACCTTAGAGTCAGCCTTATATCTACAGTCTTCCATGGAGTCATGTCATGTTTCTCCCAATTATGCCATCATAGTTTCTCCGATGGAAGACAGAGGATACATGGAAGTAAGGAATGTGAGGTGACGTGTATTCAGTTTGTTGCAATCTTTATCCTCATCTCCACATGCCATTAAATCCTACACACTAACCATTTAAGCTGCAATACAAAAGTTTTTATATAGGAGAAACAGATACTGCCTGAAACTTGCAGCAATGCTTTTACTGTACAATAAATGGAACAAAGAGCTCATTCAATAAAGTGTCAGCGTATCCCCTTCAGCAGCTAAACCATTGTTCGGGACCTACAATTGGTTAAGTAGTTCTAACTTCTTTATGACAAGGTTCCTCTGCAGATACAACGAGATACCCGATTTACTGTGTCAGAAAACATTTCATTTGTGAAAACAGGTCAAGAGAACAGGATTCCTTCCTTATTTTTTTTGGTGCACAGTAGAAACTCTTTGTTCCCTTGGGAGCATGCTGATTTTGGGTCTGTATTCCCCTCTGATTCGTTCATATGCCTTTGGCAATGTCTGATAACACTCTCGTTGTTTGATAGCACTGGAACACACACACACACACACACAAACACACACACACACACACACGTACACATGCATGGATGTGCACGTGCACACAGACAAACGCGCACACGCACCACTGCTGTAGGAGGGGGACAAGTGTCAGCTGGAGGCATAGAAAGATAGGCCGCCCCCGCTACACAGTTAATCTTAATGAAAAACGAGTCTGCCTCCAGACTGGGTACTTTGGCTGACATCCATTGATGTTCTTTCCTGAATGTATTTTTTTTTTCCTATTTTGTTTTTTATTTATATATTTTTATAAAGCATCATGGAGCTTAAATTTAGTGCATTTTCATGTTGTTGAAACTATTACTCCACTATCATATTTCCCTTCATAAATATCAATTATTAGTTGGATTAATTAAACAATAATTCAATCATGAAATGAAGTGACATCCTCATAGGTAATACTGAAAAGGTGTAATCAGCAAAAGATTTTTTAATTTACTTACGATCAACTGACAAAATTACTAAATGTACATAATGTGTTTGTTTCCTAATTGATTCATTGTCTCAGTGCTTTACAGACCGTGTTATATTCTAAACAATTAAAACACAGTAAAGTATACAGTATATTAACAATAAACCCGGTGGTAATTTCTATTTACATTTAAATCATCTTCTAATTTTGATGGTGTGAGGGTTTTGAGGATTTAATTGCAATGAATATTAATGTGAATTACTGACTGCAGCTTTGTTTAAAGGCAGCTGCTCTGGCTGCTGTTCTCAGATAAAGGAAATATTTAATGAAGAAAAATATTTTGCATTACGAGGCAAAATTAAGGAAGAAAATGAAAAGGCGATTACGGCAACTTCTTGCTTGTAGCACTACAGGGCCACTCTTTAAATTAATCTTGTGACCAAGTCCAGCTGCATGCAATTAAGTTTATTTTGGTCCAGAGTTCCAACTTATATTTTAGATCTCCAAATGTTTTATTTCTAGGGTTTTTGTTGCATTTGAAGGTTGTTTCTTTTTTTTAAATCTGCACATTACTAGCAGCCCAAACCATACTGCCATAATTAGCACGATTAACTATATGGAATAACCTAGAAAATAAATGTATGATTTATGTAATAACCCTGGAAAACAGTAAATAACCAACTGGTGGTCAGTGATCACTGCTGCGATACCTCATACAATATAATTGTTATAATATTTTAAGGCTAAGTAGTTGAATAAATGACTCCACAAATGCACTTAAATTAAAGAAAGTTCAACCAGAACCAGAAGCTATTTACCAGTCTGGTAAATGTGTGCAACACATGATGAAATGGTTTCTGTTCTCACTGTAAACAAACGCCGTGAGCCGAGTCCTGACCTCTTGCGACATTCAAACGCTGAACTCTGTGCAGCCACTTCCAGTTCGCTCATCTCATTGTTGCAGCACGGTGGGGTGGGGAACGGGGCAGGCCTTGTCATGACTGCTCTGAAGACAAGCGTGGAGCTCTTGTCCCTCCGAGGAAGTTCCTCTGGCAACAATTGTTTTTGGGGGTTCTTGGCATGACATAGTGCATTAAGGATCCAGAGTGCACGAGTGAATAAGGAGGGGTTGACACTCTACCGCTGAAAAGCCAAGGGCTTGGACACTTAATTAAGTCCTCACAGTTCTGTTCACTTCTCATTAATGTAAAGCATTACTGAGTCTAAACTAAGTGAATGCATGAGCTTGGTCAGAAGTAGTCGTCTGATATCAAAATAATACAGTGGAATCTGTGTGATTACAAATACTGCATAAATTAAGTATTTGGTAAACTCGGTTTTCAGTATATTTATTTTTTTCTGTTCTTTTTTTGAGCAACTCCATAACCTGGATCTGGAATAGCAAATGCTCCTGAACCATAAAAAAAAAAACATAACAACAACATTATTACCCCAAGGAATATTGGTGTTCATAGAACAAGAGCTGGGAGCAGAATTCCTTTAGAGACTTTATTGAAATGCAGTGAGGCAGAACAGAAAAATATGCACGTGAATTGAGTCTTCTGCCTGAAAGAAAACTAGCAGCTAGCGTCAAGTCTATGTTACTGACTTAGTGAGCTGTTGGACTTCCTGCGAGAACTTGATGAATCCTCATGCAGTGTTTTTTATGACCAGAGTAAGATTTAAATGACTGCACAACCGGGGCTGTACCGGGATTCTGCAAGCCGATAAGCCCTTTGCTGTTTTCTTTTATGTCAGCATATATGTAGACAGAAAATGATCCATGATAAGAAGCAATCTACATTATCCAAGCCCACCCGCACACACACACACACACACACACACACACACACATACAGTGTAACTGCTGGCAACTGTTCTTCAGATGTATGCAAGTTCATAATTGGATGCTACCTGATTAAAATCACTGGTTTTATGATGGGAAGTGTTTCTGTGAGGCTTTGTTGACGCCGTATTTGAAATCTTATCTGTCTATTGCAATGTGATTCTATATCATGACACCTCACGCACTTCTCATCACTTTATCACAAAAGCTCTGAAGTCACCAAACATGTATAGGCCTTAAGCCTCGGCCACACTTCTTCTGATGTGTGTGTGTGTGTAGTTGCAGGTCTAAACCAATTATATGCCACGGACAAGCCCTTTGTTACACTACGACAAACCAATTTCCTGAATCTATGGCAGACAAGTGACTCATCACTTTACTTATTCAGGCTCCTTAGCATACGAGTAACACTTTGAAATAAGCAATACTTCTTATCTCAATAAATCAATAACCACCATCTGCACACACACCTCACAAGATCACTGAATTCTCAATTTATGCAACTGCCACTTGTGTCAAATAGCAGGTGATCAAAATACTGAGGCAAACCAGCTTCATAATGCAAGGATTGTTGTTAGGTGAACTAAATTGAAAGGTTCCATTAAATAGAGGGTGCCTCATCAGGTCTGAATAATAATGACATTGGTGTCCATCTCATAATAAGTCTTGGCTTTATGTGGCAGACAGCTTGAGCGGTCCCGGGCTGAAATTGAATTTGGTTCATTTCCTTTGGCTGTCTAATTCTTTTGTGCACTTCTCCTCAACTTGGCATTGATTGTTACTCCAGATACTAGGTGCATCTAGGCTAACTTCCATCCATGGGTGCAAACACAAGCATGACAGGAATACAGAACGACTTAAAGAGAATATCCACACAAAAAAAAGTAAAGCGGTATCCACATTTGATTCTCAGCTTTGACTCTTTCTGTTGTGTATTTTCTGCACACGTCCTTCTCACACAGAACTCAATTGATTTAGTTATGAAACAGCAACCTGTGCAATGCATTTTGTTGGATTTTGTCCAGTGCGTGATGGGATTAGCTTCAGACCTTGTGTCCCTGAATGTGAACAGGCATGTTGGACAAAATAAACATGGATGGTTGAGGGCAAGTGGCCTCCATCTCATTAACAGTTGTTTTAATTAAGGTGAACAGCAGGCAGACGGCACAGTAAACCAAACTCACTGTTATTCGTCCAAGTTTTTCGGTCTTGGAGTTTGTCAGAGCATGTTTTAGAGAAGCACATGGTGTTGTCAGGACACAGTTGTTGTCATTGTTTTAATTTTGGATCCAAAATGTACATATTTTAGCTAATTAGAGTGTTGGGTCTGGTTCAGGCTCTGACCATCAGTCATGGCATTTTTTGTCTAGGCTTTGGGACTCTTTAGTGCCAGTAATCCTCTCTCTTTTTTTCCCAGACAGCTGCTCCGGCATTTGCCCCCAGATTAGCACTAATGTCAATAATGATCACAGTGTACAGGAAAAAAAACATCCAAGATGGTCCAGCCAAGTCTTTAGTACCACTTTGTTTAACATGTCTCAGAGGATGGAGAAAATCCATTATTGGAGGAAACAATTGACTTGGATCTTGCAAGTATATCCAAGCAAGTGGATATACAGTAAACTGTGTGCAGTGTGTAGAGCAGCATTATCTAATAATACAATATATAACAGTTGTGCCACTCACATAAAAGTCCTGCTTGCTAAACATTAAAAAAAATCCCAGCACAGAGATGCATCACTCCCCAAAGTCTGATCAAACATATCAAAACATTAAACACTTATGCCAGCCAAATCTAATAATGGAGGAGAGTTATGGGAATTGTGATGGAATGGTGCAGGGCAATTCTGAATATATGATATGATAATGATATAGATTCAGACTTTAGTCCAGTTAATGAGGTTCAAATTTAATGTGTTCTGTCTGAATGAGGTTGGATTTTAAAGATATTTGATTAAAATTTTATCAAAATCACTTTGAATTTCTTAGAGATGCAATTTATGTTCAACTTTCAACGTTTGACAGTTTCTGTGATCACGTTTGTTGATTGTAAACAGAGATGTATAAAGTACTGGAGTAAAGAAGTGGAGTAGAAGTACAAGTGCTATATCAAAAAACTGACTTGAGTAGAAGTTGAAGTGTTCTTTAAACACCATACTTAAGTAAAAGTACTAAAGTATTCAAAATGTTTTGTACTTAAGTATTGCAAGTAGAAGTATGTAAAAAAATTGCTACTCAAGTACTGAAAGTAAAAGTAAAAGTACAAGTACTGTTGTTTATATTATTTCAAATATTTATTAAGGCACAACTTCTAATGTTACAGTGTTACAATGTTCATGGTAGAGTTCTATGATTTCCCATGGTCTGTGAATGCGTCTGAATGAATGCAGAGCGAGGGGGCGGGGGAGCAGGTGAGAGAGCGCGCACCTGGGTGAGTCAGGTGTATGACGTACGGCGCACGAGCGAGGTTGATGTGTGAGACCGGGAGTGTTCTGTTGGTTTTTTTGGCGTGGTTCCGGCCGACAGTCACCGAGTCCTGGAACCAAACCATTCAGCAATAAATGCAGTTTGTCCAATATTGCCTCGTCATTCATCACGTGTCCGGCTGGACGCTACAATAGTAACGAGTAACGATTCAGCACATAAAAAATGTATCGGAGTAAAAGTATTAAATTCATCAAAACTATGTAGTGCAGTAAAAGTGGAATTTGGGGAAAAAAATAATACTCCAAAAAAGTACAGATACTGCATTTTAGTACTTAAGTACAGTACTTAAGTAGTTCCACTTCGTTACTATACATCTCTGATTGTAAAGGCAGTAACATTTGATTAGTAGCCGAATTAACCTGAAAATAAGAAAAGCAATGTAAGATATGCTAACCTTCACTTGTTGCTTTCAAGTTATTTGTCCAAGTTGATAAGCTTCCTTTATTGAAATGATAGTCACAAAAGTTTAACTACTCTGACTACTGGAATTTACATTAACCGGCCAAATTGCTTCATAAGACATGAGTTATCACTGTAGCATTAAATAAATACAATACAATGTGCAAAACTATATTTTTATTAGTGTATAATAAACCCTAACCTGAAAATAAGAATCATTGTTTTGTTTTGAGCCTTTTATATCTACAGACATTGTTGCTTCTACAGTAACCTCATAATAAACAGCCTAGCTCCAGATAGAGCATTTTTCGCAGGCATTGCAGTTCCTCCTCCAGTCTTAGAAGAAGAGAGCGATGTGAGAGGGTTGCAATCAGCAACTACACCACCAGATGCCACTTAATCCCACACACTGGTCCTTTAACAGCAGGACATTCTGTATACTGTATGCTGACTACATACATCTATGATGAGCTTAATATGGCCAATAATGTTAGCCACGTTAATATCTTTCTCCTTTGGCTAACAAACAATCTTTTGATTTAATACTGGCACCAATCTGCTGAGAGCACATTAACGAGACAATAGGGTTCACTCTGGTCTTTAGAAAAGTTACCTAAGGTGTATTAACTGCAGCTTATATAATCTGCCACGAGAGACAGTTGAATTATGTGGCTAAAATGAGAAGCTGGGTATCTGAATGAACTGTACAGCGTTCTTTGCAAATGAAAAACGAGGACAGATAAATACATTTGCTAAACTGTTTCATAAGACGTTTATTAGATTTGGAGTTTAGTGATTCTGGGTATACCATTCATTCAAAGCCAGCTGCCAGAACCCAACCCATAACCAATGAAGCAATCTACATCTTTACATCAACACTGATACTAAACCAAATGCACAACAGACACACAGAAAGGTTTAATTAAAACTTAGTTTATAATATTATTGAGAAACGCTTTAAAACTACCGATTACTATACTATGCTGATTGTGTGTGAAAAGTTCCTCCACTGACTTTATTCAAAATTCTTATCGGTTATTGATGTAGCAGGGGGTGAAAGGGAAAGGCAGCAAATTCTCACATTAATTGGGTCATACCTGAAGAGCGCTGAAGGAATTTGTAGTGAAATCCCATACTCCTGAGAGTGTGTGCTAAGTTCAGATAAGCCTCCACTGCATGGATTCGCCATCTTATCTTGAGCCGGCAATAGGACTGTGAGATTGAATAATCTGGGGAAGGTTGGAGAGCAATAGTTCAGGCATCCATAGGCTCTTAAAAGCAATTTGACAATGCTTCCACACTCTAATAAGTGTGGCGCTGTCAAGTGGAGGATGCCAAAATATGGGGAGGTTCCCACTTGACATCCTCACTTATAAGAATATAAAACGAGTAATAACCGTGCAGTCTGTTGTATGCAATGTCAAAGTCAAAGTCATCTGAGATCCTTTTGTACCTTTAACCTTTATGCTAGTATTTACTACATGTCAGCTCATCATTGCCTGCGTGATTCATTTGTGCCTTCACGGTGGTCGTAAAATAAAGAGATTTTAATTTTTAGCACAGTTGTGTGCAAAAATGAGTCTTCAAATAGTTTTGTTTGTTCACAAAGAGCAACAGCAAATCCTCACATTTATGTAGCAGGAATGTTGCTTTAAATAATGAATTAAATGAATATCATCAATAGTTGCAAATGGATTTTCTGCCATTTAAGAATTTAATCAGCTTACCCTAACTCCTATAAAGGAATAGTGATTGAGCTTGGCTATTTGTTTACCTTTATTTAACTGTGACTGAAATACAACTTTAAAAGGATAAGTTTGGCTATATTCCATATTTCTCTTCACATGAAAAGAATAAAATAAACATCAGTCAATCATTGAATACTTTGACTTTTACTGCAAATGCAGTTCCTACTGAAGCACAAATCTAAAAATACACATAGTTGCATTTTTGCAAAGGTTAAACGATTTCTTAAAAACAGCTGAAACCTAAGAGTAAATGGTGCATTTGTAGGGCATTTATAGGCCAGCTGTGGATTTGGTGCTGGAGTGGCCATTTACAGCAGCAGTGCAAGTTCACACAAGAAAGTAAACCACAGTGTCCGTGTTCAACATACAACACTCTGGCTCACTTATGTTTTGGGACATTTCAGGTCTATGACACAGGGAGAAAAGTTGTTTTTGTGCGTTTTATTTTTATTTTTTTACTAGTTTTCTGTAGTTTTTCCTCTAGACAGATGTGATCATCATTCTTTATCATCACTTTATGGCTCACAAGGTACATTTACATGTCTACATGAGGAGCTGTTTATTGAATGCAGGGTTGATGGGGAAAAACTAATTGTGAAAGATCGTAAACAAAGATCTTTATAGCTTCGTAACTGTCTTCTTAAAAACCACTGGAGTATACAACCTGTCTGCCCGGAGTGAAGAGTGAGAGGAGGAAAAAAAAAAAGAGAGACACACTGTACTCTTAAAAAAAATACATATATATCAAGATTAGAGATCGTCAGAGAGCAAGAGGCTATGAAGTGTGAGCGAAGGAGCGGAAATTGAACCTCACTGCCATTGCACCAGTCAATCAGATAAATAACGGTATAATCGAGTTTTGCCCCTCACATGCATAATTCATCTTACATTTAAGGTTTATATCTTTTTTTTTAATTTCTTCCCAGAGTGACTTTGCTGCTTAGAACAAATTGTTGTGGATTTAAGAACATGATGGGAATTCATTTTCCTACCGTCAACCATGCTACAGGTTTTAGCCCAGAGGGATATGAACAGCAGACTCATGAAAGCAAGAGAGTTGAATTTCTGACTCTTTCTCACTCTTTCATCCTCCCTTTGAACCTAGATTGCATCAAAACTTCACATGGCAAAATTGATTATTCCTCACATGGTCACAAATGTATTATTCTAAAAAGCAACCTTTAATAACTCTTAGAAATTGATCAGAGTTCAAACACAATCAGCCTTATTCTTCTAGGAGCTTTTCCCAGTTTCAAAATAACACCGGGGCATTGCCATGTGTCATTTCAGTCCTCTTTGTTATTATGGTTGCTATTGTGTTTGGTTTTTGCCCTTTAGATTCTTCGCACTCCTTGTAATGAATGATTATTTTGAAGACGTTACAATGCTGATGGATGACACATCACAAGCAGCCAGATACCATTGATATATTGAACCAGCGGGAGGTGTAGGAGAGTCACCTGGGTGGAGAAAAATAGAGTGTTTTCTTCTGGCACCACAGTCCTTGGCAGGTGTAGAGGCAGCTCACTCGCAAGTCCACGGACCACCTGCTGCCAAATCTGATTTAGTGCAGGGAAATATTTTCTCCGTGAGACCCTGCCTTCAGTTTAGAAGGCCAGGCCGCATGTTGTGAAACGAAGTAGGCCGCCAAACTAAACGGGTTGTCATTTGCCCACACTGCGTAGCTATTGATTTACTGCTCCTTGCTGCTGGTTTCCTGGAGGGGACCGCAAGCTCTAAAAAAAATGCCTGCATGCTCCATCAAAAGAAAGGTTCCCCGGGCCAGACCTCCCATGAGGCTCAACTGCCAGCATTTGGCACCATCAGAGTTTGAATAAATGATCAGCTAATACACAAGCGATGACATTAATTGAACATGTGTCATCACATAAAAAAGGCATCAGGTTGATAAAGCGGACGTACTACTTGCAACTGTGGCTACTGCTCATTATAATATTTACAACAACAAATAATTTTGACATTAAATTAGGATTAGTAGTTACAACTCTACTGGAACAAAAGACATTTAATCCAAAGTAACATAGGCAATTATTTTACTTTTATATCCTCCTCACTGCAACACTGTTTCTGCAGCATTTAAGAAATTATAGTGAGTCTAGTGTAGTTCAAAAGGACAAGACTAGTGTTGCGTTTAATCAGATTATTAATCAATTAATTACCTGGTTTATGTAAATTAACTAAAATATATTTTATGGGCGGGGTTATCAGTTCATGGTGGGTATTTTTTCCCTACTCTGACATTTTATAGATTAAACGATTAATTGCTTACATGTTGATTGATAATGAAAATAATCATTAGTTGCATTGTAGATGAGATTTTCTTGATAAGTGTTTTGCGTCAGTAAAGCAAACTAATGTGAACTTGTGAAGTCACTGACCATCAACACAGATGCCCAAAACCAGACGAATTTACTGAAATTAAGATTTAAAAAATTATTTTTTTTGTTCCTTTTGTTGGGGATTAAAATGGTTTAAAGTGGCACCAAACTATGTAGGTGGCGTCCCAGTGAACGGTTTTAATTATTCTTCATAAGTCCCTGTGCTGTGAGGAAATCCGCCCTCTGCTGTGGCTGGTATTGCTCTTAAATAGTTAAAACAGTTCAAAAGCAAAGTGCTCAGAGACCTACTACAAGCTCTGAGTCAAACATATTCCTAAAACCTCACATGCATATCTCAGGGTGGGAGAAAGAAAAAAACGAAGCATGAAAATGGAGTGAACACTCCACAGACTTCACTCCAGCCGGGATTTTCTTGCTGTGAGGTGATAGTGCTAACAACTAAGTGTGTGTGCCATCGTCGCTCAGACAGTACAGGTGGGATCTGATCTAACATTTTCTTCCATTTGAAGATCCAAACAGTGATCTGAGCCCAATGGGAGTAAATACATCCAGATCAGACCTCATCGACATCCAAGCATGACAAAAATTACATTGAAATAAGAATTTTAACTGCAGCCAGAATGCTCTGCAGGTAGCTTCCTGAGTGGGAACTGCTGATTCAGATCATTTGTGGCTTTAACATTTCATTTCATAATGGGAGATAAACAAACACATGCAAACAATTTGTGCACAGTGAGAGCACAGTGCATTGCATGGCATTTTCCGGTGTTTTCTGTCAAATTATCTGGAAACTGTGAACCTTTTCTCTTTTTTTTTTTTCATCTCTAGTGTGAACAAGTGTTTACTCAAACAGCATTCGAGGGGTTTGGATGTGAAGTGGAGGATAGCATTAAGCCTGCAACTAAAATCCAGTGCCATCTCAAAACATCAGGCTCTCTTTGTTTAAAAAAAAAAAAAAAAAAAAAAAAAAAAAAAAAAAAAAAAAAAAAAAGCACTTGCTTCTAATCTCATACTAAGCTTCATAGCCAGCAAATTGAGATACTGATGCACTTCAATTATTTCAAAACAAGATCATAACACAACGTTAATGCAATCTGTGTGTGTGATTAGTGCTGGTGGCCGAGGTACAGACTGGCTGCACATTGCATATGATCAACCCATTACATGCTGCCAGGGCTGGTTATGGAAATAAACTTATAACAGTGCTACCTGATGTTTCTGCCCACTGAGAGAGGGGGAGAAATCACATTCATTTACCAGCCTCCAATTAGTGCTGAGCCCGCATCATCATCAATTCACATACTAATTGTCCCGTGTGGCTTGCATAGTATACCACCATCTGTGCAGATCCTCTAACTCTTGAGCAGGTTGTTATTTTTAGGGATTGGAGAAAAGTGGTTGTGCTTGTAAAGAACTTGGTGGTATTCATATTTGCACTGTATGAATTAAGGTTAGTAACTATTGTCAGAATGGACAGCGCATCATTAAGACGCAGAGGCTTCAAAGGAAATTAATTAAAGAAAAACACTACAAGTTTGGTCATTATAATTGGCAATCTACCTCGACTTCTCCATGTTTAGTGTTGTATTATATTTCCTTGCAAATAACTCATTAAGAATAGAGAGCGTGACCTCACATTGAGATGTTTCTGGCGTGGCAACAACAGAAACATTTCCTCAGCATAGTACATCTAGTACAGAACCTCAAAAAGCAAGGCTTCCCTTTGTAGCTGCCATTTTGCGTTCATGATCAAAAATCATACAGCGAAACTTCTCCACAGAAAAAGGAAAAAAATATTTTTTCAACCAGATCAGAACATGAAGCCGCAGTGCAAGAGTTCACTTTAATTCTTTTTTCAAAAGTTTTTATGAAGGAGAAGAAATCACGAACGAAACGTTTCATCATACCCAGAAATGCATTATAATTCAGGTATTGTGACTTTTGTGATTTTTTTAATATAGCGCCTTTATAGTCTTCCGACCTTTCAAAGCGTTTTACAGGACATCTCATTCACCCATTCACACACATGCATGCACTGGTGCCATTGGCTGCCATGCAAGGTGCCTCAGTTTGAGGAGCTAACCATTCATACACATTCACACACCGATGGCACAGCCTTCTGGGGCAGTTTGGGGTTCAGCATCTTGCCCAAGAACACTTCGGCATGCAAACTAGAGGAGCCGGGGATCGAACCGCTGATCATCTGATTTGTGGACAACCCGCTCTACCGCCGAACCTCCGAGCCACAGCAGCCCTAACATTCAACACATTTGTAATTCATTGCTTTCTGATTGTCTTGCAAAAGGTTTTTTTTTTTTTTTCTGACAGAGCAGCAGCCAAACAGCAACATAACTATTTAGGGCACAATTGCTGCATAAGATTGCAGTGTAACCCTGGTAAACTGTAAACAGAATAGGTGAACACAAAGCACATGTAGCTGTTTACCCTCAAGTTTAATAGAGACCTTGAAGTGTTTTCCAAGCTTACATGGAAGGGAGGAAGCTATGAAAGAGAGTTAAGAGTTTAATAGAGGCCAAACTGCCCAGCAGTCTTTAAAAAAAGAAATGTATTTCGCTTTGTTGTCTTTGTGAAAGGCTGTACACAAGTGAAGGACGTCTGATCTAAACTAAACTGTAAAATGGTGACTCAGGATTTATTTTGTAGATCTGTACAAAATGTCTCTTGCTTTTGAAAAAAAAAAAAAAAAAGCCATATGTAATTTAAAAAAACTCAGTCAAATTGATAAAAGCAGCCATTCTGAAGCAATCTGAGACATGTCAGATGAGTTCAGAAACTTACATGACTATCTTTGAAACACTCGACTAGGTTGAATTTATCTCTGCTAGTGGTGCAGGTTTATGCTCAGGGAGGCCTCAGCGTGTCATCGAGCCACGATTTAGGGACCGCCCACAAAATCCTCGACTAAAAACTGGTGAAAAACCGTTTTAACCTCTAACTCCACATTTCAGTAATATACCGTTCAAAGTCTTTTCACATTATTTTTTTTAATGTATTTTGAAAGAAATCTCGGAATTGCCTTTACATGGACTTCAACATCATGTGTGTTTCACTTACTTTGCAAAATATAGAAAGCTGTGGCAGTGGTAGTTCTTAATCTGTACTATGGGTTTAAGTACTCAGCATGTTTTCCAAATTCAAACATGATCAAATATGTTAGAAAATCCAGTGACGTTTCATTTAAACTGCACGCCATCACAAAAGATGGGCTTTGTTGTCCAATTTGAAAACTTTCTCCCTGAGAGCTGTTTTTGAACAGCATATGGCTCGGCCTCTGTGTGCATGTTTCAAGATGTCTGCGGTCAAGCGCGTGTTCTGTTAAAACATTTCGACCTGGCACTCAGTCCGATCACGCACCCCCATCCAATCGCTTGGCTGGCTGCAAAGTAAAATGATTCAATACATCCAATAAGCTTTTCTCTTTCTTTTCATTTCTTTCATTTTGAAGCTGCTTGTGTACTGCCATGCTGGGTCAGTCAACCCCATTTCAAGAAGCTCTCCTTCAATCTATAACACGAATTTTCTCTGCAGTTTCTCCTTTCAAAGAGTCACAGACCTCGGTATTGCTGTTTCGTAAAAACACAAAAGAGAATAAATCCTTCACAAAGATAAAACAGTTCATTGTGTGAAAAGAGGATTATTTACAATAACGCCACGGCATTGTCACGTCTAGATTGTTGTTTCAAGATATTGCTCCGTGTCACTGGACAGGACGAATCAACTTCCAAGGGGTTCTTCCAAGCCATTACTCAATTATCAGTTGATTCTTCAGGTTGTATGAGTGCAATACATTACTAAATGCAATATAGAAGATATAGAATATATAGCGATAAGGAATATCGCTTATTCCTTGCTCATGAGTTTGAACTATGAACATTAGTGAGAAGGCACAGACAATAAAACCGGACATTAAAAATGTCATCCTCCACTCTGACTGCAGTGACATGCATTAGACCAGTAAGCACAAATGCCTGAAGGATAATGCTCACATTAGGGCTTGATTCATTCACCGTCCCTATTCATAGTCCTCTGTGAAACAAAGTGAATATTCCTGTGTGTGCATTACATCCCGCTTCATGAAACCCTTTCTACAGGGAGCAAATGCACCGCATAGATCACCAAACAAAAAAGCTTATAGGAACGGCCCTGATTAGCCTCATGATTATCCTCCATTCAAATCATAGGGATTAGGCCTTTAATATGAATGGCACCATTAACCTTGGTACATTTGCGAATCATTTCCCCGGATGTTAAGCTTTCGAATGTGTTTCTCTGTGTAATGCAACGATGTAGCCATGTGGCAGGGGTTAGTTTGGATATATATATAAATATATATATTGATTTTCTATCTCCTAGTCGGTGAGTGTGAGCTGAAGACATGGTCATGCCTGTGATGTTCATCACTGCTCAAAGACAATTATGGAGTGAGAACTTAAGGGTAGCAGAGGGTAATCCTTTTACCAGGCTCCCTCAGGGCTTTCCAGTGGGTTGCTTGATTCAGGATATTGACTCCAACCACTCTTGTCTGGCCCCAAAATTACCTATTGATTTACCCTTTTGACAGTTGTTAGTTGGAAACTTAATCACAGCGACCTACATTGTCATATAAAGTACATTGTTGTTCGGCACTAGCTGCTGGTTCCCCTTTTGTGTCAGTGCTGTAAGTATTGCTGCTATCACAAACATGGAAAATCAATACATGCAGTATACAAGCTCGGGTTTGCTTACAGATACTAAGACCTCTATGTAAATTCCTCTATATTGATCTTTAGCAAAACAGAATGATTATTTTAAAGCAATCTGTAACGATGCCCTTCAAATAATGACTTGTCGACAAGCATACTAGCCATGGTACTACCCATTTTCCATCTTCTATCTATCTTTCTTAACCCTTTATAGGGCACTCATTGAAATACTATGAAATTCAAAAAAATCAACTTTAGAGTGTTATTATGTTAGGGTTAAATGTTGAATAATGTGGCAACTTTGTGGCTCCAAAATTGAATTTCTAAATAGCAGCTGCTAATTTTTTTTTTTTGCACTGAATTTATTACATACTGATTCAAAAGTCAAAAATTTAGAGGACCCGTTTCACATTCAGTCTTACAGTATAGAGGCAGAGAGAATGGAAAAAAAAGTGACCCTGTGTGACCCAGGGTCATGCCCTTTGCAGTCAAATGTCTTAAGCAAGGCCATAATCCCCGCCAGCTCCAAGCTATCTGACGTTGACCTTTGGCCTCACTGGTGGGGAACATGGAAAACTAGGAATTACCTATGTGTCAGTCAGTGAGTTTATTACATCTTTTTAAAAAGGAAAACATGGATTTAACAAAAAAAAAGTAATAAAATGTTTTTTTAAAGTAAATCATGCAAATTGGTCAAATCTGACCAAGTATTTTTTTTAACTATTTTTCTGAGAGCAAAATAGTATCCTTAAAAATCTGAGATTTTTTCGAACTACAGTACAAAAAGAAGGCAACATGATTATGAGATTAAATAGAGGCGTTTATGGTGCAGCACTCAAGCTTTATATGCCCAACATATATCCCCAGACCCACATACTGCTGGTTTCACCAGAAACATAGACTTATAAACTATGCAGCTCATACTCTGGGGTTCCCCCAGAAAACAGAGAGGGGAAACTCCAGTATTTTTCAACCTTATTTTCCCATTTTTATTTTGATTCTGTGTCATAGTGACTAATGGGGACAGCAAGTTTTGAATCTGGTCCAGTGTTGAGTGAGAGCACGGCAGCCAGCAGCTGCAAAATAGGTTACAACGTGATCATTATGGGCAATTGTGTACTGTCAAAATAGGTACATTAAAAGTGCTTGTTTTTGCTACTGACTGGCTCAGGATGGTGTTATAAGTGTCTGACGACACGACCCCACAGAGAAATGAAACATTTTCTGTTCCTTTCTCTTGATCAGCAGTGTGTCTAACCAAGTCTTGCTCAGTCTGAAATCTCATGAGAGGTGAGGTGACTTGCTGCAGAAAGTAAACAGTGGAGAGTTTGTTGTGTTAGAGTACAGAAAGCATAGATGAGGATGACAACTTTGAATTTGGTGGCTGCCGAGGAGGGAGAGAGAGGGAGAGAGGCGGATGGGCAGAGGAGGGCAAACCAGCTGCTGCTATAGGCTGCAAAGCACGAGAGACTGATGGTGTTCCTGTGGGTGATTTGACCACAGATTTCAGAGCTTATGTACAGAAAACATTTAATTTCTCTGTAGGGTAATTCCCATTATGTTGTAAGACAGTAGCCTGTTTGCTGCTGCAGCACTCGCTCAATTTCTTGTCCCCATCAGTCACTTTAATACAGAAATATGGTAAAATAAGGTCCAAAGGAAAAAAAAAAAAAGACCTTTCTAAATAGCATAAAAAGTTGATGCCGTTGAAAAAAGTAACTGACATTAGCTTCCAGTGGGCCCCCTACTGATGAACATCTACCACCTGGTTAGACCTTTTATTTATGCAGTTCACCTCTGCTGGAATCTGTGGAGCCTGATTTTAAATGCTGCTCTTGACGGTTCTGCTGCAAAGAGCCGTACAAGATCAATCAGTTTAATTCCATTAATCACTTAAACTTCAAACCAAAGGCCTCAACTGGTCTTTGACCACTGAAGATTACATGCTTTCAAATACTTAACCAATCAAAGTCTTCAGGTGATTATGGCAGGTCTTTTTAGTTCCATTATTACGTGTTTGAATCATTTGATCAGTCTCTCTAAATAAAGAAATAGTGTATGCTGCACTGAACCATTTGCTGAATACAAACATATATTTTACTTTTATGGAAATTACGAGTGGTTAGTTATTGAGCGGCACTCAGAGGATATGATTTTCTTAAGGTAAAGACAACTTGATCCAAAATGCCATTTTTACGTTTCTAGATTTCATGCACTGTGCTAACATTTGTAACTAAAAAAGTGATTTCTTTAAAAATCGACAGATTTTATTTAGGCTGTTGGCAAGTAACTATTGTACTGTAGTTACTAAAAAGTGAACTTGTCAGTCACACAGGAAAGGCAGCCAAGGAGGTTTGTGACAAAACAGCTTGTGACTGCTGAGAATCTTCTGTTGGAACCATAAAAATAGACATGAACAAAGTAAAAAAGGGACACCCAGGAGGAACGGAGAAGTCTTTTTATATATATTTCTAGTGGCTGGTAGAAAGACCAGCAACACAAGTAATATATAATTGCAAATCCAACATTTTAACCAATCTTTTAAAGATTAAACTTTACCAAGTCAGATGTTTCGAAGTGTTCATGGTGACAGAACTTAGAAATTAGAAACACCTTTTAATGTAATGCAGTCCAGTACAACACCACCTTTCAAAAACACAAAGGATCTGTGCTACACTCACCACTAGGTTGACCATACTCCAACAGTTGTAGCACTGTGCTGTGCATTGCAAGTGGTTGTGGCACTGAAAGGCCCATAAGACCTCAAAACTTAGCTCACAAACTGTAGATATCTCTAGTGATAGAGTATATGAGAGGTATTTTTGGTATACCTTTTATGCCAAATTATATATTGTACAGGTATACCTGATAAAGTGGCCAGCCAGTTCATACAATATTTATAGTCTGATAGAAGCAATTCTGTTGGTAAAATCTATAAAATGTAGTTTTGAGCTTCAGTGTTTCATTTCCTATCTCGCCTTTTGTCACAAGACGTTTCAGGGTTTGTTATCATGCTTGAGGTTGAAGAATGCTAAGAACTGATTTCAAATTTTCAGTTATGGTCCTTTGATATAAAAATTGTGAACTTTATTAAAGTGGTTGTCCTTTAACAAACAAAGACCATGCTACCCAATGTGTCTCTGAAATTAAGAGACGCAAGAATCTTGCCCATGGTCCCTGCGGCGAATAGAAAATCAATGTTCTCTCATTTGAGGTATTTCATAAAAAGTACGACGTGAGAATGTTCAGTTTGACGGATAGAACATGCGGGATTGCAACCGGATGTTGAAACACGTACAGCATCATATTCCAAGTAAGAAAAAAAAGGTCATTCTACCCACCACAGCATTAAAGATTTATATTGTTTTCCCTTTTTTTTTTTTTTTTTTTTTTTTTTTTTGCAGCAAGATGCCTCTCAGCAAGTCATGATATGCTTGAATGTATGTTTTCTCTCCCTGCTGGATCTTATGTTTTTTATATCCATTACCGCAGGCATTAGTGGGGTGTTTGCACTCTGCACTGAAGCTTGGTGGTGTAATAAACTCTTAATTTTTCACCCTATCTGACAGAATATCATTATGCTCAGCTATAAAAGAGTGATGGCAAATAAAAGCTCTGCATTCTTTTAATAATTTGCTTCACAAGTTTGGTAATAATAATAATTATACCACTGGGAGGCAAAGGCCCACATTTGTCAGTGTTGATACTGCTGTGTATGCCATTGATGATGTTGTATTTGTCACACATGGCACTGTCTGTGTGACAGTCTGTGATATGAAAGCAATATCAGTCTCTCTGTACTGTGTAATTCTCAAAATTAGATCAAGAGGATAGGTAGAACGCACAAATATTTTCATGTAATACAATATGTTACAGTTAGTTTATGGATGTCTCATTTTCCACATTTATTCTGGAAACAGACAGGGGCTGCTCCAGCCAGCCTGGGAGGTACAGACTGGAATGAAAAGCTAGTTTGGAGATGATATCTGTCCATCTCCAACCATGGAGATTACAGCCATGACAGCTGTTGTGGGCAAACGGCTTACAGCTTACAGAAGTGCCTGCAAAGATGGCCACGATAAAATAAATTACCTGTGTGATGGCTGACGGCTTAAAAACACTGCCTCATTTCATTTTTTCCCCCCCCTCACTAACAGAGCTGTTATCTGATTTTGTTTGGGCTAAATTGATAGAGATTTTTAACTAAATGTCTCATTTTATACTCCTAATAAGAAGGTATGTGTCTCTAATCTTCAATCTAACCATTCCCCAATCATGTAACCAATCCTCCACAATACACCATGATAAACACATCCCCCAATCTTATCCTTATTTTATGTTGTTTACCTTGTGCTTCAGGCTGTCCCTGTGGCTATAAGAAAATGTCAAAAGGCCAGATTTTTGGCTGGGTGTCACGATTTCTGATGTAGCCATGTGGCTGTGGTGATGCAGTGTATTCTGCTCCATCCCTCTCTTTGCACACTCAGCCTGTGGAGCTGAGGTTTAAAAGGAAAGGCCTTATCAGTGTCCTCCAGGTCCTACACCTCCACTGGAGTCGGTATCCTCTAGGGTTAAGGCGGGGGAGAGAGTGAAGTCTGGCAGAACAGGAAGGGGAAGGAGACAAAGAAGTGCAACGACGGAGAAATAGGTAAAGAAGAAAAAGTAGCAAAAAGAAACAAGGTGTTGAGAGAAAACAGAAAAGACCACGAACAAGAACAAAAGTGTTGATTGCTGGTGCGAGATGGTTATTAGTCTATCCCCGCTGTGACACTTCCTTTCTGAACTCACAGCCACTTTATCACTACCATCTCCTTCAACATGGGAAGGTTAGAAGAAGAAGTCATCATAACCTGTATTTTACAACTGTAATTCACGATATTCTGTGAAGAATAGTCTAGCAATCTGTAACAGTTTGTTACAGCTCAGTGGAAAATTTGTGTGTGGTCAATCAGTCTGAGTCATTACATTGTTTCCTATTAGATTTAGAGCAGCACCTTCTGTTCCGAGTTGGCATGTGCTGGCGGAGTTGATGGTTCAGCCTTTTGTGTCGAAAAATTCTACTCACACTTAAGCGCTCATTGTTTCACATCCTGCATTGAACCAAAAGAGCAGAACAGCGAGTTCACAGAGAAGGTGCCAGTGCACACATTCACTTAATCTAACGTTGTTATATTACTGAAAGATAAATGACTGTTTGGGAATATTAACAAAAATGAATCGGATAAGTTTTAAAGAATAACAGAAGCACGTTGTGACAGTTCAAACACAGATGTCAGTTTTATAATGCAGGTATGAATTCGCTTGTCGCTGTGTTTTTTCTCTTATTTCTACAAAAACTATCCAAGAATATACATAGCCATATTTCATCAAAAGCTACAAGGGCATCGGTACTGATCTATGTAGTATGCAACCACTTTATATGGACAATGAACAGTCATACAAAAAGATATCCATCGTAGAAGAGGTAGAGAAAGCAATTGTGCAGGCACAAAGCATGTTGCATATTGATTTTTTTTTCCTAAAAACATTTCTGCCGTCTCTGTCTAAACATGTAACTCTCAGATAAAAAGTAGGACATGGCAACTTGGCATAAAGTGGCTTTACTAGGAAACAGAACTTTTTCATTTGTGTCAAAAGTTTTATGAAAATATGCTTATTCACTTTCAAGCAAAGAGTTACATGAGAAGATTTTGCTGTCTCTAGGGTAAACATTCAGCTATAGCCAGTAGCCAGGCAACCAGTGGTGATTGAACAAAGTTACTTATCTCAGCCAAAAAAAAAATATTCCAGCAAATGCCCTGTAAAACATAATTTTTACACTTGGTTTTGGTACATATTCTGGTACAATTTTAGTTGCTTACCCCTACTTTTAGTCATTATATTAAGCGAAGCTAAGCTTATATTTACTATTCAAACATATCAGAGTTATCAATGCTCTCATCTAACTCTCCACCAGAAAGCAAATGAGTATATTTGTGGAAAATGTGGAAGCATTTCTCTCTAATGACAGTCTGATAAGCTCCAAAGCAAAAATGGCTGGAAACTGAGGAGACCGACAAGCCAACCACAGTGATGTCACAGTTATAACGTGGTGAGGCTGGAACAGTAGAAAGCCCCGCAGGCTTCAGACTGAATCAAAGGTAATATGGGTCACTGTTGGTGCATTCTAATTTAGACATCTCTCCGGGGGCAGATTACCTAGCACAACACACTGCCAGAAAGGCAAGACACATTCCTTCAAGTTAGACCTAAAAATACAAGTGGCTTCATCATTTGGAGGAGGTCAAGCCATCTGTGTAGTGTGGCCTGGAGAGAAAGAAAATTAGAATAGTATGAAGGTCAGTCAGCTGAATTAAATTAAAAGCGCACATTTTATTTTGAAGGGTATTTCTTTGTGATATTCTATTACATTAAAGAAAAATTGCATTATTTCTATGCTTTTGTTTCAATTATCTGTTCAATATATTGAAATGCAATTTGCAGTGTTCCATAAAACATGGCTATACTAATTTGTATTCAACTTAAAATGCTTAAAAGGGCACAGAGGCTTTCTATATAAGAAAATGTAGTGCCCATACAGAAATACAAGAGTGATATTCAGGCTTGATGAATCTCCTCCAGTCACAGAAAGCATAATGGCTTTGTAGCAGTCCCTGAGACTATTACATATCGACATGCATTATAGGAAAATGTCCCTTTAAAGCCACATTTGGGACCACTGGGGGCCATACAGGGCCTCTCATCAGACCCCAGAGTGGATAAAGAAATAACACATTATTGGTCTCAAATACTATTGGCTTTTAAAGTTGTTACAGCTAATGTGTCTGTCACTGGAGTCATGTTTCTAGCAACACCAACACCATGCAGATCAGAAAACCAAAAGGCAACACTTTAAGATTATACTGAAACATTCGATTCATAATATCAATATGCAGGTTATTTTCTGCTCTGAAGGGAAAACTAAATTTAATTTCTGACATAAATGAGCTCTGCAGTGCTTTTCAAATGATACATTAGATGAAGTATAGAGGAAATAGTTTTGTTCCCTACTTTCCCCAGACTAGACAGCTACATTTAAATCACTTGAATCACAAAAAGAACACCAAATGTGGAGGGGAAATTATGAAGAACGGCCAAATTGGTACCTTTTTAAGATATTATTAAAAGGTTTTGATCAAAGTTTAAAAGCTTTTTCATTACACCTGGATTCTCTGAAATGCCAGCTAGCAATTATTCCGACACCAACTTAGTGCTATGAACCAATTACTGGGAAACTGCAGTGGTGATTGTTATTACAGTCTTAAAAGATCTACACTACATTTTTTTTTGTCAACAAGTTTGAGTGCTTGTTTATGTTTATATACGTATGAGAGAGAAGCATTAATGCCAAGAGTTTGCATTGTATTGTCACACTTACACAGACCGCAAAAAAAACCGAAGGTGACTTTCAGAATACTTGGCAACCTCCCATAATTGCAAGCTTTTATGATGGAGCAAAGCTGCCTTTAAAAAAAAAAAAAAAAAAAGAGGCTCTTAGGGCAGGAAGGACCCAATGAGGGATGTGTCCTCGACGTTGGGCGGGAACTGTTTGTTCAAACTGCCATTAGGCTACATTGTTGAGGACATATTGCGGTCATTTATTTGAAACTCGTGACAGCGTCCATTCAATTAGAGGAGATGCCCAACGCCTTGTGAAAGGAACTGGAACAAAATGGCACATCATGATCCAGGGTCAGTTCTTACCCTCTAAATTCTCAATAGAGTAATATTTCAGAGGATCATTTTGTGAGGTAGCAATTGTCTCCGAAATTGCTGTTGAAGGCATTTTTGGAAAAGGGTGACATTCCAGTAATGTCAACGGTAACTAATAGCACTGAATGGATCCATTACTTCATTTATCTACTGGCCCCAAGTTGAGACATTTGTTTACAGGTGGCAACGGTGATGTGCACCAAATAGGTCTATAGTCGATAGTGCGTCATATACTTACATGCTTTTGCCTGATTTGAGAACATGACATGTTCACCATTAGTTAATTTAAACAAGGGTGCATACACATATTCTTGCAAGGGACATTAAATATCAGCCAACCAGTCATACACAAAAATAAATCTGTCCAGTTGAGGGGAACCATTGATATCTTGCAGACACATCCCCTTGAAATGACAAGTAGGCACCATGACACATCAAAGTGGTGCAGCAGGTGAGCCAAATCATTAGATTAGGCAGATTTATGGCTTCATGAAACTTGTTATTACCCACAGCGCGCTCCACTGATGTTTAGCCTGATGTCTTTATGAGGGGGCCGTTGTTCACCTTGCCCTGACAGACACTGTGTGATGATTAGAATACGAGAGACTCAATTTGACTCACCTCTCAAGTCAGACAAGCCAGAAGTCTGTCTGCAGCATTTAAAAACATATTTGGATGAGATGAGATTGCACCTCAATCATCGTCTACGATAAGTGATGGTGTCCTACATTAATACAAGTTAGGAAAAAAGTTTTGGCTGTTACACTTGAGAGATTTCATTTTGTCCTTGCTATTCAGCTTTGAATTGAGCTGGGCTCGGCTGAAAAAAGGTGACGTCACTTTGGTGCATTGAATTTAGCGACATTTGCGTGACAGTTGTGGGAATTTTTGCACATTTAATTTGTCAATGAAATCGGATTCTTATTCTTAAAAAGGAGCAGCGTGTAGGATTGAGCAGCATCTAATGGTGTAGTTGCTTAATGCAACCCCCTCGCCCCCTCTTCTCCCTAGCAAAGAGAAGGAACTATGACGGCTGCAAAACACACGAAAATACTATCTACAGTTTAGTTTGTCCATCATGGGACATAAAAAAACATTAAAAACTTATGAAAATATAGTTTTATATACTATATTCAGTTTCTGCTATATTCTATTCCTTTTAAGGGTGTTTTTTTCTGAAACCCCAACTTCAATTGTTGCTTATTTAGACCTGAATATTTAATGTTACAGAAAGATATCAGACAGACATAGCTCACAGGACAACATTTCACTTGGTGATAATTTGGGTTTTGTGATTTTTGGGAGCTTGGGCTTGAGCCTCAAGTGATAGTATCAAAACTCTTCTACCTCATCGCTGAGAAAAGACATATCTTGAAACAGCACTGATATCAGACAAAGATGTTTTCACCTTCTTTGTGCAGTATGGCTAGTTAATCTATTAGAGGAGCTCATGCCTATGGGTTTTTCCTTCCGCTCACAGAGGCTCAACGGATGGATCGTTGAGGCTTAATTTAACACCGCAAACAATGGAAAACAGCCGCAAATAACGGCAGCCGTCATGAGCTTATCAGCCTGAGCGGGGATTACAAGGGAAATGAATCATTAACACTATTGCCACTTGAATGCGGCTAAAGCATGATTGGCAGGTTGAAAGCTGGGTGTTAGGAGGGGGAACGGAAATGGGTGGAGCTGAGGTTTGATGCCCAGCGAAGCGGGTATCATTATCGGATAAGAGCTCCAGGAGGTCCAGCCAAAATGACCGACTGTTTGTCAGTGGAAGACAGAATAGAGTGAAGGAATGGAGCGAGGAAATTAAAATATGACAAACTGAGAACGAGTTTAACTGCGTGCCAACTACGCCTAGTCGAATCAGACATACACTGACACCATAATCCAAAGTCTGTGAACCAATTCTGTCCCAACAACCTGCTGACAGCAGGTGTTGAATCATAATGTTGCCTTCTACTATTTATAGTTTACTGTTGGGTTTTTTTGTATTAACAGAAAAAAGCTTTGAGGTGTGCATGGCATGAAGAGTACTGCAACCCCACGTCCGCCTCTCCCAATATGACACCAGGTAGATTTTAATGGCTTTATGGAAAATAGTGGGATGCCACGCTGGTGAAGGGGATTCTGGGTCATGGAGGGATTTGTTAAGTTATTACAGTGTCTGGAGCAAGGCCCTTATCGGCACCTGCCAAGTCTTTGGCGGACCCAGTGGGATTGCACTGACCCTGGTGGAAGTAATGGATATTAGAAAATCTTCCCACTGTGAGGAGGGGGGAATGGGTGACAGATCAGGGAAAAGGCAGTGAGGGAGGAGAAATGGATACAGCCTCAAGGACACAAAGCTACAGGATAGCCGGACTATAACTGAGCAAAGATCTCTAATTCACAGAAGAGGGTGAGTTAGAGAAAACACTGAAAGTTGATCTGATGGGTGCAAACAGAGAAATTAGTATAAAAAGTGTATTTGTTGGACTTATAAAAATACTTTTCACAGGTAATAACTTTCAAACATCATTGGATTTGGTGTTAGTTATTTAGTGGATTTCGTAGAAGCTACGTCTTGAAACACAAACATCTATGCAAATATTAGGATTTGGATTCAGCAGCATTTTATCAAATCTACTAATACTACTAATACTAATAACACAACTCAGCTAATATCTGTTATGAGAATAATGCTTTTCTTGAACAGTTTGAGTGGCAGCCTAATTAATGTTCACAACCTGTAGCTACAATCTGAAAATGAGATGAGCTGTAGACGATATGAAATGTTGATTAAACACATCAGACAAACTGAAATAACTGCTGTAGCCTACAGGCTCTACACACCTTACTCAAGCTACTTGCTCCAAATACTACATGTTCTGATTCAGACGATTAATTTCAAAGCTTAAAAAAAAAAAAAAAAAAGTAATTAATCATTTAAATGGGAGATTCTTCTAAAAGCGATATAATTCATTCATTTCTCTTGAGAAGGACTTGCCAGTGATGTTACAGAGTGATGTTTCTTTTCCCTTGGCTGAGCACAGACACCAGCTTGCACCAGAAGAAGCCAAAAGTTTTATATTAGCTGTTATAAAATCAACATTAATTATCTCCAGCTGATTGATTTTTATTAGTTTTATTTTTTTAGGTAATAAAAATACAGGGAATAAAAGTTCCAAAGGAAAAAAAATAATATTTGTTAACATCATCAGTTAGTGAATCCAAATTATGCCTCCCGGGAACCAAATCCAAAATGAAACCAGCAGCTTGATGATTTATACTACACTTAAAAATAGTACTTGAAATGTTCATCATGTCTTCAGTATTACTGGACTTTACTACTGACACCAAATTATTTATGAGGGCGAAAAGGAAATGGGCTCTTAATCAGACTGAACTGCTGTTGAAATTGTTAGATATTCTGATGATGATCTATCTGATCTGAGATGTGAGCAGCCATTCAGTTCAGAAACCAAGAAAGAAAAAAAGCAATGGACATGGAGTTAAGGGTTATTCTTATTATCGATAAACTTGACCTATCAATAAATGATTCCTACCAAAACAAGCTCAATACCAGGACCAGACAAACAAAGGGAAACAAAACTTCTATTCAACATTTCAACACTTCTATTTCAGCATTTCGTGCTGTGAAAAGTCTGCCAGTCTCATGCTACCTGCATACCATCTCTCTGTGCCACCGTCCAGCATTGATGAAGACAGAATGTCAGTGGTGACGACACACGTGTCTCACATTAACAGGACGGAGCCACTCACGGAGAGGTTGGCTTTCTGACAAGTACTTTATTACCACAGGTTGCCCTTCTCAAGGTCAAAACCACAAACAATGCAACTCATTTGCTTACAAATGCACTTCACTCATTGACTGCACTGTACCGACGGCATTGCATAATGTATTCCAAAGCAATATGTGTTGAGCATCTCTTTTGATTAAGCCTTGCCTTGAGACAAACCAGACACAAACCAGGCCAAACAAATCAAAGCCGAGCATAAATGTTCGTCACGTATCTCCTGTTGGTTCTCAGAGTAAAATGCTTTCCCTTTTTTTTGTGTGTGTGTGTGAATCTTACAGGCAGACACAAAATGATATCCAGTGGATGAACTGTCAGGAAGGAGGTAGGATCAAGTGACTCCTTACCGGGATGCAAAAATAGACCAAGGAGAAACAGATTCTTTGGTGTTGTAGAGGCTTTAATGTTGGTCTGTCATTATGCGTCCTGTGCAGATCTGGGCTCAGAGATGACAATGTTTAGAGATCAGAACTTGCCCTACTGTGGAGTAAACACCGGAGCACCAGAGCACACTGCAAAAACAGCCATGTTAATCATTCATCGGGCTGGAAAGATACTGACAGTGTAACAGCTTTGAAGCAAAGCATGTTCGGACGCAAGTTAAATCTATTGTCTCCGTTTTCTCATTTTCATACGCCTTGTACCGGGAAGGGGAGAGAGGGAGAGGAACAGTTTGGCTTTGAGATTTGAAACCTAGAGGATAGAGGGAGATTTCACTGTCTGCACTTTCTTGTAAAAGGCAAGAAAAGGAAAATTACCCAGCAGTAAATAGATGAGTTTGATAAGACCTCCTAAATATAAGTCTTATCTCTCTCTCAATTTGAAACAGCCATGGAAGAAATAGGCCACGTTGTCAGTCAGGCTTTTAATTAAAAACAGAGGAAAAGACTGTGTGTGTGTGTGTGTGTGTGTGTGTGTGTGTGTGTGTGTGTGTGTGTGTGTGTGTGTGTGTGTGTGTGTGTGTTCCCAGGGAAGAGTAGTTTTAAAAACATTTATTCACGCTTAATGTTTATCACCTCCAAATGACCTTGATCTTGTAATACTTCTTTTTTTTTTTCCTGGTTTAACTCGCCTGCTCCAATCTCATTCACCCTGTGTGCCAAATGAGGTGAATGAGACAGTGGAAGAGAGAGAGGGAGAGAGACACAGGGAGGGGAGAGGTGATGTGACCCCATGTCTTTTAATCAGCAACTCAGCTAGGCTCACATCACTAGAGCAGATAAGACCGCCTGTTGTCACACAGGTGGAAGAAATGGCTGGGAAGCATCCCTTGTACGATAGCGGCTTGTCCGAATGCTGAGATGTGGATTGACAAAGACACGTACGAGGCCTGGAAACAGAGAGATGCTGTCAGGCCTTTGACTGATAACAGCTTGAGTGAGAGGAGTGCAAGTGAAGAAGAACAAGTCGCAAACAGACAGAAATGTGATTACGGCTCATCATCAGTTCCTGTGAACACTGATTTGAGCCATGTTCCGTTTATCCGAGGCATTATAGAAAAAACAAAAGAGTAATGGTTCAACCAAATTAAATAGTCTGAGACGGTCAACCTCTAGAGGGCCTTGGACCTCCCTTTTTTGTTCTCTTGAAGATGCGTGACGGAAATGTTAGGGCTGTTAGAGAAGGCCTTGTAGTTTCTGACAGTCACACCAGGTGAAGGAATCATTTCTGTTCTGTCTGACAGACATACAGGTACTGTGGTAAATGTCAAACTGCACTACCACTATTATGTTGGTATTCTTCTTATTAAGGTTCCTGGTTCAAACCTCGGCTGTGTGCCCTGCGATGAACTGGCGACTTGTCCAGGGTGTACCGTACCTCTTGCCCAATGCCAGCTGGGATAGGCTCAAGCCCCGCCGTGACCCTTAAGTTGCAGCCAGCGTTAGAGAATCTCTGCTTGTGTTTCTTTGATATCTTTTAATATAAAGTGATAGCAGACCCACTTTTTTTTTAAAAAGGCAATTATGTTGCAGTTCATGATTATAAAGTCAAGTTTTATGTATGTGTCATTAGTGCCAGATGTCAGGTCTTAAGATTTAGCTCACAGTACGTGTGCACGTTATAGTGCCCCATATGGCCTCAGAATTGGACACAATAGTGTCCATATCTGTTCAAAACAGATGAGGTTTATTTAATGCAGTACATGAGGTGACAGCAATACGTAATTGCAGTACAGCAGAGCAAAAGAGAGTGAACTGCAGTAGCTGTGCAGCAACAGCATACTGTTGGAGCCAATGCTCCACTTGAGACCTGTTTGCAGTGAGTTAATAGCAACAACCTTGAGTGAAATAAGACACAAATCGCAAAAGTGCAGTCCATAAAACACTATCCCCAAACACAAGTATCCATATTCCATAAAGTATAGGCCAAACAAGCAAAAACAAAAAGCTCAGCCACTACAGGAGAGCAATCCACATTTAATGCCATTGCAAATATAGTCTTAGCTAGATGGCAACACCATAACAGCAGTATAGCAACCGTCACATGAAGGCAGAACAGTGAGAGCAATCAAACAACCAGCAGTGCTAACAGCCTCATATAGTCAAGCACACAAACAGACCTAACAGAGCCATCTCAGAGCATTTTCTCACAGTATGCATGCAAGCAAACTCTTACCTCATTGAAGCGAAGATGTGCTCCCTGGTGTCTCAGCAAGAAACCCTATAGGAAGAGCTGTTATGGTCTCCAACAGACTCAAACTGTTCCGGCTTTCAGCTGACGTTTAAGGCCCACAGCAGACAGGTGTGAGCTTACCATTCAACCCATATTACGGGAAATGATGCGGAGGGGATGTGTGCAAGACAACAAGCATGTTTACATCCATAAAGTTCAAAATGTTAATATCTACTACCAAAAAGAAAACACGCCATAAAAAGAACTCATAATGCTCAAATGTGAGTTGGGTCATTGAGCAATATGGCTGCAATTAATATAACATGAATATTTCCCAAAAATATAGCTCCACATGACAAGTCCAGGCCGAAATGAAAAATCTAACTTATGTTCAACACAATGAGTGTGTTCCATTGTTTTGTTAGCCTGGAAATCAAACTAAATCACCAAAGCCAAACCCCTTGAAAGCCACAAAACCATAATAACCCAACATAATACATTGGAAAATAGACATACATTAACAGCAGGAAAGCATTATAATGCAGTGTCAAACAACAACCAAAAGAAAAACAGTCAAGACAGTCAGTCAAATGAATCTCAACACAACTAGGATGGCATTCAACAACAGCAAACGGCAGCTAATGTTAGTTCAGTGTCTTCTCACAGTTTGGAAGCAAATAATCTCTTACCTCGTTGAAGTGAAGAAGTGCTCCCCGGTGTCTCGTCAGTACAACCTATTGGAGGAATTGCTGTAGTCTCAGACAGACTCAATGTGTTCTGGATTTTAAGTGGACATTTAAGGCCCACAGCAGACAGGCATGAGTTTACCATTCAACCCATATCACAGCAGATGATGTGAAGGGCATGTGTGCAAGACAACAAGCATGTTTACATCCTTAAAGCCAATTTAAAATATTAACATAGTACCAGGTACCCACTGAGCCAAGGGTAACAACAGCAACAATCAAGAAGAAAACATGTTGTAGAAACAATTCAATGGAAAACACTCAAGTCTGTTGAGTTGGGCGATACAGCTGCATTAAATACAAGTGAAGGCAAAACAACATCAAAAAAGTGTCGAATCACCATAGCCAAGCCCACACAGCAGCCATATCCAAGGGGTAAAATAAGCTGCAAAACAACAAAGAATACTCAAACATCATACATTACAATATGTTAACAGCATGAACACATTATAACGAAATGTCAAAAAGCTCAGTCGCTACAAGCTCAGTCACTCAAAATTAATGCTCACGCAAATATGATAACATTTAGCAGCAGCAACTAGCAGCTAACGTTAGCCCAAGAAATCATCTGCGATACAGAAAAAAAAACATACAGCCAAGCGCATAAACACAGGCGAAACAAAGCCAAGGCAGCAAGTCAATAAAATGCAAATTCCTACCTTGGTTAAGTGTCTTGTCTTTGCAGGCAGAGCTGTGACAAGAGCAACAACAAAACTTCCAGTTTGAGGCTGTGTTTGAGGCCTAAAGCTAACATGACACATTACAGGAAAACTGGAATGCTGAGTGGTGGCAGCTGTAGCAGGGAGCTTGATTCAAACACAATTATTTCCTCAAACAAAAACCATCCTGAAGCGATTCAGTCATATTCATAGCAAGCTAGCCTGCTCAGGAAATGCTGCATAAGCAGTGGCACCAGCACCACTGATGAACAAAACAGTGGAGAGGGCACCAAGAGCCTTTTGTCTAATGAGTGAGTGAAAAAATATCATTATAGCAGTCTAAAAGTAGTCATGTTTTGCATATGAAATTACACCTGGTTTCTGAAAGCTGTTGTGTTATGGATCACCGTAGTCAACAATGGAAAAAAATATTTTGGTAAAACATTGACATATTGGTTGTTGTAATACTTCTGTCCAAAACTGTTATCCTTTCTAAAAACAAATTGGACGGTCTCCATAAAAAAATGTGACCTGCTTGTGTCATCAATTTGTAGAAATAACTCAAATACCGCAGACCGGAAACAGCAACAGCAATCAAAATAAAGTTTGTGACCAGGCAAAAACTTTTACAGTGACTACAACTGAAACAGATCACATTGGACTCAGGGTTGACAGACCCATGCTCAATTGCAACAAACTATAGGTTTGTTTGGAGAGGTATGAACACATCAGGTAACGTCAAATTCCAGGTTACAGGTGTGCACACAGGTGATATGAATTGTTCCTGATTAGACCTCCTCTCAGGACAGCGTGGGTGTGGACCATTGGGTTAATTTATACCTTCCACACTCTCCTGTTAGCTGTTTAGTCAGGACAAAATGCATCTTTATCATTCTTAATAGTGCATGGAGTCAGCTCCATCTAACAGCAACCTGAGAAGAAGTCTAAGTTTTAATATACCCAGGGTCCAAAGTCAGAATACCAAGTCAAGTCCAGAGTCAGAGTCTTAGTGTGTCTCTAAACTCTGACTGACTGTTTTCTTAGTGTCTCAGTTTAAGGTAGTATGCCTCTTGCAGTCATTCAGAGTCACCTATTTGTAAAATTGCTCGTCAACTTTGAAAACCATACAAAAAAGTTCATCCTAACTTATCAACATATGCTGTAGTGCACCACCTTGTGACACAGTTCATAACTACAACAAAACCACACCAGTACAATGACAGTTACAAATGCAGTGTGTGTTACAAAACTGCCACTTAATGCCACATATTGAGGTTTAGTGGGTACTCAGATATACTCAGTATATTTAACTTGTGAAGTTGTACCTATTTATGTATTGAAGGCATTATTTGAAAGTTTAGTTTTTAAGCCTATCCCCTCTGGGTTGTTCAACCATTTTTTTGCCTTCCCATTTTGCATTGCACTGTTTGGTTGGATTGATTTTTTAATAATCTTTCACTTCATTCAACAGTACAGAAAATATATTCAGATAGTCAGACTGATAGAAAAGATGAACTGAAAGGGGAAGCAGGCAATCAAATTATAACTGAATTGTATATTTGACACTGTCCACTGAAGAAGAGCGATAGCATCAGTTATTTCAGTAAGCATCCCAAAGCGGCATTATGTTTACGTGACAAAGCCGTCTAGTGGACATAGTAATTATGACAGGGGTGAAGGGGCGAGTCAGGTGACATATAGAGTGAAAAAAGCCCACAAAAGGAAGATGGATGGGTTTAGCAAAATATTAGATTTTAACACAGGAGGCAGTCAGTGTTGTTTTTGACAATGATCCCTAACCTGAATCACATGTATTATTATAACCATGACAACAAAGGTACCTGAACAGTTACTTTAATCTAAACCGCTATGTTTCCCTGCAGTAGTTTAGTGAAGTGAAACAGCATAGCATCTAACAAGCAACCGTAGGCAATAGGTGTATGTGCAAGATCATAACATCGTCATCTGGAGGCGGTTTGCCTCCTCCCTTCCCCTTGTGTTTCTGCTGTCTGTCTGTCTGTCTGTCTGTCTGTCTGTCTGCCTGTCTGTGTCACTGGGCATGGCCTCCAATTTACATCTCACCTGCCTGATTGATTAACCACTTGTTCCTCATTCACCAGTCAACTGCTGCAGTACAAAAGATGGGCTCGTCCTGCCAGATGTCACCGAATAGTTCAGTTTCCCAAGTGGTAACAATGCCTCAGGCTAATTCTGTGTGCTTTTTGTGCATTTGCTCCCTCTGCTTCAAGAAAACCTTTTTTTTTTTTTGCCGTCCTCCAGCCACGTCCAACTCTGTTTGTTCCCATTATTGCATTCTTGGAATCCTGCCACCATCAGCACTTGCACCACCCTGTATGCCAACTCCTCTGGATCACCTACTCACCTGCACGTTCTCTTGTGTATACAATAAACTGTTTTAAACTGATTCTGTCTTCTGGTTCGTGTATGCATCTGGAGTCTGAAACGGCTCAGCCTTAACATCTGTTTACACGTACCTCAGCACAGAAATAGGCCATGTAATACGAAGTGGATCACAGTGCATCTATGTGAATTTTGAGAAGACTGTAATTCATAGTTGGGTAATATTGTATGCCAGACCAGCAGTCTCAGGGCAGAGGGCACTGGCTGGAAATTATACCCACGACTATCAATAAGGAGGAAGTATCTTGCAGAACTATCTGAAATGATGGTCGAGTATATTTATGTGGACAGATAATCGTGTGTCAAAGTTTTCCATTTCTGGCTGTTCTCCTCTGTGTGTGTTTAAATTGTAGACTTTGTGCACACAAAGACATCTTCTCTTTCAGTAACTTCTTATTTAGATAATATGCACACATTTCCGTGTAGTTACCAAGGGAAGAATTGTCAATATTCTTCATGATTTTCCTTGTTGGTTTACTCTGGGATCCAACAGTATCCATTTGTTTTGCCTGTAAATCTGCACATCTCTGATGTCTGCATGTCACATTGGCTAGTCCTCCTGTTATTCTCTTCATTTTGCTGTCATTTTCTTGTGGTGACAAAGAGCCTCTGAGGGAGCTATTACCTTTTTTTTCCTCCCTCCATTTACTATTTGTTCAACTGTGCAAGCCCCATTGTTTTAATTTCATGCAAGAAGTAGTTTGGTGTTTTGGTTAAATGAAAAGTATATTCAACAGTGAAAGCCAATCAGTTTTTTAGAGATAGAGGTGCAGGCAGTATTTATGTTAAATGCACATCTTTTATCAATCAAACACTGTCTTAATTTTGTGGGGGTTTTTTTTGTCTAAGTGCCTAAGTGAGGCCAGGATGCAGAGCTAAAACGAATCAGACTCCTTGATGTTTCATCTGTGGACAGGAGACAAAATTCAAATTTGCATGCTTGCTGAAACCACCCACTCTACATATCAAGCCACCGGGTGATCAAAAGTAAAGTTAATAGGGATACGGCACAAGAGGGACTTTAATTACTAACCTAAAATACTTTCAAATGATGTTTGAGCTGATGCAGTCGCTAGAAGCGAGTGTCTGGCAGTGTTGGGGGAGGTGGGGGTTTGGAGAATTTCTGAGTCAAAGCAGCTGCCTTATTTGTGATGTGGGATTTAGAAAGCAACTGGAGCAGAGATCAATAAGGTGTAATAGGCCCGGGAATGAAATGATGCCGAAGTGTCCCATGTCAATGAATCTGCTTATCTCTGTCTGCCAAACTCCAGTCTACTATCCCATGCTTTCTCACCTGTAGATTACCGATAGGAAGCTGGAGAGCCTGTAGGAGCACTAAATAAGGCCTGAGTTAAACTCTGTGCCCTTGACTTATCTGCAGAGCCAGAGGTATTTTTTCCTACATGAGCAGGTGCAGATGTATGGCCCCTGTGCTGAGAGGTTATGGTAAAGAGTGTGGGGAATTAGTTTTTTGACTTCATTACATTGCCTAGAGCAGAGGAAGTGCAGTATCACGTGGGGGAAATGCCAGGGGTGGATGTATCAGAACTAATCCAGGTCTAAGGATTATAAACCTACATTATAATTTAGTTGTAGCAACTGCCCTGCTATTTGTCCACTATGGTAATTCTTGTATGTACTTGGGGAGTGGATCACATCATGGTGAACATGTTAACAGCCTACAGGTTGGCCGTATCACAACTATCTAACAGCTAACATAATCTGTTAGATATAATTGAATTCTAAGTCCTAAATGACCTATTTTTAACATACCGCCACTCCTCTCTTGCCTACCTGCATCACATGCATATACTGCAATTGCGTCTTTCAGGTTGTGCCATTGTAAAAAAAAAACAGGCAAAACCCTCTCCTGGAAGAGTCCGATAAGGCATGTGAACATGCACCCTGCTAATCTCTTATCTCACTGACATGCTCAAAACGCCCCCATGCCAAAGCTGAGCGTGACATGTGCAGCCCTGCATTATTAGCGTGATAGGAATAGGTCCTTTTATTCAAGGACGTGACGAACATGGCAAATGCTGCAAAAAAAAAATCCGAGCCCCTTTTCGTCATCACTCTAAATGAGTTTTCCCCTTCTTGGAAGGGAAAGGTTTGTGTGCTGTGGTCGGCCTTACTGGAAACGTGAAGCCAATGGTGAGTGGCGAGGCAAATTGGAGAGTGAGTGACAGGTTAACACCCGTCAACCGCATGGTAGGAGCAGGTGCTGATCTCCTGGCCTGTCTCATTTGACAACTTATGATGCTGATGGAGAGTGTTGGGCCTTGACTTGAGTTGATTGGTACTGATGTGGCCAAATATGCACTAGAAAGTCCCAGAATATATGTATCTATTCACCATTACGCACAAAGGTATTTCCTTATTTATCACCTACAGGCAAAAAATGTTCAGCCTTCAATGTGTGGTGTGACAAGACAGTCGTATCAGTTTCTTATTATTTTTACATTGCATCAACAAGTATATATTTAGTATCGCATTCAAATTACAGAGCTATTTATCAAGCACTGATGTTTTCATTGATGGTTTCATATCACAGATTTTGACCTGATAATTAACAAATGGCCCTTGTCATCTACAGTATTTACAGTTTCTTTTTTTTTTTCTTTTCGTAAAATTACCTTGAGTCATAATTATTAAACACTACAGAGTTTTGTTTTGTTCGTATCTATCGAGGAGCTTCAAACTGTAAGTGATCTCAAACTACGTGCACTTGTCCTTGGCCCACGCTCTTGACAAATAAATGGTGACTTGGGTATTATAATAGAAAGGCAAGATGCCAGGTGTGTGATATTCAGGAGCTTGACTGTGGATCTCAGCCTTTTATTGTCATGCATTCCTCTGTAGCGAGTCTTTAACAGACAACCTGGATTATTTCTTTCCAGCCTCACTGGATGTGTGAGCCACAACACAAGTGTTGACCTTGACAAGAACCATGAGCTTGAAAGTCCCCCTTGACTGTAAGTGTGTTTTCTTAACCAGTCACATTGTCTATTTGTGTTTAACACAAGTACTCTTCTGGTTCAGAGTTTACCCGTTATGGATAAAACGGTTGCAAGTATAATAAAGTTTGAATGGCACCATCAATAGTCTATTCATACTGGGCGAGTTAACATAGGATCAATATTCAGAAGATACAAAAGGTATTGCACTGAGAGATGCAGGGGTTTATCGTCAATGCAAGAGGTTTGCAGAAGCTAGAAGGGATAAGAGGATTTAAGAGGATTTTTCGGTAACAAAAGATGAGGAAAGAATAATGTAATCAATGTATTACAATTCCTTTTTATCCAGTAAATAAAAGCGGTGAGATAATAGGGATATTGTTCAAAACAGCTTTCTTTTTACATATACATGTGATCTGCTGGTAAAATCTCTGGGCCCAAAAAAGACAAGTCAGTCTATCATATACTGTCGTGTTTTATGTTGGCTCTCCTTTTAAGATTGTATGCCAACAGTCATAAGGGCATGTAAAGTGTAAGAGCCTTATGTCATTCCAATCATGCAAACATCATTCAAAGTGTCTTGGAGCAACATTGTATCGAGCCCCTTTCCTCCCATTGTGCCCTGTGCATTGACCAGAATCATACAAACATGCACAAACAAGCAACTTTAAGGTTATTTAAAGGACAGTGATCAATAATGCTCCTGTAACTCCTACTTAATCTCCATAATGAGCTTTATTGCAGCAATTAATCATGTCTTTGCAGCCAGTGCCCAGCCTCCCAGAAGAATGCTGGCAGAATAAAGGCCAGGACCGACTGGTGCTACCCACAACTCACTTCACAAGGATCCCACAGTGAGGAGATCCTGCTCTAAGAATTAAACCAACCCCATGAACTGTGTTGATAGCTATTTGATTTCCCATATCGACACTAAGTAATCCATCAAGCTTGTATTTAAAAATATCCCAGGCATGACGACCATACATTCTTTGCATAATCTGTGTTACCATAGCTATCCATTTACAGTGCACATCTCTCTCTTTGCAGCACATGCGATGGATTTTTGTTTTTGTTCCAGTCCCTGTTTGAAATATGTCATACTGAATATGAATGGGAAATGGAAAGTAAATATAGTAACTCATCTATAAAACAAAACATGCATTTCAACAAGTAATAAAACAAAAGATAAAACATAGTTCTGTCACGATGTGTGCAGTTTCCCCATAGAGACTAATTTCCCTTAAACCACATTCATTTTTACTGAAGATGAAAGGTATCTATATTTGTTTTCCAAAACCTTTGTACTGTATATTAATTATTAATTGAGCTGAAGACTAATTTTGAATTGAACTCTTTAATCAGCCACACAGGGCTTTTTATCTTGATCTTATAAATGACTTTCTGTTGCGTTAATAATAACTTCTCTCATTCAGATACATACCTTTAAGGGTCATTGCATGCCATATGAGTTGTTTTGTATTTGTGTTTATTTAAATGTTCCTGGGTTCCAGGAAAAGATTATCCCATGTCAGTCTCGATTATCTGCCCTTATGAGGTCTGAAAATCTTCACATTTGATTTGGGTAAAGTGCCATCACGTGGCCCAAATCTATGAAATTGATGACACCACTACGCAGCATGATCAAGCCTTCTTCTTCTAGGGTTTTCACAAATGGGTACTCAATTCTCTATCTGAGGATGGAAAACGAGTAAGGCAGGTCGGAGAGGTAGCAGGCGGTAGATGAGGTGGACTGCACGAGGCCTTTTATGATGAATGATTCAGCTGCATTTAGAAAACTATTGATTCTGTCCTGGGCCCTAATAGAAGGTGATGATGGCACAGAGGTGAATCCATTACCGGGTAGGAAGCTGCGTCAGGTACGCAGAGGGCTAATGTGTGTCCTTTCCCATTTGTCATCACCAGCGTGTACGCAGTTGTGGAGGAGCAAGTGTGGCATAACGGCGTGCTCCTGTCCTCTACAACCGTAGGTGGAGATGGAAGCATTGTCTATTAATCTCAACAGCAACTCCAAAAAAAGATACTTTGCCACTCTACGTCCTCCCGCCTGAGGAATCGCTATGTCACACCAGGACAGAAAAAAAGTAAAAGAAAACAAAGCAGCTGTCTTTACTCAGTGCTGATCCTCTCTGTCCCCATCTGAAGCAGTCCAATGTAGGCTGAGAGCAAGGGAAATGACCCCACAATCAATTCGTCTTTAGGGACAGCAGTGTGTTTGTGAACAAATAAGCACCTCTCACAACAGAGCACCGTCCACTTTTATATACAGTAGCCTCACCGTGGCCTTAGTTTACCTTTGCAGTGTGCTACATGGAAATGAAATGGTAAAAAGTTGGATTGTGCTATTGTGTATTTTCACAAAATTACCATGTTTCTAAAACTATTTGACTCGTGGGATTGAAAGATTCCTGTAAAACACACGTATGTTTGACACATCAATTTGTTTTGGTTGGATCGATATTCTATTATTGTTCAATTATGTATAAAAAAAAATGAACTAAGCCGAACAATACAATCCATCACAAGGTCTGTGTAAGAATCATCTGGTCACTGCCATCAAGGTTAAGGAGTTTTTAAAAAAACGAACAAAGTCCCCTTGATGTGTTGGCGTTTGCTATTTCACTGGCAGTGCCATAGGCTGAATTGCTTCCCCGTTTCCAAGAAGTTCTTGTGACATTTGATTAGAAAGCCTTTTGGGGGTTCCTACATGCCTTTTCTTGAGTCGTTTGAAGTGTTTGCAGCTCAGTGGAACTGTATCAACAGCAGATGTGACACCTCTGAGGCCTTTTTCTTTTAAAATCCAAAAAGGTGTGTCGTTCCATCTCGAAATCTTTCGACCTACCCTCTGCTTTTTTCCTTAAGACAGAATGAAGAGGAGAGGAAACCTGGATCCTCATTCCCTCTCCTTTATATTTGATTTGAAAGCACCTTTAAAGCATTTTGTCTCAACACTGAAACGCATCTATGATATTGAATTCTATATTCAAGCTCGTTCAGCCTGTGCTTTACAGTTTAAAGGATTAGCATACTGATATTACATATAACATTCAATAAAAAATATTCTGAATTGAATTTGCTTTCATTATTTTGTTCGTCTAAATGCTTACATTCAATGTTCTTGTGGGTGTTCTTCAACAACTGCTCAGACTTTTGCTCACGGTGTCTGTAAAGTGATTATTTTATACAGAGATTTACTGTAAGAATAGTCTGACAGTCACAAATTGCGTTGCATTCTGAGTGTACATTTTGGCAAAAAAAAAATGTTTTGCTTGCAAACATTCTCATATCCAGATTGGTACAAACAAAGTATGATAATATTCCATTTTCAGTTCCCAGAGACTGTGAATATTTTGACAAAAGATTAAAATTCTGGAAGAAACAATGTAGAATATAAACCAAAACCAAGATAAGTCCACACCATCCAGATCATTACTATCACAACAGTTATTTCTTTTCATGACTCTAATTCCACATTCTGTGCCTTTGTACAGGCTGTTCTCCTCTCTTTATCTTACCATGCAGCCGTTTGCTCAAGGGGATAGTATTTTTAGCTCAGGAAAAAAAAAATGTACGAGGCTTATTTACCGCCATCATATCATCAAACTGTCAAGAAGCATCTTTTGCCGACTAAACCTTTCTTATATCTGTGTACTCATAATTGATTCTCTGTTATATCACCGGCAAAATGCCACCAAGATAACTGAGCACTGCAGCATGGATGGTATGAAACCCTCACTGAGGTTTGATAGACTGTCACATCTTATCACAACGTTGAAACACTGAGAGGAAGGAGAGAGAGAGGGGGTGAATATGCACTCGACTCCTGTACCTCAAAAGGTGCTTCTGTGCTAAACATTTTCAAAGCGCTCTGCCTTGAAAATATCATTTTGTATTTTTTTCAGGTAAGTGGAAACGCAAGGATTAAGTGAGATAGAGGGTAACAACTGACTTCAAGCGACAAACTTTTGAGATTTAAAAAGAAGTGCAAGTTTGTGTTTGGAACTTTCCATACAAGGCGTGTAAGGTGCAAATAGAAACGTGGGCATGGCAACTACAAGATAAGAGTGCAGACACAATGGTGATGACTTTTCATTAAGTAGGACAAGGGGAGCAACGTTTAGAGCCATGAAATGAAAGTTATTTTGTGTAATTGACCCATCTGCCTTACTGTTGCTAAGCCTGTCAAGCTTTCTACAATGGTGCCTCTGCAGTTTGCATTAATAACGGTGGCAGATATAGTAATTAAAGTTCATTGTAATACTCGAAGCACATAAAAAGCAGCCTCTCAGGTTGCAAACACTGAGTAGAGGAAGCTGAGGAAATGACATTTGATCATCTATACCTACCCATTCAGTGGTTAGGAGGTAGAAGGGGTCATCCACTAAACAAATGATCGGCAGTTCAATCCCTGACTCCTCCAGTCTGCGTGTCAAAGTGAAATTGTGCTCCTGAAGGTTTATGAATGGTTATCTACCCCCAGAAAACTGATGAGCACCTTGCATGGCAGCCAGTACCATCAGGGTATGAATGAGGTGAATGAGCTATGTAGTGTAAAAGCACCTTGAGTGGTTGAAAGACTAGAAAGGTGCTATACGCAGTCCATTTACCTAACAAGCTAATTCACATTAGTTCCATTGTTTGCTTGAAAACTCTGCAGGTGACTTGTTATATCGTGAAATATGTACTTAACGGCTAAAACGCTGGCTCTTGCAGAACTGCACTTGCACTGCAGGGTAGATCTACTATGGTTAACTATTGCATCGTAGCACAGGTCAGGCTGTTATTTCATTCTTTACTTTTTTTTTAAAAGTTTAGATTTATGTTAGTTATAGTATTTTCAAGTAATATGCTTCACAACATAATGCCGGCTCAGGTAATGAGCTTGGCCGGAGTTGCTGGAGTGTAAACTTTCCCAAATCTAATTACTACTACTTACTGTACCCCAAACTCTGGAACCAGCTCCCACTCAGCAGATGCACCAGTGCCGAATGGGGCTACATTAACTTTTCAACTCAACAACATAAGGTCATTACCTAAGGATAAGGATATAACTATTTGCCTGGGAAGTAATGCCAGGTCACTACAGTCCTATAGGTAGTTCCACTCAGTGTGATTTAGCAGGAATGCATGTGCAGAAGTTTCTAAGCTTTACAGAAGTTTCTAAGCTGTGACTGGACAAAAGCACTTTGGAAGGGGTTTAGAAGTCAGTTGTACAGCTGCATATTTATGAATACAGAGAAAACTTTTAACAAACTATAATTGTGTAGCACCTCTAATGCATTAATGCAGTCCAAAATGCTTCACAAAAGGGATTAAAAATTATATTAGTATGATCTGTCCTTGAACCTTTTGTGTTTTTATACTTACAAATGCTGATATCCTGACAGCTTGCCTTTGAACTATTTATCCAAATAAGCTCTCACATTTAGCGGCATTGTTAATGATTTGTTAAAACATAAGATAAAACTAAAATAACTTTCAACACCAATGGGTAGAGCCTTTTGATGTTCCTTTTGAAAACTTGCAACATTAAAGGCATATGTTGACAGTGCGTGCCTGCAATGCCCTGCTGTGCTGAGACTGAGAAAACACCCTCCAACAAAGAACACCATCTTCCCTCAGCATCACCAGCCGCACTCCTCTAGCCAATACAAGGCTATGCTCCCGTCATTCCACCCCCCCGTGTACCAGCTTTGAACGTCAGCCACATAACTGAGTCCCCAAGTCACATGAAATCACAAACGTCAACCGTCACATCACATATTTATCCGGAAAAATGACTCTGACAGAGTTCTGCCGGGTCTTTCCAATCAACCATGCTTTTTTTGTCGATGTTAAAAGCCGTCACATTCCGTCTTTTAACATCAGATTGGCTTTTCTGATCTTTAACACATCAAAAGCGACTTACTGTAAATTGATATCATTTTTCTTCATTAAACCATCAAGCTTATGAATTGCTTGTGGTAAGAGTCAAATCCGGTCATATCTAGAACTATTACAAAGTGAGCTTATCAGAAATTGTCTGATAAGTTAGATTCATCCTAAAATAATCAGTATATATATATATATATATATATATATATATATAATATATATATATAATATATATAATATATATATATATATAATACACACACAAGGGAGTTTAATTAATTGGAAATTGGAATGGGAAGCAGAAATCCACATTTCTGCCCACTGTACTTACACATGTCTCTCCTGAAACTGCGACATCTTTCCAAGGAAACTTTTCACCCTGCTGGAAACCTGTACATTTTTGCACAGCGGGCCATAACAAAGGGCAAAATTACAGTGTGTGTTACATAACGCAAACCTTAGGCTCTCAAAATAAACAATAACACCTCACTAGTTTTGTGACAGTGTACCTTTAGAAAAAAAAATCTGTGACCTTTACCCCAGCATCTAACCACCAGTCTTTGCTGAAAAAGCTTGAGCTGTTCCACCCTATATTGTTTTTTTCTTCTTCTCCTGTGTGCCTGACAGTTACTATGAGTCACCATTTGACCTGTCAGAGAGGTTTAGGGGGAAGTGAACATACCATTGTCAACTACTCTGCCCTCAGGGGTATGAGGGTCTCTGTGCATGTCAAGAGTGCTGCTAGTCCACAAAGGTTGCTGCGATTGCACATGAGTACATAAACAAATGTCACGCCCTGAACATATTCTGTGTATGTGGTAGCTATAATTTCAGGGAGAACAGGAAACTGTGTGAAATGTCTATTTATAGATCTGACTGTATGCCAATCAAAACAAGAAAACACATTGATGGCAGGAAGCGATGAGACTATCTATTTGCCGCTTTGATTCTAACCTGTAAACATGCAGTATACATCAAATGCAGGAGAGACAGGAGAATATTTTTGGATGACACCTGAGCTATCACCATCTGCTGTGGAGGACCATTAGATGTAGATGAAAGTTCATTTTGACCCTGGAATCATAGTAAAAAAAAAAAAAAAAAAGCTTACTTGTTCATTTGCTTTTAACTGCATCAAGCAGTTTTTGAATAGTGATTGGAGTTTGCTAAGATATCATGGATACGATGAGAAGCTATCTATATGACAACTAAGCAAAGTGTATCTGTAAGTTAAGGCTAGGCTAGGTTAAGTATGGTAACTCTGGCCCAAGAAAACTTGGCAGTCCTGCCTCCACTGGCTTCCTATTAATCCAAAAATGAGCAAAGACGTGGAGTATGGGTGTCACTGAGGTGGGCTGAATGAAGCCTGAGTGCTTAAACAAATCACCTGTGATGGCACCTATTTGTCAAAGTGGTCACGTTCGTAATTATACCAAATTGTAAGCCTTTAAATTTAAATGTGCAGTACAGTTGGAGTTGCAGTACAAATGTTTTTTTTTTGTACCGGGCTGTAAACATGTTTATTTCTGCTGTGAATTTGAGCTTTTTAATATAGGGACTTGTGGAGATTGACTCATTTTGTAGCTGGCCTCAAACGGTCATTCTGAGGACTGCATTTATTTTCACTTCCGCATTTCCCGCGGCTTCATTTCACAGCCAGGGAGGTTGCCGCTTGGCTTGAAATGTAGTACACAGACACATTATTATCCCATGCCTCCCACAAGGGCAGTTAACTGCCTTACAGTAAGTTGTTTATCGTCTACTTGGAAAGCCACAAACACTAATGATTTTACAACAGAGGGGCAGTAAGACTGTTTTATAGGGTTGTCAGACCCCTATCATGAACCATCAGTCTGATTTGCAAAAGGACATCTCTCAGAAAAAATTGACCAAGTATTAAGACTTTGGTCACAATGAATGCAGCTCTTTACCCCTGAAATCTTTTATGAAATGCATGACCTTTTTGCGACAATGTGGGTCTGCTGGTTGGTGGTATAGAAGAGAATAAAATATTTCATCGACTGTCGACCATTACATTTGGTGAAGACGTTAATTTCCCCATCATGGTGAAGTGTTTTTCTCCGTTTCCTGTTTTCTCCTTGTTGTCTCTCTGTCTGTGGGTGTGGTCTTCCTTCCTGACTCCGGCTCCCTGGCTCCTCTCTCTACACACCTGCCCATCATCACTATTCGGTACACCTGTTTGCCATCTGGTCCACCACCCCCCCCAACCCACCACGCTGGGTCAGGGTTCCACTCATGGTTCGTCTATACTGCATGCTCGTACGAAGCTACTTCACTTTTGCATCGTGTTTGTTGGTTTGCCTGCTTGCCTCTCTATCCATCCATCTCTCTGAGACTTACACCTGTTTTCTTCCGTCTCAGGATTATCCTCCTGCCTGCCCATCTCTTCATCCACCAAGTCCGTTAGCCAGCTCTCATGCCTGGTGTTCCCTCTGCCAAACCTCCACTTGGATTTCCTCCTTCTCCCCAGCCAGCCACAACTCTCCATTCCTGCCAGTATACCTAAAAATAAATAAATAAAAATACTTTTTTCACCATACCTGCCTTTGTTGTGTCTGCATTTGGGTTGATCCTTACTAAACAGTGCCAGATAAATCCTAACAGCTTTGGTGACCACTTAACTTTTCATCTAGCGCCATCATCAGGTCAAACATTTTATATGTCCAAATGTTATACTGATTTATGACTACGTTAAACTAAAGCTATTCCCATCTGTCTCAGCTGCACTTTGTGTTTAGTGCCAATTAGCAAATATTAGTACCTCAAGACGTTGTCATTATGGGCATGTTTGCATAGATTTTAAGCACTTCCATGTCTAAGTGCAGCCTCACAGAGCCACTAAGAAAAGTGTACATGAAGTTTTTCATCATTCTGTTGGCCTAATAATTAAGTTTAAATGCTGGAATACTGAAAACTCCTTATTAAAGGTTACTAAAACCTCCAAATTACCTGGAAAAAAAATACAGACGTAATGACCTGAGTTCAAGAGTCAAAACATCCCGTCCAGTTTTCTCTCTTAATAGTTAGAAAACACAGCAAGTGCTCCTGGAAAATAATCAGCAGGAACACTGACTTCCTTCACTGTCCCCCCGGAACAACCCCTGCACACACACACACACACACACACACACACACAATCGAACACACAACCTAAAGCCAAAAGTCACTCTAAGAGCAAAAGACTACCCTCCCCCCGCCCCTAAAAGCTCCCAGGAAGCTAATTGTCAACGGTCCATTTTTTGTATGTAAGAGAGCACTTCCCCAAGTAGTGCCTATTACTCCCTGCATGAATTGACAGGGCTAATGAGGAAATTAAGGTTTTATTAATTCACCCAGAGGACAAGATGAGGGGAGAAGCAGGGGAGGAGAGGAGAGGAAAGGAGAGGACTCCATCTTTGATTTAAAGGTTAATTTGGAGAGGAGGGTAGCAGGAGCACAGAGAGTGGTCCTGACAATATTTTGAAGCTCCTGGATGTGGGCCAGCTGTCCCGCTATGGGTGCAGCTCTGGCAAGAGACGGCGCGAGAGACAAGACGAGGGGAGGGGGGAGATGAAGTGGTGGCCAAGTTTGGGTCAAGCCTGGGAATCACGCAGAGGCAATTAGGAGCGTCAGCTTCATCAGTAATGCCAGTGGCTACGTCCGGCTGTATAGTATCGGTGAGAGCTTCTAGCTCTGCACACGCTGGGTTAAGGGGCATTAGCAGTTCAACACTTGACTTTGACAAGGTCAGGTTTGAGGAAGCAGCAGGCGGACTGGCATGGTGCTGATGACCTTATGCTGTCCTGCTGGTGACCTTGCCATGCTCAGCACTGGCCTCCTCACATATAATGATAAGGATCACTTCCCGAACTCTCCATATTCCTGCACTCAGGTACTCTGCTGTATCCCTGCTCTTTGGTGTTTTGAGATTAAAGGGAGTATTTGTGTTATTTATATCACAGAGGTGCACGTCAGCTCAATAACATTTGACGTCCTTTTTACACATTGCCACAGCATTATTCATTTATCTACAGTTTGACAGGGTCCACGTGTTTGAGTTGATTAAATGTGCTTTGTGCGATGAAAATCTTCTTGCTTGATTTTTAACAAGCAACATGGCATTGTGTATGGTACATAATGGAGCATATTTGCAGGAGTTGACAGAAAAAAGAAAAAAAAAAAGATTACTGGGAGAGAAAATGAAACATGCTGAAAAGTTTAAAACATTTTATTTTTAGTTTTTGCCCCTTGGGCAACAATTCTGCACATTGAGGAAATTGTTTCAGTGTAATAAAAAAGGCTTTTTGAATCTATAATTCTATGTGAGTGTCATTCAGTGATGAAAGCCTTTTCTCCACCATACACTTGTAATACTGTAAGTACCCTAGTTTATTTTGTTTTTTAAGAGAAAATAACCCAAGTATCCAGTCTGAGCTTACCGACAAAGTGGAATAATCTCAGAGGAGTTATTCTCCAACTTTTATTTTGTGTCTTGTATCTTTCCTAACTTTGGAAAATGACATCATTTCTCACATATACTGCCAACCACATCAATATGTGAATCTGATTACTGGAGAAAACTGTGAATTTAACCATTTTTGGTCACACTTTCACTTATGGAGGCTTTCATAGTGAATTATAATGCATTCATGATGTTTTATGACTATACTCATATATGCACACAATGCTTTCTGACACACTATATCTATATAACATCATGAAACATTATAGATGTGACTCAGGGGATGTTATAAACTACAGTAGAGGTTGACTGCAGGGGCTTATGACGCATAATGACTACTGTACAAACACCTCAACAATCAGCTGTGGTAAGAACATAATGCATTATGCATGTTGATGAGTGTAGTCATGGAGCATTATGAATGCATTATAATTGACCACAGATGTGGGGCATTCATATGTGGTTTACATAGAAAGGATTGACGACATTTATTGAATATAAATTTAGAGTTTTGCGTTCAGAAGCATCCTTCACCATCTACAAGTGCCATATTCACTCTCCCTTTTGCTCTGTTATTAGTCTCCACCAACTCCTGTGGGAAATATCTGGTTCTTTAGCTGTTCACTGCTCCACTATCTTACTAACTTTGCCTGCCTGCTGTTAAGTGCTGGATATGTGGTGTACAGTGAGTTGCTTGAGCTTTTCTGAAAACAGCTGCTTGCTGCACCTGAAAACGACACTGATGAGAGCAGTAAAAGTTGCAGCCGTAAAACCCGAAATAATGATCTGATAGTTTCTATAAAGAGCTGTAGAGCTAATTATCTGCGGGTTCATCGCAATGCACAACACCTTTCAAAATGTGATCCATAGTTAATATAAAATTATTTGCCATAGCCGCTTAAATACTAATTTTGACATTGATGCCGCATCTAAACAAGCTCACAAAACGAATCGGTCTGAAGTGACATTCTAAATAAGATCAATGGCAATTTGATTTTTCCTTGAGCTGTTCTAATTCTTCAGTTTGGAAACCCCCCGCAGAGAGAGAAAAGGAGATTATGCTCATAATTCATGTTCGTACACCTTGTTAAATAGCAACGAGTCATATTTATGCACCTTGTTAAATAATTCACACATCAAACTCTCGATCTGAGCTGTGTGGGTTCTTTTAATTGGGTCTTGTGAGAAGTTCTCCATTAAAGAACAGTTGGAACAAGCCAGGGGTGATGCTGCATGATTTATGGGACACCTTCATCTAGATAGGGACATCAACAGGATTACATTTGTCTTTATTCTCTGCTGGAAAGGAAGCATATGTGAATACTAACATCCCTTCAGTGAGTCATGTAAAATAGAGTAAGTAGTAGTAGTAAGGAGTTTAGGTTGATGCAGGTTGATGTTTTATTAGAATGCCTTTTATGTAATTCGAAAAGAAACAAAATACTAAATAAAACACAGCAGGGTTAACCACATTTTATAACATTGTTAAAAATAATGAGTGCTCTTAACCTCCCCAGGTTATAAGGTTATTCATATTTAATGTTTTTTATAGATTTGCAAATATGAGACTCGTAGAATTAAAACAGATGGGAACTATTTTCAAATATGTTGTAAACACAGAATCATTTCCATGTACCTGTTGCATCCAATAAAAGCATTTACTAAAAAAACAAAAAAAAAGAAACACAGAAATGTTAACATTCAATACGAGGATATCGTCTGTTGTTTGCCAGTTTTGTAGCAGGTTCCAGTTTTTCCTAGGCCTGCCAGAGCAAGCATTCCACAGCACAATGGCACACAGACACACAGCCCAACCATTACATTTTGCTCAGACATTACAACGTTTAAAACTGCTCCAATACATAAGATGTGTACATTAGAAAGTTCCTTATTCCATTATACAATATTTACTTTGAATGGTATTGATCTTCCGTCTGTCAGCTGAACCAGACATGGGCCAAACAACCATTGCACAAGCAACAGAAAAAAAAAAAACATCTCATGAATAACAGACAAGTGTATGGGCCAGGGCATATGTGGTGCTCTGATCTAGTTATTTTGACTTCTCTACCTCTGCCAAGACTCTGAAGCAATCGCAATCAGAGCAAAGACTGTGGAATTACCCGGATGGTGCATCAACTCAAATGACTTATTTATGCTTACTGCTTAGATTGTGTTTGTTTGTGTTCTGTTCTGATGCTGGCCGGCTTAATGTAATCACAATTTGGCTTAATGGGTCAGCATGTCCCGCTCCTAAGGCTACTACAGCATCAGATTGCCAGTATATGCTGTGTATATGAAAGCAACATAATACTCACTTACATTTAACGTTTCACATTTGTGAATGGATACTATACATGACGAGGAAAAACTACTCTAACAAACATGACTGAGCTGTTATTACAGAAAATGCCATGCTTTTAAAAAGAAGAAAAAATCCTATCATTGTTAAATATAGGGATGATAAGAATGCTGTCACAGTCTATGTAATGGACAGAGAAAGAAGTGTCCACTTTGCAGTATGTGAGATCCTTAGTGGTGAAACCAGCAGAGCTCGCTGAATAAGCCTATTATGTGGCTGTTAAGAGTTCTTGTAATACATCCACCTACAGATGTACAGATTTGTTTGCCGGATAGCTGTAAAACATTAGAATTTTACAATACAAAACTAGACAATGGTTCTGTAGTAAAAGGATTAGCGTTAGGGATGGGGATTGTCTCCCTACTGGAAGTGGAAAGAGGGTGCACGGTCCATCCAACCCTCGGACTTCCCGTAACCCCGGTCACAAGTTGGCTGGCGGGGACGATGACAGCATCAGACAGCCTCTTCCGTAACAGACCTCCATCCAGCCATCCTTGGTAGTTTGCTTTCTTCCAAAAAAAAAGGCTAAACACAGCAAAAACCCTCTCTCTATCACCAACAGAAAATCTGGAGCTGCTTACAGTATCATCTGAAGAGTGAAGGAGAAATGAGCCTCTTTTTTATATATGTAAACAAGATCCCAGCTGCTTCCCAAAAATCTTAATCTCTGGTGCAGATCCGCTTGAATCTGAGAATTTGTGACTTGACTATGCCTTTAAAAGTATGTTTTGGAAGGAAGCTATTTTTTGTGATGCAGTAGCTGTGCTTTAAAAAAAACAAAAACTTTTATCTCCAATTTGAAATTAATGGCAAAATCTGGACCCTTAAAAACAGTGGTGTCCAAAAAGTCAATAGACTGGTCGTTCACCTCTGTTGTCAATTGGATTGAAGGCTCATAGGCATTCAAAACTGGTACAAATTGTTCAAATTCTTGCTTGAATCCCATCCAGGTTCCCCAAAAGTCATCCAAATAACAAAAATAATGTGCTGGCTTCTTATCACACTTTAAAAAGACTTCCTGCTCCCAGTTGGCCATAAAAATGTTGGGCAAACTTCTTACCCATTGCAGTCCCTTTTTTTAAATTCAGGTTTTTCCTTTTAATGTATCCATATGTACATTCTGTAAACACAACATCTACTTCGTGAAGTGTTAGAAGTTGTTTAGTGTCTGAAGAAAGTTTCAAGCCTCACATTATTACACACTGGTGCTCTGACTGCACGGCACTGAAAGAACAGTAAAAGACACTACACCAAAGAGACTCAGCTTCAATATTGCTCAGCTACCAGTTACAGTATATACTACACTACTTCCAGTTCATTGTAAAATCATAGCTCCTGGCAGTTCTGGCGTTATGAGCAAAAGTGAATGTGTTTCCCATATAGTCAGCACGTCACATATCAGTGTTCATGGGTTATACATTCTTTAACCCATTTACATTTGAATTTAAAAGTCTGCTGCAGGCTGCTCAGTGACGGTTTGTTCTTCTGCCATAGAGCTTCCATGAGCTGTGGGGGCTTCAGATCTTCTGGACTTGGAGTTGATTTCTAAACAGCATTTATTTATTTATTTATTTTACTGGGAAAATGCTGCTGTTCTTATACATAATGTCCATGTTTACATCTCTGACACTTCTCTGACAATGGCAGAGCTTTATGTTGAATATTCAAATGCAAAATTTTAATCCTCAGTAATTGTATTTGCAATTTCTCTATGCTTAGACAGTAACCGCTGTATCCAAACGTTTCCATATTAGGCTACAGAAAGTCAACAGATTAATATTTTCCAGTTTGTACACACTGTACACAGATCAGCATGTCATGCTTTGAGTATCTGACAATTTGAGTTCTTTCTCCTCTCCCCATAATAGAGTTACCTCCTGTAAATCCTATACATCTGTCTGGATTCGTGCATATTAAGATTGGCATTTGTATACATTGCTCGTTTTTGCAAGGTGGTTTGTGGTTTTAAAGGAGAAGAATTTGACCTTCGAGCAGCTTACAATTCCCCCCTCTCTACAATACTTTCCTGTTGCTCTGCTATGGTTGAATACTGCCATCTAAGGATGGTCTGTAATCGGATTCCATTGTGCTACAGGCAGGAAGGCAGGCTTGATCCTGTACTTCTTTGCTCTCTCGACGAGCTTGAAGACAATATATAAAATGTGATAAATCAGCAACATAGACAACTGTTTTGCAGAGGTAGAGGGATTAAAGTGAATGTAGAGATTTAATTTCAGTAACCTGAAATATATGAATTCACAATGGTTAAAAAGAACAACCTTCCCTGGGGAATCTTGCCTTTCTGTATTTACCACATCATGTAACTTAGTGACTAAGTCATTCACATTCCAGTATCTCCACACCTGCCTCCATTCATCATAAAGTGAGCTGCTCATTATTCACTTAAGCTTACAAATGTGTTTTTAACATAACATGTGGATACCCCTGTAGTAATTTACACTGTAGCAAGGGCATCTTGCTGTTAGCCAGTTTAATTATGTCAGTCGGTTTGGTGGATATGACAAGATTTTGTCCTGCTGGCATTGCTGTCGCAGCCCAAACAAAGAGCAGGTCTGTGTACAAGGATGTGAACAGAAAGCCACAGCCATCCAGTCTCCCCCTTTTCCATACAACCATTCTCCCAGGGGAGTGATTGACGGAGGCTTTACCAAGACAATCTCGCCCAAAAATCCACCTCTTTCTCTCTCATCCTCAAAGGATCTCGAGCACTTCCAAATAAGCTTGAGTGCTGTTTTTTTTTTTTCCTATGAAAGGTATTTGCATTCTGGACCGGCATTTTCTTGTGCTTTGTGGGCCTCTGCACTGAGCCCTTAGCTAAGAATGTCAGACTCTGAAAGCTTTTACTGAGATTTGTGGAGACAGTGTTTGCCATTTCTTTCCACAGCGTTCAGTCCTTGTGATTCCAAGATGGAGTTAATATGAAACTAAATCAACTAATGTTCAGAAAGAAAATTAGACATTAGCCATGACAGGAAAATGTAACAGAAGGTTCTGTTATCAGCTTGGTCCAAAACAAAATTGCACAAAGTCTCAATTAAAGTCTGGACCCAAAATGGTGTAATTGCATCCATAACGACATAAGCTTGGAAAAACATCGCCTCGCTGGCATCCAAAATACTTGCACGATGCAATTTTTCCATCAAACCTAGTGAAGGAGAAATAACTCATTTGTTTTCCTGTCTGAGGCTCAAAGAAGAATCTGGCAAAATAACATATTCTTGAAAATAATGTCAAGTGCCAGATAATCCCTGATTAAAGATCAGGTCTAAGTGAGTTATTTGCCGGTGCTACGCTGGTGGTATAATGAGGAGGAAAGCCACTCCACCTGAGATGCGGCAGCCATAATCTTCACAGTAAACACTTATCATGCATTCGCCATTGATTAGGATGTGCCTCTCATCAATCATCAGAGGCTTGTCTGAACAGATTAATAATTATGACATCTGCACTCAGTCAACAGCTCTGATTAGAGGAAGGAGAGAGGCAAAGGCATCTGATAATAGTGAGCAGCGAGGTGTTCGGGAACTTCATCATATCGTCTGGTTCATTTGGTGTTCACTGTGGTGCTCACAAGTTTGCTTGCTGACATTTCTATTAGCTGTATACAGTAACACATATGAAATTATATCAGGCAGATGTATGGAAGTAAACTGACTGCAAGAGAGTGACAGATGTTTTTACTTCTGATGTATCACGTCTTAACATATTTTTTTGCTTTTGTTTGATTGGACAGGCAAAGACAGACAGGAAATCGAGGAGAGAGAGAAGGGACAAAACACAGGAAATGATTACAGGCTATAGTTGAACTCTTACTGCAGCAGGGACTCAGTGTGTGCTGGGAAATGAAGGCAACGCAGAAGTGCTAAAAACCGTAATTCCTCGAGTGGTTGCTTGAGACAGGCTGCAGAAGTGAGTCAATCTCCATTAGCGGCTGTATAAAAATGCCCAGTTTCACCGCAGACATGAGCATGTTTACAGCCTGGTTATGATCTGCCTGGTCCTAGCTATATATATATAGTACTATGATAACATTTTATACAGTAGACACTATGGTCAATCATCAGGTGGAGGTTGAACGTGTTCTTGTGTAATTCTGAATGTTTTTGTGTCTTGTATTATCTCTTCTATTTGTCAAATGAACACATATAAAGAAATACAAAGGCCTTGGGTAGATTTATTCTCTGCAATACCTTTAAGAGAACATACAGTACACCCCTTTTTTTTCTTCTTCTTTAGTGACTAATGGAAAAAATCCAGCCTTTCCTTGAAGAATGTCTGTGAGTGCACTTATCTGGCAAATATTAAAAATAGATTACGGGGCCATTGGGAGGTAAGTGGTTCCATAAGCAGAATTGATGGTACTAAGGAGTATCATGGAGACTGCCTACATCACCTTGAGGGTCTCATCCGCTTAATGATGCCATGTGCTGCATGCTTTCCTCCTGAAGAATGGCAACCATTTTGCTGTGGGCTCTGACACTCCACTTAAACTGCTATTCCAAGCAGTTAACAGGAGCACCAGGGCCCACATAGCAGACAGCTGGAAGATGGACAACAGGGGATGATATGGTTGAAGAAAAAAAAAATGCAGCTTAAATATACAATCAAGAATTCAAAAGGCCTTTTCCTGCAAAAGGTCAGCTTTGGTGGCCGTAATAGCAATCTAGATATTGGAGACTAATTTTAAAAGTGTATATATTTGAACAGAAAATATGCATTTAATAAGTATGCATGCTAAATGCACAGTTAATTTGGACATACATTTTTAGCATGAGGCCACTTTTCATTTTGTGCACCTTTTAAAGATTTGAAACACATTCCTGTGAGTGTTTTTATTGCCAGGCAGATTCCAAGGAAACCTTGAGGTGGAGTGTAGAAAAAAAAAAAAGAGAGAGACCATTTACAGATTCAAACTTCAGGTGAAGTTTTTGAAAAACCCTTGGTTTGTGCTTCCAGCATGATTTTCATGTGAGTGATGCACTCCTCTAAGCCAGCTCAAGGGAAAGTTGTGGACAGCTGCCAGTTCCGTGGGGTTTGGAGATGCCTTCTGCAATTAGGTTCTTCCACCGTAAAAGACTGCTATGCCGGCGCTGCCAGCCCCCTTCCCCTGGACCCTGAGCTCCTTCTCCCAGCCAGCACGTCAGCAGAGGGGTTGAAAGGTGCCATTTGACCATGGAGATGGGCCTCCATTCCCTGCCAGCAAGCTTCTGAGCCGATTTGAAGGTGTGCGTCCCTGGACTGGAAAATCTTCCCTATCCGAAAAGTCGATTAAAGCCAACAGCTGCGTTTCAGGCTCTGCCAGGCAACCCTGCAATACACACACACATAGACACATTTTGACATCAAGAAGTCTTTGGAGCTGTTAAGCTGTATGCATCAACATTGCCCAAACATGAAGACAACTTTACTTAATCAGCGTTTAAACTTTATCACTCTGTCCCATCAATTAGTGTTCTCTTATCAGGAAGTTGTGTTCGTTTTATTAAACTTCATCAGATGCATTAGTGAGACCCCGTTTCTGGTATGCAAATGAAGTAAAGTAGAGTGAAGCGAAGGAGGGGAGGGATGTTTGATGACTTGGGTAAAAGAAACTTTGACAGCAAAACAAAAGAAAGTGTGTTATCCTTTACTGTCTCTGCGGGGCAGGACAATTACAGATGCTTAGACCTCTGTGTGAATGGGTGTAAATACTGGCTGTAACTTAAGAATTTGTTCTATTTCAAACAAAATCTTGTCACATTTTCTGCAGAGCACTCACTTGCGCTGTAGAGTTTCAACCGTTTGTGTCAGGAAACTGAGCACCGCAATGGCCCCCATTGCTCAGCAGCCACCAAATAAATTTCCATTGGGGGAAGGGAAATCAATATGTGCATTCTGCCTCTTTTAGGGTCCTTGTAGACTCTCCCTTGTGATTTTAAAAGTATGTTAATGTAATTTATTGAACCTCTTACCCTAATCACACAGATTGCCTATAATTACATACCTTGACGGCTCCTGGACTTCTAATTGCTAATGCTTTTCCTGGAATTTGTCCTCTAATCCTTGTATGTAATGACTCTTAAAAGAAAGAAAAGTGCTTTGCTGCTACTTTTAGCTGCTTCCCAGGATGCAAGGGTGCTGTGGTTCGAGATATCTCTGATGTTCCTATAAGGTAATGTTTGTCACTGGTGGATGCAAAGCAGATTATAATAATTCCATAGTACTTGTCTAATTATGGCTGAAGTTTCACTTACGCAAGCTATCATCCAGTAATGCAAAAATCAACTTCAATGTATGCAAATAATCAGATTTCACCAGCTCGTCAGCTATTTCCTCTGATTTGATTTTGATTTCCTTTGATTATTTATTATTTTTTTGTCAATACCCAGTAACACATTAGCTGTAGACAAATGTTCATAGCTTTGTTTTTGCTGCAGGTTTGCCTTACCAGCTGGAAGTCAAAGGCTCCCACTGTTTTTAAAATCATTAAACAAACACAAAGCCCATTTCAACCTTATTCCATAGTTAAAGAGGGGGACGAATTATAATGTTTTCATCATTCTTTGTGTCTCTGTATCAAAATCTGGACCTTTGTAGCAACCTTTGGTAACTATCCATTGACGACCTCCACTCTGGCCTGGTTTTCATGGATTTCTTCACTCTGCCCAGTAGCTCTGCATGATTTTGGAGTTAAAAATGAATTTCAAACAAACAACTTTACAGTAGGCCTGGACATCATCATACTAAAGGTACCTTTACATTTGTAAATAATGAGTTGTAAGGGTTGGGAAAGACGATACAAAAAGACATAAGAAACCACAATACCCATGAGCCTTATCTGCACAAATTAACAAACAAACATCCTCTGGGCACCATGAATTTGTGAGGATGAACGAAACAAAAATATGTTATATCCACTGTGTCCATATGTATATATGTATATATGTATATATGTATAGATAGATAGATAGATAGATAGATAGATAGATAGATAGATAGATAGATAGATAGATAGATAGATAGATAGATAGATAGATAGATTACAAAAGCATAAACAAACAAACAAAGTCTATGTACAAATCAAGCCTTTGTGTAATGTAAAGTACTACAAAAGTATTACTTTACACTTACTTTACTTTAAAGTGTATTACTTTACATTACACAAAGGCTTGAATATTGAATGACAACTGCAACAACAACATTGCTCTGAGCTGTTCTCCACTGGCCTTCTGTCTGCATTTACTCTCTTCCAGTTCAGACATGGAAATACACTACAAGACAAAAAACATCATAAACTCCCCCTTTTTTCAGTTATATTTTTTTTGTGTGCATCAAAGATAAGAATGACTACATTTTGCAGCTGTTTATTCACCAGCGAACTGGTTTATTTTGAAAGTCTTGTAACAAATCCTACGCTCTAATCAATCCACTGTAGTGTGTGTGTGTGTGACAAACTGAAGACAGTTCTATAAAAAATCTGCTTTCAGAAATGTGAACGCAAAAATGACGCATACATCTAATGATGGCAATAAGGAAGTTGTCACTCTAACAATAATGGAATAACAAAGTCAGTCGGTTGAATATAGATTTACTGTATGTTTGACATAACTGATGTGACTGCCACACATCACTGCACAGGAACAGCATTTATTCATCCGCAGCGTTCGTGAGAACAATAACCTGATTTGCGAGGATGTTTCACAAGACAAGAAGATACATGCAAAGGCTTTTTTTTTTCCTTCTTGAAATCTCCCCCTCAGTCCACTCACCCATGCTGAGAGGCTAATGTCATCCTCTCTGCTTTCCAAGTCTCCTCTCCCTATGTGGCCCAAAATGAGCCAGCAACGCAATGACAGTGATCCAATATGAGGAACAAAAGGCTTATTTTTTCCTCATAAAAACAGACATTACACTAATTTTGCAATGTGCTTTTGATTTGCACTTTAATACCATTACCACAAATGCAGACTTTTAATGTTAGCTCCATTTGCATATTTTTATTGTTATAAATATGCAGTGTCTTTAGTTGATATGCTGCACATCTAGACATTTTAGTTGTTATGACTAAACTAAACCTGGCCCAGTCAAGCAAACAAACCTCCACAGTTATCGAACAAGTTTACAATCACAATTTCTCCCAAACGAGGCGAGCTCAACAACACAACATACAAAACAAGCTGCCCGGATTCTCTGGCGGTTGCGATTTAAATGCCTGTGATGCCGATGAGTCAGCTTGAAGGATGCCAATCCCGGCCCTGCACAACTCGCCAATGGTGACCCCATCTACTCCAGTTGGGGCCAACAGGGAACCGGCAACCGCACACCTGTATTTTCATACTGGGACACTACACACAAATATAAACCGCAGGGAGACAGCGGCGGCTGCAACATAGTGCAATGGGATGTTTGGTTTGACACGCCACCTGTTCACAAGACCATTGATTTATGAATATGTATATTTAAAGGAAATATTTAGATTGATTGTAGTGATCAGCATAGGAGGCTTGACAGCTTAACGAATGGCAACATATAGTCCGCGTTCAGCGGGGGTTTCCTCAGCTCAGTCATGATACTTAGGTGTTCTATATATGTCCTAAGATAAGTGGATATTTGCAACTGTACTTGTCAATACACCTTAAACACCCCATAATTATATGAATGATACATTTTAGTTCATATTCATCACAGTGGATTTCATGGAAACAAAGGGGGATGGGGTGGCAGTAGCTCAGTCTCTAGGGATTTGGCTGGAGAGGTGAACACTTAAGAAAATGATTCCAGAATAATAAAGTATTGCCTCAGTATCAAGTTTTTATACCATCGGAAACATGGTGGAAAAGAAACTACTTCACAATAGCTTTATGAATTCCATTTCAAAAATGTTGACTACCCCTTGATAATTATTTATGGAATGCAAGTGGTGTAATAACTAGCCTGGTTGGAGCATTTCTTTTGTACGGTTTTGGTTTAAATAAGGGAACAAGTCGCTTGAAGTGCACAAGCCGAAGAGTTGAAAGGTTAGGATAAAATGTTATGATGTTGGAAAGTGTGGATTTTTATTTATTCTTTAAAATCTGGCAAATCTTTTCTAGAATTGCCGAGCTGAAATAGATGATTTCCTCCTCATATTGTCGGCCTGAGAAGCATTAATCAACTGTGATATTTTGGCTTTGAGATGTGAATGCATGCATGTAAATATTATAACGAGAGAGAAGTCAGCATTCTTTCATGTGAAAAAAAATTTGTAATTTGACTTTTTTCAATGACATTTAAAACTATTTCCCATACAGTCCAAATTTCCTGCACAGGCCAACATCCCCTTTGTTATAAATTTAACAAATCAACCACTGTCATTTGCCACGTCTCAGGCTGCAAGCCTGTAGACATGACACAGATCGATGGTACTCTCCCATCAGTGTCTCCAGCCTGCCAGATGGCTGGTGGGCTTCAGTCTCCTGACATTCATCAGTGTCTTGCAGTCAGATGCTCCCACAGCAGTGCTTTGACCCTGAGACAGGTCCAGCAGACTAGTCTCATGCTCTTCAATGGGGGCTACAAGGGCTCGGTCTAATGATGCCACCAAATGAGTTGCCATTGCCTAGGAGCAGTTGGAAATCTGGCCAATATGGCACAGATTTCCCATACAGCTGTGCTGTGGTGAATGCATTTCAAGGACATGAAAAAATTTGAGTCTTTGTATCCAAGTATGTCCAACACTTGGACAAAACCCATTAAGCTGCTATATTTCGTGCTCTCAGCTGCAGCTTGGCTGTAGTTACTTCACCCATTCAAAATGTCATCATCAATGGAAGTCGCAGGTGTAATATAATGAAATATAATAGGGTCCTTATGACGTGGCTAGTGTGTTTAGTGTCATGAAATCTCATGTTCCCCCACCACCACCTCTGTCCACAAGTGCTACTCTTAAAAGGGAAAAGCAACTAAATGATTTTATCTGACTCCCTGGGGTGATAAAGTGCACTTTGAAGCCACCCACAGAGGCTTGTCCCTAAAACACCCAGCAATTCACAACTGTGGGTTTGACAAGCTGGCTTTTTTTTTTCTCAACAAGTAAAGTGAAAGTCTTTTCTAATGGACCCAACATCACTACTGTAGAAACCAACAAGCCCCAAGGCACCACCAAATGAGCCTTGTGCAATACTGGAGAGGGAAATAAATGTCACAAAAATGTAATTTCGCCTCTCAACTAAAGGGCTCTCCTGGCTCTCGCTCTCGATACCTACTGGCATGTTATTTGTAGCAGTGCAGTGCCATAAAGGTTCCACATTAAATGCTAGTTCTGTTAGTTGTGCATCAGTGCTCTGCCCAAATTGGTTGATTTTGCAAATTGACTTAATATCATATTATTTCGTAAAGAAAAAAAAAATTACCAAAGATGAAATGAGCATAAAAAGTGCTTCTGGTCTCCATAAGGTGCAATTATAACTTATAATTAAGTACTCTGCGCACTATTCCAATCAATTCTAATCAAGTAATTATGAAATATGAGAGAAACAAAGTAGGTAACTTCTCCTTAAAAATGTACTTCAATAAAATAATAATATTTTATGATAATAATATTTGTTAGACAGTCTGCATGTGTGTGTGTGTGTGTGGTCGTCTGTCAATGTGAGGTCCAGGAGAGGGCAGGTCGACCATGCGTGCTGGGACACACTCAGGCCGGGAGAGCAAATGGAAATGGAGAGAGAAGTCTGCTGATACTGAGTACTGATTAAACTAGTGCTCCCTTTTCCTCATATTTAAAATGTGTGAATCTCACTGTCTGGAGCTCATTGAATAAAAAAATAAAAATAAAAAAACATAACCTCCAAGAATAAGACTAATTTATTCAGAAGTTGCTGCAACATGTCAGTGTTGTTTCAGTTGCGATTGCCACTGTTGTGCTGTCATGCCAGAGCATGACACTGTGATCAATTAACACTGGCTGAGATATTGTAGAGTTATTATCCCAAATGCAGCTTCCTGCGGGAAGCAAAGCCAGTATAAGACACAGATGTCGTATCCGAGATTCTTTCCCAAGGGCCGTTTTAAAGCCCAGAACGTGGTGTTGCTCTGGGCGTCGCCTCTGCTCCATCATGGCTAATCTACAAATGGCTAAAGATGTGGATTGTTGGTGGACATGAGGTGGGCTGAATGAAGCCTGGGTGCTCTCACAAGCTACCACTAACGGCACCGACCAATCATTTACTCATCAGTTATTTATGTCTGACTTTAAGCCTTTGAACAGGTGAGTTATAAAGAAATTCAGCCTTGGTATGATTAGGTCATGAACAATGAAATTATAAAGAGACCTGTTTTTTGTACTAGGCAGTAAACAGCTGAGTCGCTTATGGAGATTGACGTGGTCTGTGGCCTTATCAGAATTCGATCCATTTGGTCAAATAAGATTTGGATATTCTAGAGGAGCTGTGCAAATAAATAATTTTATTCAAATTCAACAAAAACAAACTGAAGGTTAGCATCTTAGCTGGCTGTAGTCTAGTGTTCTCGGTCTATGGGAACTTTTTTATGCCACTGAGCAGGACCCCACCTCCAACGCTGCATCCCGTTCTCTTTCCACATCCATGCTTTATATACAAATTAGTGCAATGAGATAAAAGATTGCCACGTTGCGGGCTATCAGAGGCCTCACTTACCATGCTTAGAACATTTTTGTCTTCCCTCCATACCAGAACCAGCTTTCTATCTCTCCTCACATAATTAGGAAACAGCTTACCAAGGTACTGATAATGCCAGTGCCAAGCTAATCTATAATTATCAACCAGACAGGGTGCTCTGCCGGTAAACTCAGAAGTGCGGGAACCATTATTTTTACCCAAAGCATCAAAGAAGCTAAACAGAATGAGAGAAAAGGGTGATATGTATTTGGTTCAAATTGATTTCATTCTTTTGTACGAATATCAAGGTTTCATTCTTTCCTGTTTTTTCTCCTCACTCCCCATGGTAGCGCGTATTCATTGGGACTGCTGTTCCGACCAGATAAACAGGTTTTTTTGTTTTTTTTTGTTTTGTTTATGGCAATTATTGCCTGAGGATTGTTTCCAATGTGACTTGACTGTCAATGAGGAGGCAGGCAGGAGGGAGGGGAGATGCGATGAGAGGGAATTTAGACCAACCACCAGAGCACATTCTGTTGCAGCTCTAGGGAACATCTGCCACGGATATGGCTGCTACATATGGACGTTTTTATAGCATGTAGAAATATACATTTTCCTATTGTGCTTCATTAGACTGTTTACTATTAACAGTTGCAGGGTGGTTCTGGTTCACAGAATATTCAATCTTTAAGGAGCACAATACGAGTTGGTTTAGATTATACTGCTGGAACTGTGAAAACGATTGTTTGTCTCAACAGACAGAAATTAAACAAATATTTCCATTGAAATTTAATTAAATCTGCTTCATTCAAAATGCCCAGATAAATAATGTAAAGAGAGAGCAGAGAGCACAAGGAACATTTTATTTCATGTCCATTAATTAGTTAGAAGTTAGAACTGTACTATAAAATCACTGGTGTCAAGAAACCATCACTTTTAATGGGATCCAGGAGTTCTGCTTTTTCAGCTTGACGGCTTACTGACCATGAACAATGGTGATCTAATTCCGCCACACTGTTGCCATGTGATGTCTGCATTATGCATTTGTGAGAATGTGTGAAAGCTGAGTTTCACATTCCTACTTTTGGACTTGGAGAGTGGACTCGCTGTAGAAAATGACAGACCAGATCTAGCTTTGACAGCTTTATAATGTGTTAGGACTATTTGCATAATTCTTTATTTAATTATTAAGCAGAACAGAAATGCTTGCATGTTAAGTGCAGATGATTAGGGGTATCTTTGTAAGCTTTGCAGGACCAAGCCATTATCTGAATTTTATTTTTCCTATACTGTTGAAACACTGTTTTCTTCTTATTTGTGATGAAACTCATGGTGTGCACAAATTCTGAAAGACTAACAAACAGCGACTCAAATTTGTAATTACTTAATATACACTCCATACTTATCATTTCTCTGTAAACAACCATGTTATTGCCCCCAAAAGCCAATAATTACCTTTTCTTTTCAAGCATGAATGACCAGGACCTTGTTTTGGAGACATCATTAAATGAGAGTTGTATACAGTTGTTTTTCCCTTGCCATCAAAGTAATTTTCTTTGGATTGTATATCATCACTTGCACTGGGAAAGGGATTGGAAGTTGCAAGCATACAGTACAATGGTGACCTCGTCAAGGTCATGAGAGAACACTCCCCCCCCAGAGATAGAGCTTGAAGGCTGTTCTGGGTTATATTTGCATATATTAGCTTCAACATTGTGTATGTAATGCAGAAGCGTGGTTGGCCACTGTCTCATGTAATGCTGTAGTACAGGGCTGGAAATTATTATGATACATTCACATTGGTGTAGCATTGTGATTATTTTGAGCACCATATGCCCATATCTGTGTAAACAGGCTCCATGTGTCAAACAGTACATTTTTTTAACTGGGATTTCTCATTAAAAGGCCACCAGAGTCAAAAACAATGAAAATGCAAATGTAGCTCCATTGACACTCATGAGAATAAATGTGCATGTAAATTTCTAAAATTAGTCATACTTAATATCTGGTAAAAATAATTAAATAAAGATATCAGTGCCTTTAAGTAGGTGGAGTTTGAACAATTTAAGGGTGCAGGGAATAGACGTACATGCTAAATTAAAGTCAAATAGATGCCTTTATACAACAGGTAGGTCCAAGAAGGAATGTGATTGGACTCCGCACAACAGCAATGGGACCTTTAACTACTATGTATCACCTCTTTACCGTTATAATAATCTTTACATTACCATTATATGAACTTTACATTAATGGTCGTCATCCATTATTGTATTATTGTGCCGCAAAGATGAACATATTTCTATTAGCAGTTTAAAAATACACACAACAGGCAATCACTCCATCAGTTTGAATTAAACTAAACAAGATAACACCAAACTCCCTTCAAGAAATATAACAATTCCTTACTAGTCCATAAAAACACATGCTGTACATCTGATCAATTCTGCATCAGTATATTTCATAAAGATAAACTGTTTTTTTGTCGCCTCAACAACTCAGAGGGAGAAGAGGGGGGCACCGATGATCTGCTCAGCTGCTCTCACTATGCGCTGCATGGTCTTCCTGCAAGATGCAGTGCAGCCGACGTACCACACAGTGATGGTCAGGATGCTCTCAGTGGTTCCACGGTAGAAGGTGTGCATGACGGGGACTGGTGCTCTGGCTCTTTTCAGTCTGTGGCACTGCTGAGCTTTCCTGTGTCACAATATTTATTTATTTATTTTGTTTTTTGGCTGTTACCACAGTAGCTGCCCAGTTTCCTGTTTTCTGTTTGGTGCTGAAGAGCGCACACCTGCCTTCAGATAATATTAAACATGTTATCAACGTCAGCTTGTGAAAAACGTATTTCCACCAAAGCGACTGCCAACTGACTCACCTTTCACTGGTTGCATACATGATACAAAGCATCAGACCTGCAGCAACATGTACATCTACATAAAGTTAAGAAGATAGATATGTTTATGCGTTGCTTTGCAACCATGCGGTCCCAGTGCAGATATGGAACTATTTGTTGACCAAGACAAATAAATAATTAAAACAAACCAAATAATGTGTTATTATCTGTTATTGTTAGTTGTATATTGATTGTAGAGCTGTTGTTCTTATAAAAACAATAACACACTCGATGTTGTAATGTTATAACAGAATATCAGCACGCTGTGATTAGCTGCCATGCTGATATTTAGTATAACAGCACTCTCTCTCATGTGATATTACTTTAGTATATTATGTAATTGTTTTGAATTTGAGCTAGGAAGCCTTTGACAGTTGTATCCTTTTGTAAGAGGTGGTGGGCTGCTATAAAAATCTCTTTGTATGTGGGAGTGTGGGAGTTCTCGCTGTTGCCAAAGCTCTTCTAGCTTCCTTGTATCTCGTCATTAATTGAACTGTTGCAGTCATTCATCACCTCGAACTATTTGACCTGGCTCGAGTAACACACTAGCTCATTTCCACTCTGTCTCAAAGGAGTGGCGCTCTGCAGGCAAATGGAAAAGACAGCATATTTTGCTTTCTTCCTTTGCTCTCACCATTTCAAGGCCTCATCACCATTTTCTTAAAAATATAATAACGCTGTGACTGACAAATGTTGCCTTTGGAGTAGTTTCCCCTGACTCTTTAGTACTGAGATCAAGACTTGTATTTATTCAATGTGAATAGTTTACATTTGAAAAGTCATTCTTCAAAGCCTGTAGGATAAGTATTAATAACTCTTGTTATCTGGGTGCTTGTAAAATGTGTCACATGTTTGACAAATGATCAGAAAGAGCCTTTAAACTAATTCTTGACACTCAGCAATAATTAGATAGAAAACACATCATTAAATCAGCGTGTTTCCCCGACATTTGTCAACCTGTCAGGACACAGCGAGTGCTGTCGTAATATGCATAATGTGGAAGCCACAAACCTGCATGAGCCAACCCTGCAATCAGCTGAAAAAGAGCCATACTTTTTGTTCATGATAATATTTTGACACAAAAATAAAACTAAAATCTTAAAAAAGTAGGTCTTTATTTCAATATTTTGTGAAACCTTTTAAAAAAGGATTAAGATGCATGTATCCCCCCAAAAAAAGCCTCAAACCATATGAATTTTAAATTGATTGCATTTAATGCAGTACTGATTTATATTCCAACACAATTACTGTTGGATTGCTTATTACCTTTTCCCTCCATTTTACCCCAATCTAAACGAACATAATAATGTCACAATAATGCTGTGACATTTAATCAACAAGGGACACTCTGTGTTATGAATGGGATAAACAGTTACATTTCCCATTTCCCAAAAAAGGCAACTGCCTGCGCACCATAGAAACAGTCTTGACAATTTGTATTTACATGAGCCAATTCAATAAAGGCTGGGCAGGGAAATGTCAAGATATACATTGTAGCCTATCAGGAAAAAGGTTGAAATGTGTTTTCAGAGGTAAGGATGCCAGGATAGAGACTTGTGTTCATATTTAAACAAATTATATCCACAAACACACACACACACACCAAATGTGACCTGCTAGTTTTGCTAGTTGTAGTGAGGTGTGTGAGGGGCTAACGTATTTCCTCAATGCCAAGCCTCTGGGATGCTTTGCAGGGCTTTGTGGCTGTAATGCCTGGAAGCTGAATGTGAGGCTACAGCACTCACTACTGGTGGCATTTCACTATAAGCCAGAGGCGGACCACAGGCTTTCCTTGGGGGATTTGCGTCAGAAAAAAAAAACGAGTCAGGCTGGTTTGCAACCCCTGGAAGTGGCAGTAGAACAGAGAAGAAAAAAGTGAAATGCTGCCATGAAAAAAAATCTCTCACCTTACACTTTGCAATGCATGTCATACAGCTGTGCAGAAATTGCCTGTGGTCGTGAAATTGTGGCTTGCATAATGATTTCCTCCCCATCTTATTCTCCTCCAGTCATTCAGTCTTGCTTCCCTCTCAGTCTCTCCCTCTCTCTTATTTCAAGCCACACATAGAGACACACAAATACACACCCCTCACCAAAGCTGCTCCAAAGCCATATTTATTTTCCAATGTGAGAGAAAAAAAACAGTGTTTTTTTTATTAATATTATTTCTCAAATTCTCCCAAGCTCAAACTTCTCGCACGGCCGATAAAAGATGAGGCTGAGAGAGCTGCCGTTGTTGACATTTGGTGAGCAGCACAGCCCTTGCTTTTATTCTGTATGTCTGTGTAATGACAGTGGTAATATCGCCACTAAAATGCTGACTGGTTGGTGTATGTCCACCGAGAGTGGAGGGGCATACTATATCACCAGGAGACAGGCCAGAATCGCAGCTGCTGAGCTGTCCAGATTGCATCAGCATAGAGCGGACTAAATCCTATCAGACAAGTCAGTGAAGGGAGAGGAGTCCTCCGTCGCAGTGCTGAAGGAAGGGAAAGTGAAAGCTAATGAACAGAAATCAGGTCACAATGGTGCAGAGAGAATTTACAACAGATGTGTCAGAGGAAAGGGTGGTAGATAGGAAGAAGGATGGAGAACATAAAGGTCACCCAGTTATACATTCGTGTTGCAAAAGATTCAAGATCATTGTTATTGGCATAATCGCATTGTATATTCATTTGTAACAAGTCAAACCATATTGTGTACCTTTAAGGATAAATCCTGCACAAGATTTAACATTCAGGGTTTGCTGCTCTACCATGCAACGTAGATTAGAGAAATAGTCAATCTCCTTAACGTGTCAATAAAGTGCATTCCAATTCGAGAGAGCAGGAATCAGTCTGTCATTGGTGAGTGCCATTAATTTGAGTCCTGTTTTTTTTAATTATGGGTAATCAACACCGCAGTCGTCTCTGTCAATGAGACAGGAGCACCAACCACCCACTAGCTGCAGCTGTCAGCGCCAACCAGCACAGCGGGTGATCTGAGTGTGCCGATTAAAACTGGCCAGGTTAATGAATGGCATTGATCAATTATGCAATTCTCTCCTTAGCTGGAATCTATGATGGACTTGAATACTAGTCAAAGTCTAATCAAAATGCAACGAAAACAGCATTACAACGCAATGTGGAGAAATGTGTCTGTGCGGCATCCTATTTATATCAGGAATAATGATACGTTGTAGTCTGCGTGGTTTTCTTTCAAGTGGTAAAGGCCCCTTTACACGGGGAGGTTGTGGACTGTTTCATGCGAAAGTAGATAACTGTCAGACATTTATAGTTATAGATATTAATTTAGGGCATTGGCAGTCATTCTCACAATGCAACTGCTGCTATGACTATGCCAGCACAGTAAAACAACAAGATGAATGACGCAAGTTGATCATGTGGCTTATTTCTCTGTTTACATTTGAGTCATGACGCATCAGGTATTCTTTGCACAATCTTACAAGCATGCATCAAAATCTATATCATACTCTATGAGATGGATTATGACCAAGATGTTATGTGCTATTCCTGTTGCAAGATTCCTGATACTGCACAGCGTATAGAGTCCTAAAAGCTCATGTGACATTTACCATTATTATTTGAATAGCCCCATTCCACTCGCACAATTACATCCTCATCACACAACCCCATTATATTTTCTTGGTGGGTTCAAATAAATGTCCTGAGTTTTTAAAGATGAATTCAGTTCCAGGAAGTTTGCAAGTATTCACTTGCAACGGTTTAGAGAGGAAGGAGAAAAAAAAAAAAGTTTCCCCAAATCTGAGGGTTACCCGAACATGCCTTTGTGTTTCTGTCTGAAAGAGAAAGAGAGAGGAAGAGAGAGAGAAAAAGAGTACTGCTTAAGATTCAAAGCACCACATTGTGCCTTGTAACTCGCTCCCGAGCACAGTCATTCACTTCAATTCATTCATGTTAGCAGGTGGCAGATTTTCCAGCTGTTTGGTCATTGTCAGTTCCACACATACCAACATGCAGGTAAGGAAAGTGACAGATGCAGCAGTTTAAACCTGAGTAGGACATGTTGATGTCGCCACCTAGAAAGAATTGTCCTTTTTTTTACTCTTAACAAATAAGCAATAGTAATAAAACAACAGATGTTAGCTCGTGAAGATTTCATCTTTCGACTTTAATTTTTATTTATTTAATTCACCTGCATTTCTTTTATTTTCTGCCCTAAACATACAGTATTATCCAGGCTTCAGATGAACCTTTTTAAGGCACTTGAGGGTCAAAAGTTCGAATTATAATTGACTGAAAAATAGTCACCTGTTCTCTCCCGCCAATAAACTGTATATGTGTAAATGTTTTATAGTCCAAACATGCAGTACCCGAGACAAAATTTAGGTAACCCACATTTACTTTTGTTGTCTTGGTTGTTTTCCCGGCCAAGTGCATGTGTGGAGCTGTTGGCGCTGCTGCTCTGCACTTGTATGATATTGGCTGGGCTTGATTTCAGGTGCTACGCATCAATGACACTGTGTGTCCTTGTTTGCTATTGCTTGCACTGCACCCGCTGCTTTCTGGATCTCATTCTCAGCATGCTGATGCCACACTGACACCAGTGCCTGTCCTTCAACAATGTAGAAATTTAAATTTATTTTGTTTTGCGTCAAATAGTCACACTTTATTTAACAAATCGCTGCAATGCACCTACTGGTTCGGTAGCACTTGTTCCAAGAATGTGGCTGCCACCTATTCGTGCATTTTGGAAATGCAGGGATGTGAACTCATTCTGTGTAAACCGCCATGAATTCAGGAGTTAAACACCAAACATCTGAGAAGATGCCCTCATTAAAAAAAACACATGTAAGAAGCTCACACCCATTTGATTTAACACTAAACCCTCTTATTACAACATCGGTTTGCATTTTTCCATTAAACACTCAGCTTGCAAGATCCTGACCCACATTTGAATCCACAAGCTCCTAGAAACCAGGGCATCTATTGATCAGTTCCCTACAAAGTATATAGAACAGAGGATTTGACAATTTTAGTCACTGAGGAAAATTCTCTTCTGATTATTTTTGCAATGGATTCATTGCTTTTTGGCTATAAAATGTCAGAAACTAGTAAAAATGCCAATTAGTATTTCCCATTGTCCAAGATAAAAAATTCAAATATTATCTCACCAGGAGTCTAAAACTAAAGAGTACTCAGTTTGAAGGATTAGTCTATGAATCAGTTAGCCAACTGGCAGATTGATCATCAGATATTGAGATAGTTGTTCATCGTTTTAGTCGAATGTGAAGATTTGCTGCTTTTATTTGTGATATGTGATAGTAAACTGAATATCTTTGAGGTTTTGGCTTGATGTTCACTATTTTCTGCCATTTTTATAGACTTAAAAATGAACTGAGGACGTTATCGGCAGAATTAATCAACAATGTAAACGCATAAATAATAAATACTCACATTTGAGAAGCTGGAATCAGCAAACGCTAATGACTGAAATGATGAATTATCAGTTATGAAAGTACTTTAGATTAATTCTCCATTGATCAATGAATCGATTAATCATTGCAACAGCAGATGCAAAATGAGGTTAGATCAGCAAATCACTTTCACTCAACAGCAAAGAAATATCCACATGCAGCACATTACCTTTAAATAATGAAGCAGTTTAGCTTCCGTGGGACAGAAATATATGAGGTATTATGACAAAAAATTCAGTGACAAGAACAGAAGCGCTGCCAAATATGACTAAAAAAAAGTCAATTCTGCTTCTCCGGGAGAGCAGAGCCAAGTGAACAGTCTTATGATGGGCACCTGGGGATGTGATGTCATCACTCAATATCCAAGTCTGATGATGAACAGGGAGTTTTTCTCAGTGCCTCCTCTCTCGATTATCAAACGGGCTCACCTTGTCTTTTCTGTGACACAAGATCGATACAAAAACAGCATGCGCATTTTGCAATAACCCTGCTCTCATTCAAATCAATATGCCACATGAGGGGTTTGGACTTAATTTCTGCATTAGCACCATGACAACCCTCAGCCTCCCGGGAAGTACATATTGCCGCGATGACAAGATTTTTCATGTTACCCTCCCCATTTGTGTAAGTGATGCAACATTTTGTGTCAGTACACATGCTTTTCCTCAGCTCTCTCTCTTACTGCACAGAGAGTCTGATGGAAAATCTCAGAGCGGGCGAAGAGAGCAAAATCAATAATCTATTCTATTTAATGGGCTGGAGTGTCACAGTAACAAGATAGGAGTGGATGAGTCGAATCGTCCTTTGCCAAATCTTAACAGAAGGCTGCACACAGAGACTCTCCCTTTCCCTTCCCATCTTTCTGCCTCTCTGTCTCCTTCCTGTCATGTGCACAGTTACACATATGTTCGCCCTCTCTCCGTCTTTATCACACATGTGAACACACACTCCTCTCTGAATAATTCTTATTCATTTGTGATTTATTAATCTTTATTGATGAACAGCACCAATTCAGAGTGTGATGCTAAGATTCCCTATTCCCTTAATCTTTACTGTGCCTCAGCATCAATTTGTATAAAGCTCGCCATCCACTAAATATTTAAGAGTTTTTACATACAGTATTAACTTTCACTCGGACCACATAAGCACCCTTCTAATATTTAAAAAAGGGACGACAGCTTCTGTTTACCTCCTTTGTACCACTGATATTAAATAGCAAAACACTGGCTGTTCTACTTTGCACTGACTTGTATTGCCAAACTCATGCATAGGAAATGATTTGAAAGACTTTTGACTTTGATGCCTGTTTTCCCTGCGCTGCGCTCTCCTCCACCCCATCGACGTTTCAGTATCGACTCCTAAATTAATCTCTGTGATTATGCCATACAGGAAGGTGACGGTCTCATTCCTTGTATTACAAACAGAAGATTTAGCTGTAGTGTTTCTCTGTCGCTCTAACTTGGCAGGCAATATTGGCAGCACAATGATTTCATACTCGGCTGATGGAAATTGGAAATCATCTTCTGAAACAACGGTATTGTCTGCTGCCTTTTCTGAATGCAGTCTGCTATAGAGCAGCGTGACATGGGTTTCAAACACCTTTCCCTCGCACACAAAGCCTTCTAGTACTACTTGTGGACGCACTGACCTTTAGTAGATTTTTCTGTCTAGTGACATGTGACTTACTCCGGATTTCATGAAGCCACTGCTGGATGATATGAAGTTCCATTAGTTACTACTTCATTATTACCAAGACGTTTACTCAGCTTTCTGTCTGTTCAAAGAGGATTCATTGAACTTCATTACTGAATGGTAACACTACAATAATACACTAATTAATCCAGAACTATTCAATGAGTTTGCTACCAAGCAGTACCAGAATAACTGTCAGGGACTATGTCTAAAGTAAGAACAGACTGCTGTTAAGGAATCAGTGTCTGATTATTAGTTTCTAGATGTGATTCTGCATACTGATCACTTTATTTATGATACAAAAACAATGATTTATAGAGCACAGTTTAGAAAACACCAAGAACACATTACAGTATAGCACGGGACAAAAACAATTCCAACTAATTAGGGATTTATTGGCCAGTGTTCTCCTTGTGTGACGTGGTGGCTCCCGTGTCATTGGGCGACGTTTATCTGTCGTGTCGCATCGATTTTGTTTAGGCTAAAAGTTGCAGTGGTCATTTCCAACTCAGATATTGGAGAAGTAATCACCTCTTTTCCGCACAAATTGCATGCAGACACCTTTGTGCTACATGAGCCAGTATAGACAGCGAGCAGCTGTTCAGCTCTAAATCTCATCTCAGATAAGAAGACAAATAGACTGCCCTGGGACGAGGTGGAGATGCTTTATAGACTAAACTTTGTAGAATTTCTCAATTATTTATTATGTACTAGTCAATAGTTCTTGTATCCTTTCAAGTAAAGTCACCTTACAGAAATTGGATTAGCATGTTAGCAGCATTTCTTGTAGTTTTAAAAAATAATAAAAAATGAATAAATACATTGCAGAAAAAATGTGTTATTTACTTTAGAATCAGCTTTCATCCCTACACTTCTTTTAAAGTCTATGTAAAGTGAGAATAAATATGTGTCAGACCAAAGAAGAAAGTGTTATTGACCACCCAGCCAAATTTGAATCATTAAAAATACCTTTGGGAGCAGTCGAGCATTAGCTATTTTGAAGCGACTGAAACTCATCAGATGAGTTCAGAAAATGGCATGACTAACTTTGAAACACTCTGAATGAGATAAATTATTAGTGTCATCGAGCCACCTTTTAGGACCGCCCACAAAATCCTGGACTGAAAACTGTTTTCACAGTTTTACTGTGAGTTTGTTTTACTTAACTCTTTTTTATTTTTAGGCAGCAGGGGAATTTACATTTTAAAGTTGAACTGGCTTACAATGTTTTTCATTTTGCATCAAGACTTTGTTGTTATGTCCTCATTTTTAGTAAAGTATCATCCCAACAAATACCAATACTGGAATTTTAACACTCATTCTGATATTTGGGAGCTAAAACATGTTCTTATGGCATTTCAGTTCGTATTTCTATCTTACCTCAAACATATCCTTGACATTCCTGCTATTTTTTGTTCCTTATTGGCCAAGACATCTGTCAATACCAATCTGTCTGTGATAAGACATAATTGGCCAGCTTATTCATAGGTAGGGCTCAGCCGGAAAAATAGCGCCTGAGTTTTTACTGAGAACTTTACTAAGAAGTATTTATTTGTGAATGTCGCAAGCAAGCGACAACAGACGTCGCAAATAAATCTTCATATTCAGACCACATTTACATTAATATTCACATCCATATGTCATATTCACATCCATATTTCACCCGAGCCTACTTTGTTTCCCAGACATTACCTGAAGAAGGGAGAAAGAGATGGGAGAGGTATGCACAGAATTGAATAACGAAGAGAGAATGAGAGGATGGATGGATGTGCAAAAGGTTGGATAAGGGGGTGGATTAGGAAGAAAGAGGGATGGATGACAGCAGGGGAAGGGATGGTGGGTTAAGAAACCCAAGACAAGCAGGAGATGGGTTCAGCTAGTAAGTTTTGACAGGTAACACACAGCGAGCAGATTATATTAATAATTCAAAACAAAACATCTCATCTTAATTATTCAAAAGTCAGTGCATGAAAAAAACACATGGAAGGGTCACTCACAGTGCAGAATCCAATACTCTTCAGTCTTCCTATTCTGATAAAAGAACATCCCCTTTAAATACCAAGAAAATTATATATAAGCTATAGCTTAGCTTCAACAGGCCTGTCAAGTTTTCATAGACTTGGCTTCAGTTCTCGTGTGATGCAACAAATCCACAGTCTTGAGATCATTCAGTCTAAAGTACAGCTACATCACAGAAACATATTTTTTTTATTTAAAGTGATACGGTGTCCACCCACACGCTCTAACTTGAAAAACGGATGGAGGTAGAAGATGTTGGTATTTTTCTCCTGCAGAGGAAGCTACCTCTAAAACTCCTGCACACATCCCTGGAAATGTCTCAGAACCTTCCTGTGGTGTAATTCACTTTACCACTGCGCTGAATTAAATCTGGCAGAATAACATTGCATGGTGTAAAAGTCACGGCCCTGACTGGTCCCAGCTGATGAGGCATGGCCACCATCGATCCTGCCGGATCAGCAGGATCCACTTTTAAGAATCTGTGTTATTTTACAAAGTTAGAACCGCCCAACAGAGGTTTTTTTTTTTTGGTGTTGAACTCGCCTCAGTGTTATGCTTGTGAATAATTGTGTACTAACTTGTGGTTTGTTGAGGTAATTTGTTCACTACCTGGGAAATAGATGTTAGGTTTTTCTCCTCCTTTTTGATTTTGTTTAGATTATTATTACTTTGATTGTATTTATTTTTTTGGTTTGAACTGCATTCGCTTGCCCTTTGTTTAGCTACCCCACCTCTTTTTGTATTATTAATCCAAATACCTGTCAAAAAAAAACTTTGTTTATACCGAGTACAACTGGTTTTACCGCCTTTCCCTACACAAGCTGGATACATAACTTGGTCAAATGTTGTGTTTTTGGTACACCAGGCAAAACACAAGGAATGCAAATCCATAATGGAATTATGGTAATTTATTCTTATATAATGTAAATATGAATGCGTTAATAGTTACATTAACATAAAGCGAAATGACACCACTCTAAACTGGCATAATATGCTCATAAACAAGTCATTACCTCAGACATGCCTAACTGTTATTACAAGATTCCAATCTGCAAACATAAAGCAATAATGCACATCTTCATAATTAATTTAAATTGACCTTTAGAGCCATTAGTACAGTTTGTAATCCTCTTGTTGTTCACAGAGGGTTACAAACTAAAGCGGTGGATAAGTCCTGGATGACTACAGCTTGTGTTTGTGTATACAGGACAGAGACAAGAGGCTGACTAATACACAATTAAAGAAGCATTATAGTGGGGCTTTGTGTAGTAATAGACAAATTTGTATGATGCCACACTTTAGCTTGTTTGATTGCTTGCATTACTACAGACAGAAAGGTCGGCACACCAACTTGACCATCCCTAACAGTATGGGAAATATACATGTCCCATTACACCCTTAAATGCTAAATGGACTGTACCTCTATAGTGTCTTCTAATCTTCCAACGACTCAAGGCGCTTTTACACTACATATGTCATTCAGTCATTCATACACCGATGGCATTGGATGCCATGCAAGGTACCAGTTGCTCGTAGATCGGGAGCTAATCACATTTACACACCAAGGACACAGCCTTCGGGAGTAGTATCTTGCCCAAGGACACATGCAGACTGGAGGAACCAGGAACAGAACCTTCCTCCCGAGCTACCACAGAGAACTGTTACATGGATACATGTGTTTATACATGTGTGGCATTGCACTGTAATATAAGAAAAAATAAGCGCTAACCCATGATAATTCCCAACTTATACAAAACAAACCCACCATGGTTTCAACTAGATGTGTGCTATTTCCTTAAAAACCGAGAAGGAAACTTCCCTCACTGTCCAGATTTTTCACTGAAACATCTGTAAATACTAGTTTCCCCTGAAAATAGCATACATTGTAGCTTTTGCTACCGTGAAAATAGGGAGTTGGTGTTTATACTTTTGGTTTGGATACTAGCTTTAAGTGAAGAGCATGTTGATGTTGATTTACTGTATATCAAGGGAATTCAGTCTGGTATCAAATTAGGAGGTGTTTACCAGACACATCCAGTTAAAACGTATAAAAAAAAACATACACTTGGAAACACACCACATATACAGTGTCTGCTCTGCTGTCCAGCTCTGTAGGCAATGAGTAATACAGTTTGGTGAGGATCTGTGCTGATTTGCAGCTTCTGTTCAGTTAGACCTCTATAAGTTGCCATCATGAGGTCTCTGGACTGTGTGTTCAGGACGAGGAGGTGGAGCAGCTCCAAGGGCACCCTGGCTCAGCACCACACTTCTTAACTTCTGAAACTGCACAGGCAAGCGCATAGCAAGCCCACACACAACCCATCAGTCTCTCTAATGAATATTTTTTTTAACAGAAAGTTTAGGAAGCAAGTATGTCTATGCCTAGAGGAAAATAGAATATCGATGTTTACTATATAATGATGACACGTGTTCACCTTTGCTTGAATTGGGCAGTGTAGAAGTGCAGCTCCCTGAAATGAAAACCTGCACTCGCCTCTTAATTTTGGCCGTTGATTCAGAGATTTGTTTATCGGAAGGCAGAAATTTATACTGCATTTCCTGAGTTGCTGGGACGTAAAATGTATAATACTGAAATTAATCTGCCGCCTTGAAATCTAATGTCCAAAATCAAGCTGCATCTCAGTGCTCTTGGCTCTGATTTAACCAAGCAGCACTCATTACAGAATGACTTACATTCCCTTCTGAACTAAAAGGAAAAGAACATTGAGTTGATATGTAAGCACTATTAGTCCATTACTCCACTGACACTCCAATCTATTGTGACTTACATTGTGAGCCTGTGCCCATTTCCAGAGTCAGTCAGTTGTTATTAGCCCAGAGATTAGTCCAAAGCACAGTCAGTAATAGGATATTAGTGTTAGTATTAGAGCATTCCCTATTTAACTTTTTGAGTGTCTTAAGGGCCTGGCTATCAGGCTGTCAAAGGGCAGAGGGCAGAGCAGCTGCAGACACCTCCAGCTGTCTGGAAGCATGGAGCGGCCAAAGGCTGAGGACACAAACGTTTGGCATGGTACAGAGGAAATCAGCACATTTCATCAGAAAGAAGGCAGTGGCTGAATGGCCTGTGATAAAAGCTGTTATTGAGTCATCAGTGATTTTCAAGAACTGGTGGCAATGGTGCAAGCTGATTGCATGCATTCACTATTTACATCTCATTTCCTGCTCTTTATTTCCAACAAAAAGTTTTTTTTTTTTGTAAAGCTAGATTTGCATGCTAAGTGCACCCATACAAGTCACTATTGTGTGATTGAGATTCTCCAGATTTGCAATATTTTTTCCTGTTAGGAGTATGTTCTCTAACCCATCACCAAATAAAGTCAATAAATTGTGCATTTACTTTAAGTATAGGTGAGAATTCTCAAAAGTAACGATGTCATTTTGAGGTGATGTCTCATTTTGTCAGTTCAGCAGCCAAATACTCAAACATATTCAGTTTAAAACGACACAGAAAAGCTTGAACCAGAGAATCTTTAGGTCTTTTGCTCTCAATTAAACAACTAAAGCAGTTTTCAGTTGTGAAAATAGCTGCCAATTTAGTGTTGATTTAACTGTGTTTGTGATGTAGATTTTATGAACTGCCTTGAATCTACAAAACAGTGAAAATAAAAAATAATAAATGCTATGCACGCTGCCTAGAAAAAATTAATGCAAAAATGATGACACATACCAGGAAAGAGGATATTCTGCTAATTTGGACTAGTCCAAGAAGAATGAAAAAATATTTGAATATAATTCTCAAAGAATGCGGCATCAAAGTCTGTGTATCTTCCAGTCACAAGAAAGAGACTGATTGAAATAGTCCTTTGTATGTTAGTAGAAAGAATTTCTTCTGAGAAAAGTTAAAGGGAGAGAGCCATAAAAGCACATCCACCACCATCACTCTCCCTTATCTTATGCATTCTCTTCAACTTCACACAACACGCGACACTTTATTTAATTAAATGGTCAAATATTTTAACTAGGACATTGAAATGTAATGATAAATTTGACATCAAAGCTGTTGCTACAGTAACTCAGAACGGACGAACCAAACACTGACTCTAGACAGGGCCACTGACGTTTCTCCTTGACTCCATGCCTCAGTTGCTCAGTTGTCGCTCATAGTATATCAGATCCATGGTATTATGTTCACCTCAACAGAGGCTTTTCCACATTTGAAACTAGCCTAGTTTTGAATTCTATGAGATGACAGAATTACCCTAACACATTTAGCTATTGCCTTAGATTACCCAAGGGACTATAATGCACTTTACAGTTTATGGAGAGCATGCAGATTTTTTTCTTTCCTTTGTTACAAATTATAAATATTAACCCAGCATGGAATATCTGTCCTACTTTGTGTGATATTCACTTAAAACTTGAACCCAGATCTTTTTTTCCCCTTAAATGGCTTTACTGTTGTCTTTACGTGGCATCAATCTTTCTCCATATGACGAGATTGTAGTGACTGACCCAAGAGGAAGTCATAAGTATGATGGAATTACTTAATAATTACAAGGGAAACAATATCCAGTTACATCTACATCTATAACATGTACATCTACAACAATGCTGCCAGCCTTTAGAGATTAGGAGAGGATTAAGTAATAGAGGTGTTTGCAATACATTTTCAAGAACCATTTTGATGATAGTAGGTTGAATAACTGCTGTGATTTGTTTTAATATTTCACAAGACACCAGTATCAATTTGAATAATGTAGATGTACAATAATTTATGTGGTGTCGTTATTATACTCTTTAAAGAATCTATTTTCTTTCAATCCGTTAACTGCCTGTGCAGCTGTGTAATTCTTAAGAAAAGAGTTACAGTAAGCGGCTGGCCCAGCTGTTTCCTCCAGACAATGAGAGGGTCACCTTTATGTGACATGTTGCAGGGAGTAAGGCTGTTGCTGTTGTTTGTGCCGATGGCCTTAACAACAATTTGGTGTATACAGTCTCTCCTAAGAGACTCTCAGGGATGGGGTCATGGAGAAGACACTGCCTGAGGACTTCATGTTTGTCTGTGCATTGTAACCCAATGCATGTACTGTATGACATTCAGTTAAACAGAGCTGGTAAAGGAGCAGTGTCCTCATGCTCCAAAAAAAACACAAAAAAAAACAATAGGAGGCAGCATTTCACCTCATCCCACACTCTATGAAATGACACTGTTCTAGATTATTTACGCATAGTAAAACATCATAAAAAATGAACAGCAAACTTTCCACATTCTCACAAGTAAATGAATTGCAGCAGTACAGCAAAATAAACAGATTCTGCTGTGACTGGATTGCAATAAAAGGATTGAATGATGCCGAAATTACTACATCAAAAAAGGTTTGCCCGCACGGAAACAAGCAACCAATTCTTAAAAAGATTGTTTTCTGAGGTTAGATCAGTCAGAGCTACGCTAACCAAGTTTAACAAATAAACTCTGAGCCGTTCCCCGAGAGTAAGTGGCAGCAGATCAGTGCAGAATCCATGATTCTGGATATTTAATTCTCAAGAATCTCTCTCTTCTACAGCTCCACACTATCGCCTCTTGAGGAACAAGTGGTATTACAAGAATGGGCTGAAGCTAGTCAGTTGTTATTAGAAATATTACAAATTGTCCTGATCATGGCCTTGTGCTGACTTGGATCATGTGGTAAGTTGCTGGAAAGAACCCAAACATGCTCCTTTCTGTTGTCTGCTTTTGCCCAAGAATCCACTGGTGGACATCACTGGCAAAGGAAAACATGAAGAATCAGGAGGGTTTTCAAGCATTATTGGCCCAGTTTTCTTGAATTTGCAGACAGCAGAAGTGCTACAGCTTCCTTTGGTCATAGGGCCAAAAATACAGTGTGGTAGGAGGTGCGATGGATCACTGAGCCTCAAAGTGTTTCTGGTAAACCACAGAGCTTTGTCCATACTGTTTCGATCAGGGGAGGAGAAAAGATGTTGGGCAATGTAAGAAATATTTCCTGAGCTCCTGAACATGAAGAACACACCCTCTGGGAAAGAGACAAGTCACAAGTAATCACAAAGCTCTCTGTGGATGTTGGGTTATGCCAAGGTTGTGTGGTATCACTGATTCTGTCTGTGATTTCCATTGATACATTCTCTAGGTGCAGTCAAAGAGGGTCCTTTTAGGTGACCTCAGTATTATAGCTTCTCTTTCAGCTTATTATGTTTCTGGCTTTTGACCAGACGTGACCGTCAGCCTGCATTTGGGCAATTTGCAGCTGCACCTAGTATGAGGCCATGGCACTTGCCAGAAAACAGCAATTTGCCTTCAGGTATGTAGCAAATAGCTGCTCCAAGTGAAGGTGCAGCTCGAGGTTTCCTCGCTGCTATGTCTGCAGTTATACAGGCTTAATACTAGGCTAATAAAGCATTAAACCATCATTCTGATGGTGAATCTTTTGATTCACCATTTCACCAGACAATACAAAACACAAAAATATATTTCCTTTCCAAGGTCTCAGATCTCAACCTTGAGGATGGAGAGAATTGTACACATCCAGAACAAGCTTGGTAAAGAACCACAGCTTGTTTGCATCTTCATTGAAAAGACAGTTAAGGTGTTTTGGCCATCTGATTGGGATGCCTCCCGGTCACATCTTTGTGTGGTGGCCCGTCCAGCTGGGAGGAGATACACAACAAGCTGGCGGAATTACATGTCCCACCTGGCTAGGAAAGTGTTGGGATCTCCCAGGAGGAGCTGGAGGACGTGGCTCGGCAGAAGGGCATCTTGGCTGCCTGCTGCTACTGTGATCTGACCCAGATAAATGGAGAAAAAAAAATGAATGGCAATTAAATAGCATGTCATAAAACATTTCTTAATTGTTTATACACATTTTCAATCCAAATCTGTGACAGATGACTTTAAAACTGTGCAAAATGTGTTAAAAATGAACACATTACAACCAGTTTGCAACTACAACAGTTATCAAGTACTGTTTTACACATCAAATATCAACATCAAAAAGACATACAGTTGGTTTCAAATGCAAGAATAAACACTTCAAGTCTTCATGTGTCCACAACTACATTTTAATGTTATATAAAGCATTGATTTATTATTTATATGTTGCTTATAAATGCTAAATGCCAAACAAAAATGTTGCCAATTGTAATCCTCTTTCATGAGCAAGTCTAATTTGTTTGTAGCATCTGTGATGGTACATCTGCTACTTACCAAGGACACAATTAGTGATCCATCAATCAACCCTCTCTCTTGTAGCTAACTCAGACCATGCTCTGCCAAAAAGCATGGGCATTAACAAGCAACTGTTGGCCATGTCCTTCATCAAGCTGTGCTCTGGCTTTACAGTAAGGAAGATTTAATGTTGAGAAATGATATTAATCGTTTTTGTCTGAAATTGTCTATCAGGACACACAAACAAATTAACCGTGTTGCCTACAATCTGTTATCCTAAAGAGGGATACTACTGAATGCCATATTAGCATTGTGCTCTGTTGGTGAACATGCAACACAACCTTCTGCTTTCAAAACCAATTCTCAAAACTAGAAATGATGGATTGAAATAGATAGAAAACCGATTTATGTGACAGTGTTTGTGATGTGATTATTTTTTAGATATTCAGAATTATCCTCCTGGTCACAGCCCTGCTATTAAGCATGCAGAAAATGTGGACAAACACTGGGGACCTCAAAATGTCAGGACTGCAGTCAGTGGTCTTACCTCAAGTCTTAAATCAATATCACAGTTACAGAGTTGTTGGTTCCTTGTGTTCTTGCTTTAGGACAAAGTTGATCACAAATAATTCAACAATCCCAAGCCATGGAAATAAATATGTATCCTCTGTTCAAGCCCTTTCATGGGGTAGCTCGAGTATCCCAAAATACCATGTGGGGAAAAGCAGTAGAACATCATGAAAAGGACGCCACTTCAAAATAGGGCAAATACAAACAGACAGTTCTTCGAGCCCAAGAGCAATTTAGTCTCCACTCAACCTGACCTGCAAATATTGGCTCATCTAAAGACACTGGAAACAATAGATAAATCTAAAGTTATGCAAGGGATTCAGTTCATTCCTGTATCTTTGTGGGTGTACATTTTGACTGTGAGCTATCTATATGGATAATTTACACTATAAATTACTATTACTACTATAATATTTTGGAATACAGTATGTGCTGCAGTATATACTGTAGAGTAGAATCATACTGTAAGTGTAGACATCAATAAAGTAGTTGAGACATGAGACATATAGAAAAAGACAGGGAGCAGACAAAACATAGGGTGAACTAATGGTAGAGGAAATCTTGCCTTTTAGCCTGTCAGCAGCCTTGCACCATTTTGACCACTGCTGTGAACTGTGCTTGCTGCTGAGAGCTCTCAGTGATGACAGAGCGAGGTCACATCCTTCTGACCATCAGTTCCTTTTAGCCTGGAGCAAGGCGCCGTTCTTCCATTCTCACCATCAGGAAATCCGACGATCTCCTAATGAGCTTTCCAACCAATTATGATCTCCTGGAAACTCTTATTTTCACCTACTAGCATGGGCATACATTAAATAGCTGTGTAGCATTTTTGCTTGACTGCTTAACATTGCTCTGGGGAAAGAAAGATGGATTTGTTATGACTGGGTATTATTCCTCTGGTATATCCCCTTCAAATAAGAATGTCCCTCGCTGCAACTCTCTCTACTGGGACAATCTGCAGCATGACGAAGTGCAATTATGTGCCGCATAATAGCCAGTTCTAACCCTAACCCTGTTTAAGACACGAAGGGCAAAGAAAAAACCCTGCGGGACACACTGTGACTGTGGAGAATTGGGAAGGAGAGTATGTGTGACACATTGACTGAAAAAGCCGGCGACAATAGGCTAATAATGGAAGGTCACGCCTCTGCCTGACATCACCAAGAAGAGGCAGCTCATTCAGGATTTCTGGCTCCGCTTGTGATGAGATCCACTCCGGCATTAGGATGTGCTATGACTCTCAGTTACATTTAAACATAAGTACTGTACCACAGGCTTCAGGTTGACGAAACAGAAACATTCACAGGACATTTTTGCTTATCACGTTAGAGTTAGGGGCTGGGTAAGAGCTAAGCAGTGACCTCAGGTATGTATAAAAGAAAAACATGATTATCGGTGTGTTTTTATTACGTTCTGTCCTTGAGTTCTTGCAATTTATGTTGTTTTTTTGGGGTGGGGATCCCAATGCCATATGCTTGGTAATTTCCCCCAGGACTAAAACTATTGCCAGAGGACAACATCAGACTTCATTTGTTTCCTGCGGACTACATAATACACAATATGTTGACAGTATGACAAACCTTCCCATTGCTGCTGTCAAATGAAAAGTCTGCACTTTATCCTTCTCGGGAAATAAGAAAGCATCTTGTGTTAAGGTTGTATTCATAATTAAATGGCTTTGGCTTTTTTTTTTTTAGAAGTTAGGAGATATTTCTCAACCTATAAATGCAAGCCTCCAATTTATCTTTAAATGCCAAAACCACCCAACATAGAGCTACATGGTTTTAACCAGTCACCCCTCCAGTCGGTCCCTTCATTTTTAGTCTTTTTTTATATATCTTTTTTTTTTACACCACTGCAAATTATTTCCATCACTTCTACTTAAGTGACATTTACAAATGAGGGTAAAATCAGGAAGGCAGTGGATCTCAAATTGGAAAAGGCACTGAACTGAAGATAATGCCACAGGCTCCATAATATCAAACCAAATGATATGAAATGTCAAATGATGTGAAATTGTTGCAGTGCTGAATTTTATGCCCCCATCCTCATCATCATTTTTAGTAACCCTCTATTTAGGCTCATGAGTAAAAAGCCTCACTAGATTATTGTTGTCTGGGTTTTTATTTTTTTCTAAATAAATAAAAGTAAAAGGCCTAATTATAATGAATAAAGATAAAAGGTCAGTTTGTGCAGTGCTTCGTTTAATAGTACAGTTTTGAATACTGAGTTGAACTGCATATTTCCATATTATTTCTGTGCCTCCAGGCTAAAAACAAAGATAATTTATCTGATGCAGAAGGAAAAGACATGATGGTTTTATTTCACCTACTTACTGATGCTGGTATAATTTACATGCAGCTCATACACTACCATAGCTGTTGAGAAACTTCTTCAGAACAGCTGCTGAATGCGCAATCCTTCTCCAGTGACATCCAATCTGAAACAATGTTCTCCCTATGAATGGACAATTTCTCAATTATTGTTGCCCACATTTCGATGATGAGGGTTGTTTTTGCAGCTCTTTTTTTTTCTCTCAGTTGCTGTTATTCATGGTCTGCTTTCAGGGGCTGGAAATGCAGTTAATTCAGGTTAATTTGTGAAACAGAGAACAGGACGAAGGGCTTGGGTCATTATTTAATGCAAGCAGCCAATTACACTCTCTCTAATGAGATCAAGGAAATGATGAAGGCCATCGAGACCAATAAAGCCCTATCAGTCACAGAGGCACTTTGAACATTTAGGATGTTTGAATGGAATGAAGTTCAGTATCTCGTATTTCTTCCAACAATCTTGAGGTCAGTGTCTTGAGCCGCAAAATCATGTTACTACAATTCGGGAATAATGATCCATATTCAATAAAGCTTTGGAAGACAGGGTTGTGAACATTGTATGGACGTGTGCTTTATCTAATTAAAGCCTTGACCCCACGGCTTTTCATATGTGACATGGGATGAGCAGAAAATCCAATCCTGCTCATGTATTCTTCACCTCCCTCCTGAACCCATGCCCCTTGTTCCATTACATTTGATTTGGAAACCCATTCACGGTCCAGTGGCTCCTATTTTCTCATGGGATTATCGACAGGGAGCCTCCATTTGTTTCTAATCCACCTCTTTGTCATTCAAGAGCCGATGTCGATCCCATAATTATTATTTCTATCTTCCAGTCAGATCTGGCTAAAAGATTTGTATCTAACATATCAAGAACCCAAACATACCACCTTAAATTCCAATCTAATAGAGTATATTTTAATTCCTACCTTTAAACTGTTTTCTTTTTTACTCTGAGAGGATTCTCTCCATTGATATAGAGTCAGAGGCATCTGTAAGTGCAGCACTGCTATCTTTTTTAGTGTCATGTATTTCGTGTTTCTTGGAGCCTCTCCATGTCTTTCTCACCAGATGTGAAACACCCACAGCTCTGGAGGAGCCGCAGTTCTGTGATATGAAGAGAGGTGAAGGCAGCTCGTGTTTATGGCATGGCAGTGATGTACTTATATGTGACCCAGAGGCAAATGAGCAGATGCTTCATTAAGCTCTCTGTGCCTTACCAAGATTGTAACAACACGTGGATATGGAAATAAAGGCTTGGATGCCATAAGGGAGGAGGGATACATGGAGAACATGCATGTTCACAAGTTAAGGCAAAGAACAATTTGCATATGTGGAAAGATGGATAGATAAATGGATAGATGAGTAGATAGATGTAGTCTTCCCTCACAGACCTTTCAGCATACAGTAACACAATCCAATTCAACAGCACCAGAAACTACAGCATCCAAAAATAACCATTAAGTTAACCTCCTCTACAACAGTTTCAAAAGAAAACTGCATTTATCTTGATCCCTATCATGAAGGCAGAATTTATTGCAGGGCCAGGCAACAGACCAAAAATATCAATATAAACTATGGTTACATGGTTATCACTGGGCACTACAACTCTTGGTTAAGGTTCAGGGGAAGATTGTTTCGGGTCATTAATTGCAGATTTGTTATGGGACACAAACTCTGGTCTCCAGATAGTTTGACTTACATCACACCCATCAAACACACTAACCTTTGCCCCCTTGCTTACTAAGGGCACACTACTTTCTGCAATGGCAATAACTGTTTGTGTCAGGCATAATATATGGCTGTTATTCCTTGGGATACTGAGATAATTCATGTTCTGGCTACATGTAGTGCATTGTTTGTCAGCTTAAAGAAAAGTCCAAGTATTACCTCTTGATTTATTTTTTACATTGCAGAGCTTCTTTGGGGTTAAATCTGCCTATTGACCTGGATGTAAATTTGCTATCTGCTCAGTAATGTCCATAATTCAAATTCAAAAGTCGTACTGTAAAAGCACAACAGTCCATCGCTTGTAGCAAGCACTTAACACTTAAATGGAGGGAATGTCAGTTGTAGTAGCTGCAGTTTATCCTAGGTAAACTGTCAGTTTGAATTTGTTCCAAGTTGATCTTTTTTTGTGAAAGCCTTAATAGCTACTGCAACTCAAACTGAAGGAAAGTCATAGAGATGAGTCTGTGATGGCAAACCATGTACCGTTATTAGCCAGATGTCTGCAGGTTTGTGGTCCAACTGATCGCCTCAGTAGGTTGTTGAGTTCTTCCTCTTACTGAGAAGGGTTATAATCAGTGTTTGGTTGAAATAAACGCCTACAACCTGTTTGCTCTCCACAGCACAAGGTTGGCCACTTTAGGTCTAAATGAAGCATTATACGGTTTTGTTTTTGTTGAATGAACCTGTTTAAGGCTTGCTTTTGTTTTGGCCCCACTGGACACTTTTGTTGAGCTGTTTCAAGCAGAGCTTAGGTCCACAATTTCTAGAACGCAGGTGCTGAGTAAAGTGTTATGCTTACTTTACCTTATTGTCAAGACAACAGATGTAAATAAGCTCTTAGCTAGCTGGTGCATTTACTTTTGTACTGTTATTACTGTAAAAATAAACAAATAAAAATGAATAATTGATGGATTCACATGGGATTTTTTTTACTATGCTTATACCAATAAGTAAATGTTCAATGATGTCCCATGGCTATTTGTAAATTTGCATATTAGCTAATCAATCGATTTGTGCAACGTGCAGTAGCAGTGACACTTGATTTCTGTGAACCTCATAACCAATCTTTAACAACTGAGTTTGCCAAATAATAATTATGCAACGTTGCTACCCACAGTGCAAAGTTTCTTTTTTAGAACCGCAAGAAAGAGTCATCACTTGGATTCTAATCTGAGATCTTTATATCCTTTATCTGATAAATATTAATAATGTTACCCTATCAATTGTCTCCTGGCCTCCTGTCATTTTGCAAAAGTACCTCCTGGGCATAGCAAGTTGAATATCCTTACTATATATTATTACTATATTCAACTTTGCTATCACGGTGCCTGATGTGATGATCTCCACATCTTCGTCTTCTTCTCAGCTTTTCTCTTCTGTCAGTTTGCATTAACCCAGCTGCACATGCTGAGAAGCCTGCGACTGATAGAGCTTGTATTTTTTTTTATTTTTTAATATTCAGCTCAGAGATTTCACCTCACTAACTTTATTATGCTCTCAGCAATCCCTAAGCATTTGCTCTCTGAACCAAAAGTCCAAAGAGATCTCAATCCCAAAGGCGTAAAGAGGGACTCCAGAGGAACTGTAGGGCAAACTGTCAAAATCAAAAGCACTTTTAAAAACCCAGAGACTGAAAATAAGGTTGTAAAGGGCATTTTTATTTGAGTGTGAGGAGGCTGTGATGAATGGGATGCACTGTAAACATTTTCACAGGGGAACACTATTAATGGTGGAGCATATGACACTGGGAAGCACAGACTAATGCAGGATGTGTTGTGGAAGGAGATTTTTGTGTTGAAAGTTTTTTTATATATATATTTTCTGCTTTTGAAGGTGCAGTGTCAGCTCACTTCCTGTGATTTTTGCTTGCAGAGCCAGAAAGACTGGGTCACCTGGTAGGTCACAGCAAGGCGCAGACTCCCTCGGTTGCATAGCGACTGCTTTCAATGTCATTCTGACGCTTTTGGAAACTCAACCTTGTTTATTCCTGTAAACAAGACTCTCCAATGATGACCCGAGGGGATAAAAAAGTAAATCATTTCGTGTTACCACAGAGACTCTAAATTGAAAAAGCATTGTGATGTCTAAACCGCGGAGCCTGTCTGTACACAGAGTACTGCACACTTGATCTAAGAGGTTAGATGGTTCGGTGCAATAACACATAAGAGCAAACAGTTTATCTCACATTAGAACAGCACATTCTCCAGTATATACATGTAGAAATAAGAAAATATTCAAGCTTCTTTGAACTCTATGCACTCCGTGGCCCATTTATCTAGGAAGCACACTTCATTTAAAAGGAAAGAAATCAGTGAACAGGCATGCAGATGAGATATGAGTGGCTCTTTAGGCTAAACATCGTCTTTTTATTATTATTTTTATTACTTGTAGGACTTAAGTGATGACTTCAGAAACATGACAACAAGCTGATGCCGAAATTGAAATTGGGAAGTATAGCTGTTTCCAGACAGGTTTGCTTCCCCTCTACAGGGGGAAGTGCAAATTCAATTACTTATTTGTGCATGTATCTAGCCTGCAGGCCAGGCTTCACAATCTAAATGGTAATCGCGAAGCTATTTATTTTTTGCTGCCGATTCTAACAGTAGTGTTATATTGGTACCTTGTGTGGATGCTCCTCAACGACATATCTTCATTACCTCATGGGACGCTTGACATAATGATTATGTTTAATCCCCCGGTAAAGCAGCCACCTCTTTGTAAGTGGCATAAATAAAAAGTCATTTGGAGATAAATGGCGACTGATGTTTATTCTCTTTGTCTAAATCTTCATTTATATCAAATGTTGTTACTGTGTCATTGCATTACTTACCTCTAAGTCTTCTTGTGCCATAAAATCTTTAATTTTTCCTCAATCAGGCATGTCATGTGACTCATTTAAATTTGTCCACTCAACAAGTTTGACTGAATAACAGCCTCCATTGGTGACTTTGAGATGGACGATCGGTTGGAGTGTTTGTTTGCCCCAAGCTTCACCCTGCCAGGCTGAATACGTTGAGACATTGTTTTGATTTCAGCCCGAGCTCCACTATTGCCTGTATCAGATTGTCTATGTAGCGGGAAGAAAACTACTACACCCTGCCCTGCAATCTTCACTGGGCTGAAGTAAATTGCTTTCATTTTGGCTAGGCTCCCCTTTGTTATAATGTGACAAGGCTACTGATTAGACGAGAGGGAGATCAATAAACTGTCAAGCTTGTGGCTCAAAAGCAGTACAGGGAAATCAAGAGAGAGACTTTCTCCACCCTGTCACTGGTTGGAGTTCACGCCGAGGCTCCAGTCTTGAGGGTTAACACCCCCCGTCTGAATTGACACTTGAGAGTTTAATCGCATGACTAACCAGTTAGCCATAGATGATGAGGTGGCTCCTACTTACTGCTATCTTAAACATGTATTTTATCATCATCATGACTTCATCACAGGATAAGATGTTTGTTGACATGTTGACAGGGGATCATATATACTATTCAGTTATATACTGTAACAATAATTTTGAAAAATATATCAAATACAATTTTTTACAAAATTAGATTTCAGTCAAGTGATCGTCTTGTAATCAAACATATTAAACAAAAAAGAAGGCAATAAAACACAAGTAGAGCTACAAATTGTTAGTATATGTATTGACCACACTGGACACTCCCACCTGTAGTGGAAGAGGTTTTCAAATTGCTTACTTTAGAGTCCAGTGAGTAGTGATGTAGTGGCATCTAGCTGTGAGGTTGTAGCTTAAAACTAACTGAATAATCCCCCGCACCCCTTTTCAAGCATGTAATCATATGCCTACATCTTATATTGTGACAGCCCTTGTTGGAAACATGGTAGGATCATAATGTCTCATATAAAGGAGATTCTGAAGAAATATTGTCACTGTATCCTTTTTTAATGAGAAGTGTAAAGTAACATCCATTCAAAATGAGACATGTGGAACTTAACAGGTGGTGTCGGAGTTGTGGTTATGCAGGGTATTATGTGTCAGGCTATTTATTGGTTGGGGGAGTACTTTCCTGAAGTTTCTTTTGGTTTTCTGGCAAGACTTCAAGTAGTCCCTGCTGCTGGCCAGAAAATCATCTGGTACATAATAATATGTCAACCCACATCCTGATATTTTTATTTTTTTTACTTTTTCATGAATTAAACAAACTAGACCAGCAGAATTTGGTACTTTTAGACAGAGTCGTCATGCTGGTTTACCCAGTACATATTTATATTTCATATTAAACCCTCTTCCTATTTGTGTGTTTGTCTATTTTTCTTTTCTTTTTGTTAGAATATACAGTAATCTCCGTTATGGACTGTGTCGGCACGAGTCAGTATGTTCCATCAGCTGCTGTAGTTGGTCAACACAGATACAAGTTTGCCTCCAGTCATGAGCCACCTCGAGTTATCTAGGACGCAATGAAGACTTTTTTTTTTTTTCTTTGCTGTAGGGACTGATGCTCAATGACAGTGATGCTGATAGGATGGGACAGGTGTCCTTTTGATGTCCTCAGCTCAGCTATTAACAAGTCATATTGTATGTGAAAACCAATCATAAAGAATAACAGGCAGTAATAGCTGTTGTCTCAGCATAATTGTTTAGAACTCGGGATGCACAGAGAAAGGGTTGGTGAATGACATGCACAGCAGAGACGCATTTGCACTCTCCGCCTTTTGAAGATTGTCCTTATCCATGAGGGGAAATGGAGCAGCAGGTAGCTATTTGCCACCCAATTAGGATTATTCAGGAGTTCAACAAGCATACACCTGAAAACTGTTTTTTTCATAAACTTCCAATGCCCTTCTTTAATGATGAAGATAGGGGGGGATACTAATGAATGCCGCGGACACATCCCTCCAAGAAGCAGCAGCCAATAACGTTTCAGATCTGTTTATCTATTAATGAGTAGATAAGAGTCTAAGCAGCCTGCGGTGTAAGCGGTAAGTTCACCATTAAGTAATCGCTTTGTTTAGTTCATTAAGCCTACGGCGTGGTGAAACGCTTTCACACAACTGATGCTGGTAAATGCGCAACAGCGATAGGTTACTCGGGATGTTGTAAATTCTCAACAGGGAACAATAGACAGACAGACTGGAATGATATCACATCGTGTAAACATGCCGCCTGAAAAAAATATATAGGTGGTGCTCTTTGTTTTGTGGTTCTCTTTGATTATGAGATTCATTTGTGGAAAAATGGTTTTGTGTACATAATACCCCACCTTGTGCATAATATCTACCTTTAGGATTATCCCTTTCGAGACTTGTTGACGGAAAGCCCGGAGGGGCAGAAGACGCAGCCACTTCACTTTGATCCTGACAGAAAGATGGCCGCCTCCCAAAAAATGTCATCTCTTCTCAGCTTGACCCACTTGTTTGCTCTTATCTTCGGCATGTTGAGGGGGAGTGAAATGATATGCTGTTGCCGGTCGAAACTGATTCAGAACCTTTTTTTTTCTTTTTCTATGCGACAGGGTATTAAGCAGATTCAGAGTGAAATATGATATGCGCCATTTTGTGGATGCCTTTATCCAAAGTGACTTACATTACCACAAGTGCATGCATTATTAGCACGAGTAGGCCCAGAAGAACGTATGAGCTATAATACAGTCAATGAGCTATGCAGGGTTTGGACAGGCAAAGTCACTCATGTTGAAGGCTGGTAGCAGATAAGAGTATGTCACCCTGTTTAAACTGCCTTTGTCTGCAACAGAGCTACAGTATGTGACTACAGGTCACGAGTGCAGCTAGATCACTGAGCCGGACAAATGCAGGTCTCCAGCAAGGTGACTTGTCATGTATGCGTGGACCATCTATCACCCCCGTTAAATCTCATGTCTGAGACGAAGCACTCCGATCACATGGTAGAAAGAGACCCTTACTTACGTTTACAACCACCAGCTTCGTCATTGTCAGCATCCCAGCTGTGCTGTTTCTCGTGAGCGCAGCTTCTTACCCTGGTGGGCTTAATGACCCACAACGCTGACTGTAAAATCCAAAGGACACCATTATTAGTCTTCCTTAATAAAGTCAGATTGTTTTAGTAAGTTGTCAGAAATGTGTTTCTAAATATGGTGTGTACTCTGCCATTTTCCAGCCTGGTGCAGATGGTCTTATCATCATCAGCAGAAACACTTGGTTATGATCTCCGATAATTGATTTCGAAATGAGTGTACCCCCCTTCAAAAGATGCGGCGGGACGGGAGGAAACACTGAGAGACATCATTAAAAAATATAAAAAATGTAAACGGGGAAATCTTTTCCCCTCGTTTATTAATCATCACTGTCAAACAAAAGTGTTCTCTTTTTCACTATTAACTGGATTGTCTGTTCTTACAATAAGAAATTGTTATGTTAATTAAAAAAAAATAAAAATGTGTTTTGTTTTGTTTGGGTTTTTCTCACGTACAGCAAGGAAGGAATCTGAGCGAACAAGGACTGTGCCAGTGAGATAAGGTGTAGAGTCTCTTTTGCCGTCTTATCAGTATCCTCTGCAGTCTTAGTACTGCCACAGCTCCAGTGGGAATTGACAATAACAACCGATTTTTTTTGCTCTTGCTTTTTCTGCAGATGGATTTGCGGGATCTTAAAGTATGAAAGCCGTTGCCAAGTCCCAGTATTAAACACTATCTTCCCTCATTTAGTCAGAGAGAACTCATGGAAACTCAAATGCATTTACTCAGTTTTACAGGTGTTATTGACATAGACGCCATTCTATATTTCCAATAGTCTTCGTGCTGGCTTTTGTACTATTCCTAGTATTTCAAATATAAGCAAAAGTAGGAGCTGAGATTGAAGAAATGTGTCAAAGCTTAGGGCAAGGTGAAATTATTTTTGCCAGAAGTGGTTAGCACTGATAAATATCAATGTTTTACTGTGTTGGGACTATTCTCATATCCGGCACTGAAATGTTCATTCAGATGATAATGTCTGTGCTGCTGATCCAATAGGGAACTGTAGTTTATGTAAGCACATGTAAGCTGTATGTTAACCTCATATACAGCCTGCCTAAAAGTGAAGAATATGATAGGGAACATCTTGGAAAACACAGACTTGAAACATCTAGAATGTAGTGCCGATAATTCTGAACTATTCTTTGACAAGTAAAAGGCCTACATTTAAAATCATCCATCCATCCATCCATTTTCCAAAACCACTTATACTTACCAGGGCTGCGAAGGGTTGGAGATGATCCCAGCTGACACTGGGCGAGAGGCAGGGTGCACCCTGGACAAGTTGCCAGCTCATCACAGGGTGTATTCATTATCATGCTCAAGTAAAAGTACAGAAGTAATACCAGCAAGATGTACTTAAATGATACAAAAGTACATGTACTGCACATGCTGCACAATGGCTCCTGTCAGTAAATATGATCATTCTTAACCTCGGAAAGAGGACCACAAAGCAACTCCACTTCAAGCTCCATTTAGTTGCCATCATATCGCGTGATCCTCATCAGTAGATGAGGAGTTTGCTGGAATTCTAAAATATAAAACTTGAGGTTCAAGATCTTGGATTCATGCAAGTCGAAGTATCTCAAAATTTGTACTCAAGTACAGCCTTTGAATAATGTACTCAGTTACCGTTCACTACTGCCAGTCTTAAAACTGTGCGTGAAAATTAGCTTCATTAACATGACAATAATATGATTGACAATCAATGAAAAGTTAGATGAGCAAACAGTTTGTCTTGGAGAACGTGTGAGAATACATAATATATCTACTCACGACCAGTTTTGTTAATGAAACTCTGCTTATTTTTAATACTGGGCTATAAAGAAATATCATACTTTTAATAGACATTCAGACACATACCCTAAAATCTTAACAAGCTCCAGAGATATTAAATGATTATTTCCACCCAGGAGATATAATATGATGGCTCAGGCGTCCCTTCACTCTGCTTGCACGGCTCCTTTTTGTCCTCTGTGTGACATCTAGAGCAGGACAGAGGGGCTGCAGAGAGGTGACTAATGTATCTAGGTGGGTCATATCTTGCTTGCTGTATAATAAGCAGAATGGGATAAAATTTTGAGAGTGGAAACAGATCAGGGGCTCTCTCTCCCACCCTCTGTGAACGTAATGCAGTGACCTTGACCAGACTTGAAGCTCAGCTTTGGGTATTTTGCCAGAGGTTGCGCCGAGGTTATTCGGCTTAAGATTTTCAGTCTCTCTGTCAATTTTTTTTTTGCAAAGTTGACTGTTGTGATTGTTGAAAATCAAGACAAGCTTCAGTCATTCTTACCGAAAATACACAAATGCAAACTACTGAGAGACACGGCTGATCAGGCTGAAAATTCCCATTGAGCGATGCCTTATCTGTTATTGACCTACTGACTGACCAAAGTGCCATTTTCTCTCAGCACAAGTGGCTGTGAAAAACAAAAATAACCACAAAAAGAAAAAAAGAAAAAAGGAGGGATAGCATGAGAGTGAAATGAGGCATTCAAATGCCCCTCAGAACACAGCAGTGGATCCAGGCAGACACGCCACAAAGACAGCAGCGCGGTATCACTGTTCAGGGCGACATTTCACAAACAGCTGCGCAGTGCCATCTAGAGGTGCCTCAGGCAACAGTGAGAGGGAGCGAGGGAAGGAACAAAACAAGAGAGAAACAACCCAAAGTTGGGTCTTGTGCAGGTGTCACCCACATTTCTGCAGGTGTGCTTTCTGGATATCAGATGGTGAGAGGTGATATCTGTCTCGGCAAACACATGCACGCGCTCAGATCCTCCCCAGGTGAAAAGAAGGCAACATGTCACTGTGATTGCTGATTCTGTTCTCACAACATAACTAATCCTTCACTGATCCTATTTGGGAAAAAAAAAAAAGAAAAAAAAGTGACGCAACCGAAAACTGGAGCAAGAATGTCTTTACCAGGGCAGACCCAGCGTGTTAGGAAGCAAAGAGATACGGAGGACTGTGAAATGTGTCGAGGTTGTGGAGCTGTCAAAAATATCATATTTGAAAGTGCCTGCTGTTGAGTAGCGATGCTTTGTCCTTTTCTGTTTTAATCACCAGTGCTCAACTGTCCCTAGTAGCAGTGTGACATCTTTAACACTGCAGGTACACAGCCTCCAGATATATGCTGTCATCAATTTTCCTGCCCACTGAGCACACATTGTTCATGTTCAGTACACCCTTGTCACAAAAGTCAAACCTTGCTGTTCTTATGGTCTCTCTCGGTTAAAATCTACCAATTCACTTGACCAGATATACAAACATACAGTAGACTGTAGCTGCTGTCAGCACAGAGGGGTGTGAAAAAAAAATACTCAACAGTAAAACAAAATTCCCTTCTTGTGGCGTGCAAGATAAGATGTGATGTTTTGTCCTAAAACGAATGTGTTAAATGGATAAATGCAAAATAAATGTGATATTTATTTGCATTTAGGAGCATGAATTCCTAAATGCTAAAGGGTTGTCTCTGCTGTGACGGCGGGCATTTTAGAGAAAGATTTGTTTTCGTTGCCATGAAATGAGTTTAGTCGCACATGGGCAGCACTGTCAAAGAAATGCAAGCAAAACATACAGTATCATCGCAGGAAGCTTTCCCCTGAGACCTTGAGCAGGTTTACGAGTTGCTGAATAAAACCAAGAACGTCATCGGATTTGTAGCGTGGACTCACATAAAAAGATTTGAGTTTTATTTAGTGAAATTATGCAGATAACTGTAATAATAATACAAACATAGAATTAAAATAAAACAACAATTCTGTTTTGTGCACGCAGTAGACGTCTGTTCATTTTGGTGCAATCATATGTACAAATGTGTTTGAGTGCAAGCAATTGATTTCGTTTCCATGTAGTTGTTTGAAAATGTATTGCATTTATGTGAAAGCTGAGTGGGTGGGTTGGTGGGTTGAGGTGAGGAGCTCCATATTCTAGACGAAAAAATGGGGACAAAAGTCTAGAGTGCGCCCCAGTCTGAATTAATTGCCAACACCTAAAGCAAATGTAACCTCAATTTTGCCACCTGATGATTACAGAGGTCACTGGAGCTCTAGGAGCTCTTGTCCTCATTCTCAGCAGAAAAAAAAAAATGTGTTCCTTCAGGGTTTATTGTGACTTTTAGCAATGTCACAGTTAAAATATTCCAAATTTGGAATACTTCTAGGACATTCACGTCTGTTCTGAAATAATTATCTATGCATGTGATGGTGTTTTGGGGGCTTAAACCTAGTTATTGTTGAATTATTTCCATATCAGTGAAATACCATTGAAATTATTTGAATTATTTATTATTATGAACTGTATCCAGTATCTATCGAGGGTAATTGGCAACATTACAATAATAAACAAGTATTACGTTGTAATGAAACAACAAAATAACAATAAAAACTGCTAATGACGTTTGATTTTCCTTTGGTTTGGAGTGAATTAGCCCAACATCTATTGTATGAGTTGCCATGAAAGTTCAATAGAGTAATTCATCGGCCTCTCAGGATGATTTGCTGTGGAATTGTTGTAAACCATCTGGTTTAAATTTCAAGTTTCAGCTTATGGTTAAACACCTACAACAAAACATTCTCGTCTCAGTCTCGTCTCTACGTTGTGTCTAATGCTAATTAGCATATATCAGCATGCTAACACGCTGAAGCAAGATGGTGAATATTGTAAACATGCATGCATGATATGCATTTATACCTGCTTAGCGCCGGCGTGTAGCGTTGTTGTTGTGTGCATGTTAACATGCTAATGTTTTCTTGCAGCATAGCTATGTTGAAGATTGAAGAAGACTCTCACAGAGCTGCAAGCATGACTGTAGACTTGCTACAGGATATATAATCAATACAATCAAGGTCAATGCGGGAATATTTAGTGAGTAGACACGTCGGTACAATGTCTGTGCAGAGACGCGACTGCTACTCTGTCAGGCAGTTGCTGGAAAAAATCAGTGGGTGTCATTTGTATTCCGTTTACGAAAGATGTTACTTCAGACTGATTGGGGCAATTAGATGTGAAGTTAAGGCTTACATTTAGTTTTGATGTCAATAGTACTGCTGCTGCTGCAGCATCTGACAGTTGATGAAACAACAACAAAGTAGGGATGATACATCTGATCTAACCTACATGGTTAGAGAAGTCTGGACATGGTTCGAATTGCATAGCACAGCTTGACCTTGGATAACTTTGTGGTATAGTTTGCCAGATGACAGATGACCTTAATAATGTTTTCTCTGACTAACAAGACTGAAATATTTCACATCAGAGGTATTGTTACTAAATGTCTATATAGTTGTGTGTAGTGTTTTGTTGTGTATGTAAATCCAGGTGTGCGGTTGCCATCCCATGATTGGACCCCAGCTGAGGAGGTGTGACCCCAATGGCCCGGTGAATTCGGCACTTGTCCCAACCGGCCAATCCACGGGACCCAATCCAGAGACGCAACCCCATTTAAACTTGAATCGGCACATCCAGGCGGCTTGTGATTGTGATGTTGAGTTCACCGCGTTGCTTTAAATCTGCTTGTGTATGTTAACTATTGTTAACTAGTTCATTGTTTTTTTGTTGCTACAAGGACTGGGCTACTGTTAGTTTCTTTTGCACTGATTTTTACACAGTAGAGAAGATTTTTGTTAGACTAGTTTTAGGGGTGCTGTTGATCTGTGTTTTTTCTTATTAGTGAATAGATAGTGAGGTTTTTCTTTCCCTTTGTTCCCTTCTTGTTCAGTTGTTATAAATTAATCAAAATTCCATTTAATAAATGTCTTTGCTTATTAAGAAAACCTGGTCTTATGTTACTTCCTTTTACCCCTTGAGCTGGGTCGTAACAAGTATAATGGAGGCTGTAATAGAGGTTTCTATGCCCATTATTTTGTTATTTGGTGTATTTTATTCTTAATCCTGTCCAAACATTTTCTTCATCAAGGAAAGAAAGCATGACTTCCTGTTTTCATTTACCACTCTCCATTATACTATGCCAATTTCAGCCAAGTTGTTGATGTCATTCTAGGAAATGTAGGAAGATTCAGTTTCCATTTTCCATTCAAGATTATATTTACAGTGAAGCATCACGGCAGAATTGTGAGTTGTTGGGTTTTTTTTTTTTCTTCTCTACTACACATTGCTTTAGGCATCTGAATAAATAACCTTTGGACCTCCATTTGCTGAAGGGGGCGAAGATAGTTCAAACTTCAAGGAAATGTGTAGGTGATGGCTTTCAGTGTCACACCTTCTCAGGGGCATACAATGGATGTCTTGCTTCTGCTGCATATGTACCACCATGAATAAGATGCTTTCATTGACACAGTGAGTCAATTATATGTAGGCGTTTCATCTGAAATATTATTGAAGTTCATTCGCAACATGCTCTAGGCAATTCCTTAAGGGAATAGCCTCGTTCTTTGTCTACCATGTCACTGTGTCAGCGTGCAGGCAGCGTATCGATCCATCTTACAAATCCCTCATGTTAAAACTTCCCCTCAAACAGAGTGCAGGCTCACAGATGTTCCTGCCGCATGTTACTGTACTATAAGGTAAAAAATAATTTTTTGCATGAGCAACAATTTTGATTATTTTATTCTTTTTTATATTAAACAGAGACAATCATGTTGGAAAGAGTTCCATAGATTGCATGACCATCAAACCTAGTGGCCCATACCCTGATTGACAACAACTGAGAACAATTATTGGTAGATGAAGTGAAAGCTTGTAAAATTTGTCCTTTTTAATGTGTGCATCAAAGTCACTAGGGTATCAATATGGCACCTTAATGAAGGAATCATCTTCTGGGGACCACAGTTACCTTTTACAAAGTAGGGAACCCTTGCTTTATAAGTTCGAACATTAAATATCTTGTCTTTGTGCTAATTAAATATACATAGGTCAGAGGGTTATCAAATCAATGCATTTTGTTTTTATTATTAACACATCCCAACTTTTTTTCTGTCTGTGTCTGTGTTGTACATTAACAACTTTGAAGGTTCTAAAATACTTTCTTTTAGACAGCAGTGACATTTTAAAAATCACCAGCATTAGAAGGCTCATCACTATTATGTGACTATTACTATTTTTGGTGCAAACTGTGGTGCAGAGAGGAGCCACTAAGGGTAGTCATCAAAACTCAGTGTTCGTGGATTTGTTTTGGATGTGTGGGAAAGTAAGACAGAGAAAACTGTCTCCTTGAAGTGCCAGATGTTTCCTCAGGAGCTTTGCATATTGCTCCGGGCTAGACAACAAAGAGAGGCAGAAAAGTTCATTGCATATAGTCTCCTCTTCCTCAGCATACCGACTTCTAGGATTGTTGTTGTTGTTATTGTTATTGAAGTGCCTTAGCTTTAACGTATAAATTATTTGGAAGAAAACACTTTTCCCACCAGCTGAAATTGGAAAGTTGTACGTTTTGTGTTATGTTTTCTTGGTGTGGATTTAAACAGAAGAAAATATGACCCTACACATAGATGTCTGGACTTACATAAATATACATACATAGTAACATACTTACATGGGTAATGTTTTATACCAAATGAAGTCCAGTGTCATTTACTGTAGTACAGGGGTCTCTAAACTACGGCCCGCGGGCCACATCCGGCCCACCTAAACAATTGGAGTGGCCCACTTAACAATCCCAAACAATCCCTCTAAACATGGCCTATTTTTCACAATTGCGTTTTCCTATTATAAAATATCCACACTTAATGATTAAGCTTGGCATTCTAATTAAAATCTACCTTATTTACGAACTATTTACAGTACTAGCTAATTTTCATCCCCTCACACAATAGTATATTCCGACGTGACTTTGCTCGTGATAAACTTCTGCGCAGTCTGCCCGGGGGATTCAACTTGGCGGGTCAGGACCTCGCCGCTTCCGCTGCGCCCTCTCCGCGACTGTCGAATCGCAATGTAACGCAACTTTCACTTCCTGCAACATCAGGGATTTTAGGCTGCAACTATTTAAAAAAAGGCCCGCAAAATCCTGGTGGGACTGATATCATTTCCGGTTATAGACCCCCATCACAGAAAGGCAAGTTGATGTGGCCCGCACCAAAAAAAGTTTGGGGACCCCTGCTGTAGTAAGACATCAGTATGTGTTTGTGTGTGTGTGAGAGAGAGAGATCATAACCTGAAGTATGAACATTTCTCTCAATCTTTCTTTTTCCCTCTGCACACATATTTCTCACTTACTATGTAAAGCAAGGTGCAACACCAATTTCAACTGAATTCAATTTACTGGTCACATATAACAAGATTGATTATAGTTAAATTATTTAAAATAATAATTTTTTATATATAAAAAATATCGACTGAATGTGCTGAAGCAACACCCACGTGCGGGAGCAATCAAGCAGCAATTCTGGAGCGACTGAAATGTTTTAGGTGATTTCAGAAAATGACTTAACTTTGAAACACTGAACGAGATGAATTCATCTCTATCCCTCTGCTAGGATTGCAGGGGTATGTTCAGGGTGGCCTCAGCGTGTCATCGAGCCACCTTTTAGGCCCGCCCACAAAATCCTGGACCGAAAACTGTTTTAAACTCTAACTCCACATTTCAGTAGTATATTGTATATTGTATATTGTATATTAGTTACTATTGTATATAGTATATTTTCACATTTTCAGCAACTTTTTTCCAACATATTTTATGTATTTTGAAAGAAATCCCAGAATTGGCTTTAAATTGACTTTAATAATCTCTTTGAGGAAAGACCACTTGACAGTGTGCAGCAAAGGTTCATGGTTAATGTGTTCAAACAACACTTCCTAGTTTGTTTGAACATACTGAACCTCAGTCACGAACAAGACTTACACACTCTTTACAGAGAGAGAACTAAGCACACCATATGGCTGCTGCATGTTGCAATCTGTGATCATCATGCAACAGTAGCTTCAGTGTGTAGTCTGTTGGTATGGAGGTATGGATGGATGGATGAATGGATGGTCTGCTGAGGCTTCTACCTCTCCTCAGCTTTCAAAGTTTTGCCTGATATGCCTGAATAGTGAACGCAGTAATGTTGCGAGTGTTGACCAGTGTGCTCCTCTTCGCTCCGTAACCATATATTCCTATCATCAGTATGTGCATAATCACACACATGCTATAAAATGATGCATGCCAGTGTGCATCAAAGCAGCGGTTCACATCATAACCCGAGTTCTTGTGCTTATAGGAGATTTGTGGGTTGACACAGTGCAGGTAAGGATACACATCATCCTTTTTCACTCTGCAACTACCTCCTAATAAATATAGCATCAATAGATAGCCTGCCTGGTGTTTTGGGGTGAGTAGAATGAAGCAACTCCACCTGAAGCCTCAGTGATCTTAGATGAATGGGGTGTCATTCAGGGAATAAGCAGAGCAGAGAGGGTGGATCTGATGCCAGGTGCTGCAGCTGCTGGTGAAGGCCATTCCTCTCAGCCTCAATCACTTTCTAAGGCTTAACCTATCTTTGCACAGCTCTGTGAAGGAGCCTTTCATAAACTCCTTTGCTCTTGTAGAAAAATGTTTAACCTCTCTTGCAAAGGTGCACTTAATGTACCGCAGCAAATATGTTGTATCAATTTACAGTCTTTAAATCTGAAATAAAATAAAATAAAATAAAGCAGTATTGTGGAAATAAAGTTTGTTTCACTGAAATTCAAGTGAAATCTTGAAAGAATGACATACCTCGGTTGATTTCTTTTCTTCTTTTAATGATTGACATTTGATTTCCCATTGGGCTTGTGAAACTGCTTCTCATAGAGCTGCCAGATTAAACCCAAATAAAATAACTTTTTCTAAAAGATTTTTTTTTCTTGCTTGTTTTTGAATCCTTTGTAATTGTTGCAAGAGAAATGTCAATCACCTCTGACTACTTCAAAACAGAGACACAGTTAAACTGCTATGCAGGCTATAACAGCCAAGGCAGCAGGAACGTTAACTTGGATGACAGCAAATGCAGCCACATGGTATTTTGAAGAAAAAAAAAAAACATTCAGAGCTATGCCAACTAGTTTCACAGGAAAAGCTGTTGAAGTCTAACTAAGGTTTTCCTAAGAGAATTATGTTTGACTGTGAACAGGTGGAGCTATCAATCTAGAGCCTGTTTACATGGCTGCCAGATGTTAGCCACCCTAATCCCAAATTTTGCTTCTTTTTTTTTCTCTCTCTAACAATTGATTGGTCATTTTGAAAGATGTATTTTTTTTGTGGTGTTGCTTGTCCTCATTGGTATCAATGGAGTGGACAAAATAATAGAAATACCTGTCAGTAGTAAGGGTTTTGTTTGACTGTGTTAGCATTAAATACATTCAAAGGAAAGGTTGAAGGAAGGCAATCATCATAACTTCACTTGGATTATTAAATACTGTATGTATGATTCAGTCCCCCCTAATCAAAGGGTCAAGTGCTCAGTGCTCCAAAGTCAGTGAAGTATGCTTAAGCCAATTAATGGTGATTATTTAATGGCAAATTAGTACTAGGGCTGTGAGCATGTAGATTTTGTCTGTCTGAAATTTAGCCAGAATTAGGTCACGTATGCATATTTGTACCTTCACATCCAAAAGTCACGTTGCATGTTAAGGAACACTGGTGTTAGAGATCAGGCTATGTTAATTCCAAACATGGCAGGAAGACACTGGGACACAGGGATATGACAGGACAAGACAGGTACACCGCAGGTCAAAACACACTCCGTGAACAGGACAGGACAAGCTGCGATGTCACAAAGACAGGACTGGAGCACAACAGATCACTGCGCATTTTAACGTGGTTGTTTCCTTTGACTGCTGACGGTGGACGCTGTCATTTGCACCTACCTCGGCTTAACAAACATGACATTTAGCACATTGCTCAAGATGAACACAGAGCTCACTAATAGTTGTGTTCGAGAAAGTCACTCAGTCATATTGTGCCACTGCAGGTAAAACAACAGCAGTTTGAGAAAGGGAGCTGGCAATGCTGCACTCCCAGTTTAATGTGTATCAGTATTTGTTTTTCTCTGGGATTTTTGTGTTCTCCAATCTGTGTTTCTTTAGCTGTCATGTTTTGCATGCTGATGCGTCTCTCTGTCTCCTGCAGGAAGACACCCCTGGGTTCTCAAAGTAGTTCGGTGTCTGGTTATTGGTATACAAATGTGAGAATAGTTTCTTTTTTTTTATTTCGTCCAGACGTTTTATAATAAAATCAATATTCAAGAGAGAAATAAAGACTTTTGATGATATTTATTTAACCCCTTCATTGTACAGTGTATCTTCAGACTGGGAATTCATCCGAACACAAAGCGTTACTCTTTGATTCTTCTCTGTCTTGTGTTGAAGGTTTTTAGTATTATGGGGACCACTCTGTTCCCACTTGGAGTAATTTAATTACAGTGGACCTTGGCATGCCCAGGCAGTGCCCACGCAGAGCTGTGCAGAATGCCAGCCGGGAACATCCTGTCTTAGGCGACAGGAACATCAGACGCGACAGATGGCTCATAAATCATGGAGGTGCATGCACAGTGTCAATGGGAGGCCTTCCTCTGGAGAGCACACTGTGAGCAGGTGGGCACAGGGAGCATCAGCTCAGCAACATGGGCCCTGGATACATTACCACTCTGACTGGGTAACTGCCTGGTGTCACAGAGGTAGAATCAGGAGAGAAAAAAAATCTGCTTCCACTGTGTCACACTGCTCACTTTCAGTCAGCTCGTGACATTTAAAGGTGTGATTTTACAGTGTGAAGAACTTGTTTTCATTTTGTTTGTATCTAATTAGGATAGATCCAGTTAGAGTTATTTAAGCATCCTCTATGAAGGTAAGAAAATGTAACAGCATCATTTACACCGTATGGCAGAGCTCTCACCTAACAAACCAATTGTTAGCAGCTGTGACAGCGATGGCTGGTATTGTTTTTAACTTATGAGTCTGCCTGTGTGTCACCATGGCAAAGTGTGCTTCTGGAGACACCTATTATAGCAGGTCTGTCTGTCTGTGGGCAGGTTTTGGTGGCATCATAACTGTGCAAGATTTGCTCACAAAACACTCTAAGTGTGTAGTTAAGATCAAAATAAAGGCTGAGTTTGAAGATGGGTGTGATGATGTTGTAATGACTACATTATTACATGACTACTAATGTCATGATGTGGTAATGACTACTCCTAGGTCGGCAGGCAAGATGTTCTCTGGCTGTATATCAAAACTGTAGGATTTTGATTCTTCATTATAACAAAGAAACAACGTGAGCCGGGAGTTTATCAGTGTTTTGTGTGTGAATCGATGCTTTGCAAGATTCATTAAGACAAATCCTTGAATTAACTTCAGCTTCAGCAATCAACTTAACTGTAGTAAACATGGACTGAAAATCACAGGACTTATCTGATGTGGGGAAAGAAGTCAGCAGTATGAATCTGAAAGATGTGTGAGCCTCCTTTCCTATGGAACAGAGGGGGAACAGTACCGAGTCTAGGCAATGTCAAAGGGAAAATTAGAAAACATTTTCTCCATTCGATATGATCCAGTTTTACCAAAAATCAGTCAAACAGTTGGTGATTCGTGACTTAGTGCAGTAAATCGTTACATCCGTCTTGCGGGTGATTGTCAAAGTTACATATAGTGTAGAGTGGGAATGACAAAGGCACCTGATTGCAAGTCAATGTAGCATAAACATGATTTAAAATCTGTTATTTTCCAGTATAAAAGTTTCACGGTGTTGCTTTAATAGAAAAAGGTCATATATCTGTGATTCAGCTGTTTGCATCGCTTCCTCACTTCTCCATACATGCCAAGCAAAGCTGCAGACTCTGTGCGTCGGGTTCCCCCCGCGCAGCGTTTATTCGTTTCTCATCTGTTGCGAGTTAATTAAGACACCGTCGCATCAATTGATCCTGATATGCTATTCATTCACAGGAAAGGTAATTTCCTTTTTGATTGCTAACTAGCCTTGGCTCCTAATCAACGTTTTACTTTGCATTCGCTCACATGAAAGCGTGGCTGCTCCCGCGAGCATGAGGCATAGTGCTCAGCAGGTGACAATGTGCTACATTAATAAATAACAATCCTCTATCGAATTGAAGCTTGTTTATTTCTCTTTGAGTCCACTTGAAAGGTATGTATGATTGACAGAGGACACCAACTCCAGTGCATTGTTTATCATTAAGTACTGCACATAACTAGCTGCTCTTAATCAACTAAATCTTGTATACATCTCGTTGATTTATGTACCTATATATATAATATAAGTAATTACAATGGAAATTCAACACAAATGGATAGTAAGGAGATAATATAGTACAACAAAATATGCTCTCATCATAATAACTTCTCTAAATAAATAATGTATTTTTTGATGTTTTGTTAACATGTGTTGCCATGCGGGTCCTTCACTTGTAACACAGTCTGGCATCGCTGAACAGATGAAAATGTGAGCGGCTGAAGTGGTGTTTTTGTTCCAAAACAAATAAGGTTTAAAAGCCAGACATCACCAGCTGGCAAAGAATCAGCCCTGCAGATATATTATGGCCATTTAATTTGATCAGACAATAAATATTGTAGTTATTGCACCTTTGAGCATGGAGGACTTCATGAATATGTATACAGCGTGGCATGTTAATTACACACGGGTCAGATAGCATTTGCATAATATTGGTGTTTGCGAGGTGCTACGAGTAGCAGGTTGGGGTTTACTGAGTCAGGGTGTTTTTCAGTGTCTGATAAGTTGGCGGTAAGTAAAGGCTATAAAATATTTCCTTTTGTTAAGATGGCCAGATCTGCAGGATCATCCATGTTCCAGCTGATGCTGAAGACCATTATGCTGGATCATCAAGACCTAAAAACCTACTGGTACAGTCTGTTTTTTATGTGTGCAGTGATGTTTATTATCTCAAAAAGTCATTTTCAGCTTTTTTTTATCATGCTCTCGGGGACACTATGATAACTTTTTTCTATCATGGTGAGCTCAGGAAGGTTACAGTTTTGCCTAACAATGTGAAAACGAGACCTCAACAAAGGTTATCACATCCATGCGTTACATCTGCTTGATCAGTGGGGTCACCGGGAAAAAAAAAGGCAACGGCGAATGAAAAATTCAAGATGATTTCAATTAGTCACAGGGGAAAACCCTTTGATAACCGGATATACGGGTAGATAAACAGACTGACAGATGAACTGATGAATAATACACTAACAGACTTCATAAGTGAGATTGATTCCTTCTCAGATCAATGCCTCTCATACTTACCTTGATGTGAAAGTGCAGGTATAGTCATTCTGAATCAGAGCACATCGCAGGCGGCCTCCGAGGAACTCCACTCTTCTGTGTAAAAGTCTAGCAGAAATATTCAATATTTAGTCCACCTGAAGCCAATGTCACCGTTTCTCCATTCTCCAGCTGGTGTCTAACACACACACACATACACTTCTACACTTACACTCCTGGGTTTGCATACTAATGCCTGTGTGCTAAACACCTTTCCATCAATCCTCTGATGAAATCTCTAGGTGCACAGATCCGCAGTTGTTTGAGTTGTTTGTTCGGAGTTTGTTATTCACTCGTTAATGAAACACAAATGCACAAAGCATCTTGAAGTGAAGTGTGGCATGCTGTCAGCTGCATGTAACCCAGAATGGGAACATCAAAAACTTGTTAAAACCTCCAATGACATTTCATCACTTTGACTGATTTTAAAAAAACATTCAGTTTTTAGCCATAATAGCAGTGTGGCGATAAGCATGGCAATGTTGGTTGATCAGTCAATCGGTCCTTGAAACTTGAAACTTGACAACTATTGAATGGATTGCTCTGAACTTTCTTTCAAATTTACATCTAGCACTATCATCAAGTTAAAAATTCAGCTTGTCCAATATTTTGGTTTATGGATGACATGCCTGCAAAACCTCATCAACTGTACTGTGTGGCATTACCATTTAGCACACAGTACAACCTCAGATATATTGATTTTACATCCTGTGTCTCATTTAAGTAGATTTCTACTCATTGTGTGCAGGTTATTTCATGAGCCATCAGGTGTTATCATCATCCGAGAACAAAGTGTTTCCATTATAATTGATCACAGACACAAGTTAGAGCTATAGCTATAGAAGGAATTTCGTCTGAACATCGACAATGTGCGTAAGATGTGTGTAAAGACTTAAAAATCCAACTTCATCCAAGTAAGTGATTAAATGCATGATCTTTTATGTGGTAGTCACACACATCTAGTGGTATCTTATGACCTCATATCTTAAAACTTCAGATGACAAAAACCCAACACCGATACCAATACTTGAAATTCAGTGCTTCAGTGCTTTATCATAAAAGTGATATTGTGTGTATAAGTTGGGAAGTTGTTGAGATGGGAAAACCTTCTTAAACCTAAACCTCATGTTTACGCTTCTACTCAAGTCACTCATCGAGTTCAGGGAGGAACCACTTCGCATTCAGCACGTATCGGCCCATTCAAACTCAAAACGGTATAATTTTTGCCTCGCCTGAACGAAAAGTGGTGCCGTTTGCAATGCAGTCGAATGATGAAAAGCAATTGACATCTTCTTTTTTTTTTCTTCTTCTTTCTTTTTTGACAGTGACTGCCAAAGTGGCAGCTGTGATTAGGCTCCACTTTAAGGCATCATACATAAGGTGTTCGCTCTGCAATCAAGGTCTGCTCTCTGTCTTTGTCTTTTGTTTGTTTCTACAAACAAAAAGCCTGTGGTGAACAAGCTGGCCATATTGAAGTGTTGATTTGATGTTTTTTTTTTTTTTTTTTTTTTTTTTTTTTTTTTTTTTAAGGCTGAAGCAATTTACCACAACAAACACCTGATTACAAATGAGAGGCATGTGGGAGTATTGTAGTAGAGTTACTTGTTTCAGCCATTTAAATTTGAATTAATGTCATCATGTTTTCTACAGCTGTCTGACTGGTGGGCTGCAAATCTTTGTGCAATATTATTTTTATTCTATATTTAGTTTAATGCTACACCTCATGTGTTTATTTAATATTTCCGTGCAATGATCAAACATATCTGTATATATGCATTTCTATTTTATCTTCTTGCTCAGCGTGGGATCAATAAAGTCTGACATATCCTATCTTTACGTTTGTTATTGTCGGTATGCGTTTAGATGACCTTATAGTTATGGCCAGCTTTCCTGAGCAGGCCATGTTTCACACATTTTAGTTGACCTTGCACATGCAGCCTCACCTGGAGGGGATGTAGAAATTATACCAAGGTAGGGGTGAAGCTGAACTCTGCTGTGCTGCATGTCACTTTTAACACGCAGTCCTTCTAACCCCACAGTATGAAAGCATCGCTGACATTTCCTATTCTGTGGCTCTTTGACCTGTCAAGCTGATCCAGACAGGCAGATTCGCCCATGGAGGTGAGTCAGTTAGAGATAAACTCCCTTTGAATACTTCACACATTCTCACTGAAAGTATCAGATTTGATCTATGTTTATGAATGATGTTTGTCATGTTGTCGTTTTTAAGAACATTAGTCCATTAGAGCAACTTTCAGTGCAGGTCTTACAGAAGGAATGACATTTTCTTGCCAACAAAGATAAGACATTGCTCTGTGGAGAAGCTGTGGTTGTTCCTGGAGTAGATTTCCGCTGTATTTGCAGTACTGTCTCCTTTCACTGCAAGGATGCTGGGCAATTAAAAGCTCCAAATCTGTGTTATTCAGCAAAACCAAATGACTGTTGACTGCTGTGCAGAAGCCTACAGTGAACTGAACTCTGTAAACTTTCAGGGTCTTCTTCCAGATGGTCGACAGATCTCTTTAATGCACCGTAGGGGAGGAGGACTACTGCTGCAGTAAATTACACTAGTCACATTTACTGTGCAGATATTTTTAAGGAAAGTAGTAGATCGTATTCTTTACAATGCATGATTTATACTTAGATTTAGAAATGTTTGATTATTTTAAGTCATTGAGGTTGTATAAAGCTAGACATCATCAACTTCCTTTTAACTAGTTTGAATTCCAAGCCAAATTATCCACAACAATTATATTTTAAATATCTGCAGCTTCTAGTCAGACACAAATATTAGAGATCAAAAAAGGAATTTTCCACTAGTCAAAATGTAATTTGACAAGTTAAAAGGGAGCTTTTTCTTGCCAGTGCTACCAAGTGCTTGCTCATGGTGGGAACAATTGACAAACATGTTCAAAAAACATATTATAAAACATTATTGTAATTAGGTGACATGTCAGAAATTATTTGCAGATATACTTTTACTATTGGACATATCTGAAATGCAGTTGTTGATGTCTGAAATGGGAAGGTTATGTTTCCTTTATTATGTGGAAATGTAGTTGTAGTATGCAATTGTATTCTGAAATGTCATTAAATTAATGATTAACTAACTAATCATTAATGAATTATAGTCGAAATTTAATTTCTACACATGAAAATATACATTGCTAACCATTGCTTACCAGACCTCTGTAGCTTGCTCCTTATCCCTGCTTGTTGAAGGTTTCAGCTGCATTATGGGTAATGTAGTTAGCGGGTTTTAACAAGGAAGACTATGTGGAATAAAAAAAGGAATTATCTCTGTTTGTGCTCATCTCCATCGTGAGTCCGACAATCTGATGAGAGCACAGCATGCTAATATGGTGAACTAATAATCCATTTACACATAATTTCTCTCATGACCAGGAACTGCAAAAGTGTATCACATCTATTATTTTATTGGGGGAAATTCTGTTTTCAAGTTCATTTCACTTTCATGGTGTCTGAGCAGTAAAACACCGTGCGATGCCAGGTCTGGAGGCAGAAGGGCAGGTGGATGCTGACAGAGACGGGTGCACAGACACCATGAACAGAGGGAAGGAGCCAAGACCTGCCAAGCATACACAGATACCAGCAAGCCCCCAAATGACACAACATATGGAGTACAGCTGAAAAATCCCTCCACCCTTCTCCACCCACCATCATCTCATCCTCTTTTCCTGCCACACAGCAGCTCTGTGGAAAAAAAAAGAGGCTCTAAAGCTGTGATAGCAAGTTGAGGATCTGAACATCTATTTTTGTAACAATGGCAACCATGTTAGGCATTCTCAGAAGACACCACTAAATCATTTGTCGATTCATCCTGTCTGTTGAAGGCATCTAATTCTGTAAATTAAGTGAACCAGTGAAGCTTGTTAGGACTTAACATTTTCCCCTGCAGCCTCACCTGCAAGGTGATACCTGAATTTTCCCTTCTTGTGAAGACAAAGAATTCAGAAAAGCTGAATGTGAGTGCTGTTATGCGATCGATGCGATACGATCAATATAGTCGATGTGTTGCCCTCAACAACTGCTGACCATCTCTTCTCATTAATGAGGCGGAGACCAATCACCACCCAGAGCACCTTCCACGCGTTCATTAAAGGAACACTTCTTCTCTCACAGGCCAAAAAGGAGCCAATGGAAGGAGTGTTTGACATTGACTTTTCTACCTTTACTTTGGTCAAGGCAGAAAAAAACAAAAAAAAAACAGCCTTTCTTCGTCAGCGAAAGAAAAATGTGTCAGGTTTTCAGCAAGATAGAGATGATGGAGGAATCAAGGCATGGCAGCAATTTCCAGCATCAGCCATTACAGCCTAAGAGCTCTCCATTTTAGTTTTCTCTCTTCCTTTGTAGGCCTATTTATCCTTTCTGGGCTTTTATCCCCCTCTTTGTGCCTTCTTCTCACTGTGCCATTTGGTGTCGTCCAAAACTTTACCACTTACTACACCCACAGCATGGCTATGACTGCAAGGCATGTCCAGATGTGCAGTGGATCAGCGTTAACCAGCAGGCCCTACACCCACAAGACATTTAGCTGACTCACAGACTGTCACAGCCAGCAAATACACGCTCCTGGCCTACCAGTTATGGGGGGTATTTAAAGCTGATCGAGGTCCAAGTAACTTTCCCCCCCCTGCTTACTCACTCTCATCACCTCTTCTGCAAAAGAAACATAAATTAGATTTATCCCTGAGCTTTGCCTTGAGTTTTACAGATGGTGCATTATAAAATCATGAAAGTGTTTGTTTGATGGCGGTTGATGAATTCAGTGCCAAAACATGACACCACCATGACCACTTACGGTATTTATTACTAATGTCTTTTGTGGAGGAGAAACGCCTGTCACCATCTGTCATCCCCACAAACACGTGTATCAAATGGCTTAGAGTGGGTACATGGAAACAGTAAAGTTTAAAGAACTAGAGCAAGTAGAGCACGGTTCCCATATACCTATATATATGAAGTCTTTCAGTGTATGTATGCTATATGTACATTCACTAAACTAATGGGAAAAAGTTCTAACTTTCACATCCGACATCAAGTTTGATGGCTAGATTGCTAATTATCTGCTCAGCTGCAGCACATTAAACAGCATTTAAACGTACCAGCAAATGTCATTACAGTCTGGCTGGATGCTCTCAGGCACCATGCCTGATTTAAATGTGTATAATTATATATATATATGCATATGTGTGCGTGTGTATATATAGGTTTTGTGCTGTCTGCACATGACATGTAGGCCACAGCACATGTTTGTTTACTTAGTCTTTCATTCCCTGTGGTGTAACACAGGCAGCCTGCCAGCTGCTGTCAATCAAACACAGATACACACCTCCAGCTAGTGGAGAAGAGTGAAAAAGCAGATCTTTTGATATTTAAGACTTTTATTTTTCTAAATAAATGGCCTTCGGAGTTAGCTGAATGTCTGTACCCCAGATTGCGGTTTAAACAGATATGTCTTAAGCTGCCCACGGGAGCAGCAGAGCAAGCTCGACCACCTGTGGTGCCCCAGTAGATCACCTGCACAGCAAGTCCTTACTGGCCTGAACTGGTTCAGTTCCAACTTGCCTTCCTATGCTGCAACTTTCAAAGTTCAATCAATCACCATTCTTCAGACAGTTGTGTGGAACAGGGTTGTTGGGAACAGACAGCAAATTCAGTATATGTGACCTGAGGGGGTGAGCTGATGAATATAGGTGAACTACGCAAGGGCCTGATCGTGCAGTGCTCCGTACGCGAGTGTGAGAATTTAAGACTGGATTATACACGCAGCAGGGAGCCAGTGAAGAAATCTATGTATAGGACTGTCTGCAGACCATCGAGAGCAGACGTGCTGATTGAGAAGAAGAGTCTGTTACAATAGTCAATGTGAGATGATTCTATTTCAGCAGTTGAAGCCACAGATCTTAGTTTATTGTATAAATGGAAAAACAAGATCTGGTCTGCTGCTAACATGGTGTCAAATGATGAAAGTTGATCAGATAATAACCCTAAATTGTTAAACCCACACAGTTTTGGGAGGACAGCAGAGGATAGAGGCAAACGGATTATCAAAAACCCATGGACACTAAGAAATGCTGTAATTTTGACTCTACGAGATCCCGAACATAAAGTGACAAACAGCTAATCCGTTGGCATTCAGTGGTGACTACACTCTAAATCAGCTGGCACTGAATAAGAATGCAACACGTTTCATTTTATTGGATAATTTAAATGATAAAACTTGAAAGAAGAAAAATGTACAGCAACTTATTCAATATCACTGAAAAGACATAAATAATTAAATGATAAACCGAATGAAAGAGTGGGAAGGAAAATAAAATTAAATCCCAAAAGAGTGTACAAAGTAAAACTAATTTGAGGATGACGAACTGAATGTACCTCGCTGTTTCTACGACTAATACTTTATTTGCTATAATTGCCATGATCGTCGACATTAATACTGTTGTGAAAATAACAGGAGAGACGCTATTTATGAAACAACATGAGGCTGAGACACTGGAAGCTGTCTCAGTTGAATTCTGCCTTCAAGGAAAAGTAATTAAAGACTCCTGATGAACACATACAGAGCCGGAGGGGGAAAAAGTCAGAAAAACATGCAGTATGTACAGGTAATAAACCCTGACAAAATACATTCATAAACTGAACTGAAGAAAGTATATACAGCAGAGAGTTGCGTAATTAACTCACCAAACTTACCGTACAGTAGTTGCATGTGGATTTGGTTCAGCTTGTCACAATTTGCTGCTGAGCATCATGGGAATTAGTGTGATGCTTTTGCCTGCAGAGCAAAAACACAGCGAGGAGGGGGAGGAAGACACCGCCGTTGATTTGTCATTACTCTCTTCCCTTCTTTCTCTTGACTAGCTCGCTTGGGTTTCTCGGCCTCCGTTGAACCAGATGAAGCTAATTAATCCCTGACACTGAATCAAGCGTGGGGGAGACGGTTTGGGACAGCACCACGCCATCAAGTGGAATCCACTGCATCCAAATGAGGCCTGACAGGTGATTGCGTCCCCGATGCAAGCCGCTGCGTGCCTGCCGGAACCAGCCACAAGGGGCATTTGTTTAGGATATCACAAGCAGTGTTTGCTGACTGCTCCTTTCCCTAATTGGGATGGAATTTAAAAAAGAACCATCCTGGCGGTGTCACTGGTAATTATACTTTAGACCTTACAGCATCTTGTTTTTTCTTTTTCCTTTGTTATGGAAAGCCTGGAGAGAGGGACAGATTGCGGGCAACAGTCTATGTTCTGTTAGTTAAAAGATGCGAAGGCAGGCTCCAAAAAAGCCTAAATTAATTGTTGCCACAAATCGCAGGCTCAGCATGCTTGGTGCAGGCAAGCCTCCGTTATGAAAGTTGCATGAATAGTAGATGGATTGGAGGGCTTTCTAATTTGGAAGTGTGGAAACAAATGGTTTGCTTCCTCGCCTGTTCTGGTATTTTTTTGCAGATATCTCACTTGGTGTGTATTTTGACCATTTCTTTCTTACAGAAACTGTTGCTTTGTGTGTGTGTGTGTGTGTGTGTGTGTGTGTCCCTCCTCTCCCTCGCTCCCTCTCCTGATTGCTATTCGTGCTTTGGAGGCAGCCTGAGCCCTAGAGCTCAAAGAGTTCAGTATCTGTTGTCTACCTCGCTGAGAGGAAGAGTGGTGAAGCAGCAGCAGCAGTGGAGGAGCAGAAGGAAGAGTAGCCTGAAATTCAGTACAACACTTACTAAATGCCAATGTTTTCATCTAATTATCAGTCATTTCCACGATAATAAAAGGTTGCCAGGGTCCTGTGCTCTTATTTATAGGAAACACAGGGTTGCTGGAGGAAACAAGAGAAAAACTGTCTTGATAACACTGTTTGTAAGCCATTCTTAGCAACTTAGCATATGCTTTTTCACAAACATTATCATATATCACTGTTTCTGTGTCAGCCTCAACAGTGCGTATAGTCCATATAGTCTAATGAATATAAATAACATATCTACATGCATGGATGTAGATTTATAGGCTTGGATATGTGCTTTTGTGCAGAGATGACAAAATTCGCGTTTGTACTAATGTATGCAGTTTGCCTTTAGCTGTTTTTTTTTTCCTCCATTAAAATTCACTAAAGCACTATTAAAATAGCAAATAAAATATCTGTAATTCCGTCCGCAACCTCACACGAACACGTGAAACAAATGCACAGGATCATATTAAAGATTGCAAAGCACACACACACACGCACACACATACGCCCACACACAACCACTGGAAAAGACACTCTGGCGAACACCATTTACTGATATGCGGATTGGGTTTAAGACCGGAACGCTGAGCATTTCAATCTAAACAGTAAACACTCTTAATTGGATTGTGTGCTTATGTGCTTTGATGTGAATCCTCTAAGGACTGTATATTATTAGGCCTAATTGATTCTGATAGATATTTACACGAGTTCAGAAAATGAGTCCAAAACAAATGCGAGCGGTTTCATCACGAGCCCTAATAGCGGCGCATTACATGCCACCTTTTGGTTTTAAACAATCATTACTGGAACACTGTGTCACTGCGGTGTCAGAGTTCATTGGTCATTTGGCACTCCAGTGAGGCTATTCTGTCTGTGTCAACATCTTGCAGGAAATGACACCGCAGACCTCCCGCTCATCACAAATGAGGCCCAGAGGGGATGACAGGAGCTGAACGAGTGGGAAGCTCACCGTCACCCTGAGGTTGAGAGGTGAAACACTGATCCTCTGTTCCTGACCTCGTATACCATAACTTGCCTCCGGAGGGTGTGTGTCAAGCGATTCAACCTCATCCACATGGGGATGTAGGTCTGCTTTAGACTCCCAAGAAATGTTAGCCGGCACAAGGCAAAAGGTACAGTCACTTTGCTGATAGACGCCACCACCATCAGAGGGTGTTAGACAGTTTAAATGTGTGGGTCCAGGTGTTTATCAGGACTATGCAGTGTATTGAAACCCACAAGTCAAATAGCAAGCCTAATTTATCCTTAACAACAAACAGATGGTCTGCAAAGTGCAGGAGCACAGGATTAGGTCTGTAGGTTGATTGAGGGTTGGTGACACTTTTTGGCTTCGCTTTCCCCTGGGGTGACACCGTGGTGGTAAAAAAAAACAAAAAACGTAGCTGCTTGGTCAAGCGGGCATTCACGTCTTTGGTTTCACATCACCTGCAATTTAAATTCCATTACTTGCCTTGCCACACTTCAAATAAAGCTCAGGCCTATTAATTACCAAAGTATGGGTTCAGGGTAAAGGTGAACGTGCAATTACAGAATTAAATCAAGGCGCCATTTAGCTTGTCAGTCCTGACAGAAATAATTTGAGTGAATTATTAAATGCTTCCACTGCTCTCAGCTGCTTCATTGTCAGCGCAGGCTTCAAGAATCCGAGCTCTGCTCCTTTCTCCTGCTTTTAAAGTAAACGATTTAATTGCCCCTTTTTTTTAAATCAATTAACTGTACATGTTCATGATAAACTAAGGAAATATGATCCGCTGTCACTGTTGCATGCGTGTTTTCAAATGTGTTTTGTGTTCTTCGAACTGTAAAATAAAAAAGTCAAGCTTAACGAGATTATTTTAAATTTGTGGAGGTTATGGTAATCAATTATCATTGTCATGGGTGTTAGACGTTTTAATTAGCTACCTGTTCAGGAAATTTAAGGTTCTGGGGTGGTGTTATTTATTTTGGTAGGAATGAAAAATAGCTACAATTAAAATGGCACCAAAGGATTCTACTCACACATTTACCGAGCAGCAACCTAAGTAAGTAAGCAGTTTGTGAAAAAACTGCAGTTCCTCAAATGACCACTTGAGGCTGGCTACAGAACATGTCAGTCTCCATAAGTCCCTATATTAAAATGTCCAACTTCACAGCAAAAATAAACACGTTTACACCCTGGTACAAAAACTGTTTTGGTCTCTAGCTAATTTCCTTGTTCATGACAACTGTTTTTTATTAACTCACCTGTTCAAATTATATTAAGGCTTAAAGGTATGCATAATTAACAGCATGGCTGCCTTGATTATCCATTACAGATGGCTCATTTGAGCCCTGAGGTATCCTTCAGCCTGACTCAGGTCTGTTGATGATCCACATCTTTGACGATTTTTTGATTAATCGTAAGGCGGAAGAAGCAGAACTGCCAACATGGATGCAACTAGAGCCAGATTTTGAGGTTCAGAGCAGCTCTGCAGAAACCTGGACCACCGTCCACTCTTTATAGTGTGAGTGCCTTTTATTTTATTTTATTAACCAAGCTCACACAAACTTTTCTTTTGCTGTTGTGTATAAATAAGAGATTACAAGTTTCTTCAAAAAAAAAAATCACACTGAACCATAAATATTTGCTTGACTGCTCACACTGCCATGGTTTAAATGTTTCACTTGAAAAATGAAAAGTAAACAAAAAATGTCTTGTGTTCTCGAATTCTGCTGCTAGCAAGCATTTTAACTAATTGCCTGTAATGAAGCAATTTGCTGGTGGCTGACTAGATTCAGTGGTTGAGTTTTGGTCTCTATGACAACCAGCTGTCTCTAATTAGTAAATCAAGCCAGGGTGAGGATTTGGGCAGTCAGAGTGGCTGCAAAGGAAGTCGAGAGTGGCAAGTGTTTTCAGTGTTGCAATGAAGTTTATGCTGATATGACTGCAGCGATGTGTGTACAACTAGTGATTTTTTTCAGGTATTTTAACCCAGAGTGTTTCCCGTGGTTCAAAAACAATCATAGCAGCTCAGCGCTGTGCTGTTTGCCTTACAGTATTTGTTGCCTTTTGCAGCTCCGTTGTGCTTCACTCTGCGTCGGCTGGAGGTGTGTATTGTGCTAAAACAGCGAGAGGTATGTAGTGCACTTGATTGATGTTAGTGTGTTCGAATAATTACCAATTAGCGGTTATTTTTTGACATTTTGAAATAATGAAACGGCACACAGAGAATAAATACAGTTACTTCTGGGTGTTGTTCTGCTCTAGCTCGTGCTGCTGCCTTGGGTTTGGATTATCCAGGAGTCCATGGAGCCCCTGATCTCTATGGACCAGCTCACCATGGGATGCAGCCTAGAACAATGCCATTCAGACATGAATTTCACAATAACAATGGTGGATTGGCTGAGACTGAACCTGAACTTAACATGGCCTCCTACAGACAAAATCAACCCGCAGTAACATCCCTGGATGACAGAATACATAAACAAGCTCACCCCAAGGGTTTTGAATCTACATTTCTAGTCAGCCGTGACACTTACAATCCACTTCAAAGTGAATACACCACCGACCAAGTGGTAAGACTTCCCAGAGGACCATCAGTTATTAACCGCAAGTCCAATTTTGAGGGGGTCAAGCATGTTGCCCCTCCAACTCTGGCTGTAGCCTCAAGCCAGTCTGACCTTGTGAATTGGGATCCTCAAGGTCGCAACAAAGCACTCTCATTTGTCTACAATGAGCACGACCTTGTTGTTGATGAGTCTGTCCCAAATAGACGTGGCGTGGCTCTGACTAGGCTCCGCCTGCCCCAAAGCCGAGGTCATGGCCCTTACCAGAGGGGTCTAACTGGATACGGCCTGCAAAGAAAAGTTCCTGTCCTCGGTTCATCTGGCTTCACCCACAAACCCCATGTCAGAGTGATGACTGGCCGAGGTCCTGCTGTTGGTACGCTGAAAAGGATTAGGTTCCCTGGCCATCTTGCTCAGCCCTTGCACAGCAGCCTCAATGTCAAACAGTTTGCTCAAGGTAACCCAGTTCTGGGACATATGACAGAACGAAAAGCAGGTCCATTTAGAATAAATAAGTGAGCTAAAGGGGTCTGACACACAGCTTGGCTGTCTTGTCAAATAGTGTCCCTGTGAGGATTTTTTTTGTATTTTTTTTTTTTTACAGTTAACAGGCAAGCATTTTGTGAAGGGAAGGCATTATGATTTCAGTGTCTGTCTGTTTTTCTCTAACCTTTACTGGAAGAAGCAACTTATGTGTACAAGCTCCCGCTTGCTCACCTGTAGCTCTCAAACAAGTCACATCATGCAATAAACATAAATTTATAAATGGTTATAATTCTCTGTGCCTCTCTCCCTTTTTTCCCCCCTCCTTCATCATAAATGTCTAGATGTTACCAGAGTGCCATCTGTTGGTTATAATGGGTAGATAATACTTTTTGGCTCACATTGTTGTACACAGGTGCTGCTTAACAGAAGGTCAGCCTTTGACAAATCCCATAATCTGTTTACAATCTGTTGTTTGCAAGTACTACTACTGGTTATGCAAATTTTTTCAAATATTCTTAGTCTTTCACTAATGGCATTTTCACTGGTGGTCTGGCATGTTTGATGAGGTGTAAAAATGCTGCCTTTAGATTTTAAATTTGGATTACTGTAAGCGGGTATTGAATATGTACCCTTGCACTCTTTTATTCCAATAACTAAAAGCACAGTTGGATTTTCTAAGCAAGATTAACTGAAGCAAAGCTTCAGATGTCAACTCTCTGCCTTTGATTCCTCACTGAAAGACATTTGACCGTGTGAAATGGTAGGCAGGTAAGGTTATCTAATGATTGACCCATAAATCAATCAATCAGGAGCCAGAAAGTGAGTCGGTTATGAGCGCTGATCCAGAACGTGAACACGGAAATGAGCGACAGAACAAAGTAAAGCAATCGACTGTTTATGGGGAGATGGAAGGCAGGCAGTCAGGAGTGGCCATACATCATGCAGGATGTCAGGTTGGGTACAAAAAGAGGACGTACGACAGGCAATTTGAAGCCCACCTGAAGATCACATTTGGCAAAAGTCAAAACCTAGAAGTAGGGTGAATTTGTAGATTGCTAGAAACACCTGGTGGAGGGACGTTTAAATCCTGAAAAGTGGCAATGCGGAAGGTTGATGTGCTTCACTTTCTGTTCCTATCATCTGCTATAACCATAACATGTGAATGGATGTCATTTGCAGATATACTGTCCTGCCATATGGCTTTAATTCACACAAATGTAATGTCTCTGTGTCTGCATGAATTGAACATGAGTTGGATTCCTTGTGCGCTCATGGCATTTGACATATAAGATTGATTCTGCTATAACACCCTACAGTTGTTCACCTCCTAACCCCTCGATCGATGACTTAATGACCCCTTGTATGGTTTGAGAAAGGGGTGGGGCAAAAGTCAGAGCAGGTAAGAGAATTATCTGCGTGTAAACGTGGGCTGTAGCAACCCAAGGCGAATCTTTAATATACCAAGTCGCACATCGCCTGAAGCGACTGGGTTGATGTCACAATGTGTGAGGCAGAAGCATAAAGTGACAAATAATTTTGACATCTGTTATTATTAGAACTTCTCCTTTTCAAAAAAAAAAAGTACATTCAACTTTTACACACATAAGATTGTTGATAAATGTCACGTAGTACAGTCTGGTGATTTTATAGAGACAGTCTGGTGATTTTATAGGGTAAACTGAAAGAAAAACAAGCTGAGGGATTAATTATTTGTGCAGAGTGGACAGAATAACATTTATAGTGAAATTGAATGCAATCCAAAACGCATACCATACAATACAGTTACTATAGCATATAGGAGGACCTTTTTTTTTTTAAACATCACAAGGTTTTGACGCTGAAGTTTTGAGGCTGAACAGTTATACATATTGTTCATACCGTTACTTATTTCAGCAAATCAACAAAAGCTACTATTTTGTCCTCTTGTTTTGTAGGACAAGATAATAGAAATGTGAGCTGGTAAGGCCCTAAGACTTAAATTGGCACCTCCTTGACAAAAGAAAAAGAAAAATTGAACAGCTATCAGGCTATTGTGCTCACAGAGTCTGTTCCTCGCTGCCTATATTACTATTGATTTTATATGAAGTTTGGTCTGCAAACCACACTAGCCTAGCTTTGGGAATGGCATGTGTATATATGTTATCATGCCTGCCGACATGAAGGTGTTTATGCTTGCCTACAAAACATTAAGGTACTTCTTACTCCTTTTCAACCCTGAACAAAGGCTTTGGTAAAATAGACCTGGAGCCATGTGAGTAGCTATACTGGCTACATTTAGAAATGAGCAGCATTAAATGATAAATAACACTGCAGACCACTCAAACTCGGGCCACAGTCACAGCCCTCTGGTTCCCATCAGTTGTTTCAGTCTCATTAAATAAAGTTTTAAGTCGTCTGGTTTCACATGCTGGCACTTCCCTGTGTGCTCCCGGTGCCATCCCCAACAGAATTCAACTAAACGGTCCACGGACCAGTTTAGTTTTGATGTTAGTTGGATCATTGTCCACAGACCAACACACACTAAAAGTTTATAGAGCCTGCAGAAGGAAGTCGTGCCACTCAACTTAGTAGTCAGTGGAGCTTGTGCTGCTCATGTTGCTGCCTTTAGACTGCGAAAGTGTAAAGGGTGAGGGGTTTTCTCATAAATGGTCTGAATGTCTTGAAAAAGTTAAATGTTTGAATATGAGCATCATAAGATACGATAGAGTTCATTGATCCCACACTACTTACAGCAGCTCACAATACACAAGGTGGATAAGAAAAAAACTCATAAATAAGAAAAAAAATAGAACGAATCTAACATATAGTTGAATTAGAAAAAAATAAATAGAACATATAATAAAATCATATACACTATGTACACCCTTCAAGTATACAGATATGCATTTCACAGAAATAACTCCACTGTACATGCACACATTACTGTACTAATGCACATATATACAGTATATATATATATATCAGTAAATATGATTAACGCAGGGTAAAGTAATTGCACGGTGTGGAATAATTTAAAGTGAAATTATAACAGTCAAACAGACACAACTATGGCCAATATAGAGTGCATGTTTCTGGAAGCCGGAGTACCCGGCTAACAACAGGAGAACAAGCAAACTCCACACAAAAAGGCCCCAGCCGAGTTTAAAAACCAAAGCACCACCATCCCATCCAGTTTGGTGAATAAGTTCCCCCAACACTACAGAGGTGTTTTTTTTTATGGCCGTATATTCTTCTAGGACAACCACATGAGGTGTTGGAAATGCCGTTTGCCAGCTTGTACCCTTGGGTTTAAGCTCAAAACCACTCTAACTAACTTGTTCTGAGATGTAAGAAAGTGCTTTGTCACTTGGAAAATGTGTTTTGTCCTTTGTCAAACATCAGTTTTAAATTTCACCATCTGTAAATGTCAAATGATGTTAGTGTGTACCAGAAGTAAACTAAGCTGCCACAGTGTGGTGAAGCCCACTTCCTCCTGTTTTCCGATAATAAAAAAAAACAAAAAAAAAACACTTGAGACCCACACTCGAGAACAGGTATTTATTAAACTTGAGCTTTAATAAATACCTGTTTAACAAATCTGCTTATTTCATTGTTTTCTCTTTCAGTGTTGGGGTTTGGGACCCTCCAAGGGGATAAATCTGACAGGTTACTAAACAATAGAAAAAAAAAATGTTTGCTTTCCTTCTTGTGAAATATTGCATTGTTTCACTTCTTCAGGCTGCTGAGTGTTCAAATGAATCAGAGTGGCAACACTCTGCCAAGCTGTCTACGGTTTGCGGCACGAGTGTCACAAGCAGATTTCTCGAATGGGTCACGTGTCACCGCAAAAGTTGCTTTGTTTCAGTGTAGCAAAATCTGACTTTGCAAATCTACCTCCCACACAGATCCTCATTTAACTTTTTCTCCCTTTAAAGAACAAAACCTACACCTATGTCCTGAGTGTGTTATGCAACACGCACACACCTCTTTTTAAAGCCACCTTCATTGTCTTCTTTCACACAGTCCCGCAGAATGATAGTTAATAACAGTGTGTATTTGTGCTCGTGCGTTTGTGTGTGTGTGTGTGTGTTTACTAGTGTGTATGCTTCCTCCTCGTGTTCCTCTCCTCTCCTCTTGTTGTCCCACACGAGGCTCTCAGTGAGCCCACTATAGCCTGCCAGCACAACTGACCTGTGGTAAGGGGGAAATCAATAGTCAATTCCATTTTGCAGCCAGCGTGTGACAGGTACTAGATAGGAGTGGATTGGGTGCATGTAAGGAGCAGGAGCGTGAGTCAGAGCTCGTCTGACCCTCTCTCTCTCTCTCTCTCTCTCTCTCTCCTGTTTCTCAGCGAGTCGCTCGACCAAGCTCCATGAGCATCAGGAGAGAGGCCACAATTTTAGTGTACAACAAGTCAGATGTGTGTAATCATATTACGCATGGTCTAGTTTGACAGTTGAATATGACAGATGATTGTTATTATGGCAGAATTCGAATCAGTGTTACACGCCAAATAGCAACGAGGAATACAACTCGTTATATAACTGATGCACGCACATCTCTGTCGTGCGAATGCAATACACACACACAACAGGAGACTTTGTTCGATACATATGCAAACAGCATGCATTCGCGTTCTATGATTGTAGCAGCGATAGTACCAAAGTAAAGCACATGCACCTTCCACATTGCCACTTTCAGGACATATGGTGGCTCCATCTGGGAGTTTTGATAGTGTAGGCAGCTCGTACAGCACATATTTTCCCAAACTGTCGCTGCAGAACACGCACAGTTTTCAGAAGTCTGTAGATCTTAACACCTATTTAATAGATTGCCTTCCTTTTTTTCTCCAGTGCCGGGCTGAAGTTGACATTTTTGGAGTCTTTTTTGTGAAATATTATGACTACTATTGGATGGATTTCTTTGAAATTTGAAGTAAGCGGACCATTTATTTCTCAAAGTACTTTCACTCTCAGTTTTTAGATCATTTAGGTCATGTCTGATTATTTCAGTCACACGTAATGAGCCGTTTACCCTTTGTCATGCTGTCATACCGATACACATTTACACATGAGATTTTCAACAGGCTGTCGTCCAAATTTTGTTTGTCCAAAAATAAGTTTGTGATGGCCCAATTTTTCCAACAAGGTTCATTCTCATGATGTACTAAGTATATTGTACTTTCAATACAAGAAAACACTTTCTTTACAGTTCTAGCAGGTCTGTCATCAGTGATTATTCATTATTACTCATTATTCTGTGGTTATAGGGCTGATTTGGGAGTACGACATCTCTGAAAACATAAAACCTGTAATTTGCTTTACTGTTAAACCCTTTTGTATCAATTTTGACTTGTAGGGCTGGGTGGAGTAGTAGGACAGCATTGTTTCAGCACTGGGTCTAAATTATTTTTAGATTTAAATACAGATTTGAATGTAAGCGTCCATGATCAGCAGTGATTGCATTTAACTACCATAATTCTCTCTTTATAATAGCAGATAGATATAAGAGAATATTTCCAACAGTGACTACTTTGAGGTTAGTCACATCTCTAACATCTCTAATGTGAATAAGAATCTAAAGTGTACAGTTACAAGAGGAGTAATCAAACCTTGCGAAGCTTCATCGGTTTAACTTAGCTTCGGGGCGCTCAGTTAATTTTACTGCTCACTGAAACATAGCATGTAATACCCAGTGGATGGAGAACACTTTGTTCATTACCACTGATTAGGAAAAAAGATCAAGCAAAATATGTCAACGCATGATAACCAGTTAATGTATTTTTAATTAGCGGCTGCTTTTCTTTCCTCCTGTTGATTCCTATTCAAAAACCCACCGCTGCGTGCGTTTAATTCCTCCTCCAGCGGCCTCTTGATTAACAGTTTGCGTCAGTTATGTTTTTTGAGGGGCGGCTGGAGTGACCGAGCAGGGATGCAAGCGTTGTTAGATTAAAAGTTGAGTGGGTGAGCTCACTGGCTCGCCTCGCGCACCGCTTGAAATGAGGCCTCAGACGGAGAATCATTTTACAATTTAATAAGCTAATAAACGTGATATGGCAAGTAGTTTCGAGTGCCCTTGGGGGGTCAAGGCACAGTTTACAATCCCATTTAAGAGCTTGTTCTATTACCATGCTGACAAAGGCTTGGACAGGCTCAGAAAGGGAGATGACGGCGATTTGAGGCTGACTCTGTGATACAGCAGATCTGCTACTCAAAAAGGTCACACTCGACTCAGGGGGGTCAGTCTGAGGCAGATTTATTGCATTCTTCAAGACGGCTCCCCGGGGTCATATTGTAGGGAACTGACAGCCTCCTTATTGACAACTTTTTGGTAGAGATCATGAAATAAAGTTGAAATACCTCTGTACTCACATACAAGCAAAGACAACACACCTCACCCGGCGAGAGATTGACATTTAATTAAGTTGTAATGTTTTTCATTACCACAGCAATCATAAAGGTAATATATTGTGTAAGAATTATTGAATTGTTGTTTCAGATTTTATTATTTGTAGTTGAAGTATACACCTCCTTTCCTTTCGAGAATTTAAACACCCCGTTTTTCTTCCCATAACTGGGCCCCATCAGTCATGTGTTTCTTCCTGAAAAATAGTGAAGTTTCACAAACTCAAAACAAGGACGTCGTTGCTGCTGTTGCTGTTGCTTGACTAACACACACATATATGTCCTTCAGTCTGAACTGCTTTGAGCCACACTGTTTCATCTAGTGCTATCAGGGCTGATGAGAGCCTCTCGTCTGTCTGGGTCTGCTGCAGCTGCTGTGCGGTGAGTGGCAAGCCTCTCTGATGGATGTTCTTTTTTCTTCACATCAAGCGATTTGCTGGTCCTTTCATTTTGATACTTGCGCCAGATTGAAAAGGGAAAACTTCACAAAACTTGTTTCTGAATGACACAGGTTCAGGCTGAAGAGTTGCATCCCGATCCAACTCACAGACCGCTCAGCTTAATTTTATTTAAAACACTCGCTTAATCAGAATTTTTTTATTTTTTTATTTTTATTTTTTTGGCTGTTCTGTACTGTACTTGTGCCATTTATCATCCTTTGTAGTTCTCTGCCTGATAATGCCAGCACATTCTCTTTTAAACAAACATGAAATACCACAGATGTAAAGGATCTTCAAACGTTTATTTAAAGAGGAATTCTAAGATAAGATAACCCGTTTTAAAGTAAAGATACTTCATTCTCAAAATGTGTCAAATTAAAACTGATTAAAGACTTTTTAAAATAGAAAACATATAATGCTATTTTTAGCTTTATCTTAATAATTCTCGTGTGAGTTGCAAATGACGACATTGTCACTATGGAAGCAGTGTTGCCGTGTTAAAGTGTGAAAAACATGTTAATGGTCTTCTGGTCTTCCATGTCAAAAAGAGGATGTGAAACGGATTTCTTTCCTCCTTTTTAGCTTTTCTAGACTTTTACAACTGCTGACACCAAATTGTCACTATGTCTGAAGTTAAAGAAACTGCTGTATGACAAATAAGTTTCCAAAATATAAACTATATATATATGTTTCATTTAACACTTTCCAAGTCGTTTAATCAAAGCACGGTGCCTAGTGTGACAAATAAGACCAAAAAGTGGAAATGGTGGCGAGTTTATCATTGCACTCTGTCAAGGATATTGCCAAATCTGAAAGTGGGCGTTTTGTAACCCTCAACAGCAACGGGAAAGGAAACATACGGTAGCTGTAGCTCCACGCACAGTGATATGACTCACTGAGATACCAAATAATTTGCATGGAAGCATTAGGAACACAATTGGCCGATACGCTGAAAACAGCCAGCGTTATTCTATACTATGTGTGTGTGTTTTTTTTTAAGCATGTCAAATTGTGTTTGTTGACAAAATACACTCCACATTTAATAGCATATCTCTTCTCTCCTCCTCTCTTTCTCTCGATTTTAGTCCTTTTGTCAGAGCCTCAGGCAATTACCTTTTAGTAAGCAGAAATTCTAAAAAGGAAAGCAAAGGGGGAAATGGAGGCCTTTATGCACACGATTGATAAGAAACAGGGAGAAAATCCCATTTCTCTCACATCACTTTAGCGCAGACTTCTCCAAATGGTAGGTTATTGTGCACTGAGGGCAGAGATTTGACTGTGAGTTTGAGTGATAGTTACAAATTATTAAAGTAAGACCTTCTCGTCTTGGTTGTGGTTGCTTGCAATTTGACAGTCCAGACATAACACTTTTGCCCAAAGGTGTAGAGTTATTCAATACCAGAAATACTTGAAAATTATTGGAAATCTAATAACAAATTATTCAGATTTTCACCTTTGAAGTATAAGTTGAAGCCTATTGACAATAAACACGTTGATGTTGCCAACATGTTTTGGCCTGAGGAACAACTGTTCAATTTTTCTCACCAGGAGTGAGTCAGGCAAGACCAAGACTGAGTGTTACAAGACCACAGGAAGTTTCTAAATGCTGTGGTCTCAGTTACTGGTACTGTGTATATATCTGTGCGTGTATCCACATGTATCTGTGCGAACATTGTGACATTTATCTCTGGTGGAAAAAAACAATCGTCTCCCACACTATCAGATAACACGAGATTTCCTTCCTGCTGAGTTCTTAGTAACATTTGATATAGCTCAGATTAAAATTATTATCAATACCACTCATATATAATGCAATGCTAATTGTATCCAGTGTAGTGAATAAGCTATTTTTAAATGAAATAATTATGAATTAATGGTACCTCATTCCATACGTGAAATGACACACTTCATCTGTTATCCTTGCTTGTAATGCTATAACTCAAGATTCTTTTAATGATCGAGAAATGTGATTATTTTTTAATCAATGCTTGCTCCATTAAAACGTTTGGCACAATTTCCCAGGGGCCAAAGTGACATCTTTACATGGCTTTAAACTGTGTTAAATTTACAAATTCTTTGGGTGGGAAATCCTCACATTTTTATCAGCAGGAATCTAGAGAAATGTCATGTTTCTTGTTTGATAAATCACTGACACAAACACAATAGATTTTTGAACAGTGTACATGTACACACAGTATGTGTAATATGTTGTGAAATGACTAAAAGTGCGGCTTATTGCACATAATGCCATTTCACATGAGGAACCGTACGTGTCCACGTGAATACATGTATTCCACAGTATGTCTTGCACGTGAAACACCTCATAATAACATGTGCCTAGATGTTCGGCTTTATTCCAGTCTAATAACTGCTTTGTCTTTCCTCCCATACAGCATAGAGAGACACAATGATGCTGTGAAGGCATGTCTGGGCCTCGATGGTGTTGCTTTGTGAGTCGACATCCAGAGTTCAGTAGCTTCTAACCTCTTATGATTCTGTAATGGTGAGTATTTCAAAAACACAGTCCTCAAAATAAATTTTCATAACACCTATGCTTGTAATGTCAGGTCCTGAGTGAGTCTCCGATTTGAGAGGCAGGTTGTTGACTTGGTATCATAAGTACAATATGCTGAAGTGCTTCCATCTGCTTAGCTTACAAGCTCTTCTGCTCATTATACATGACCAATCAGCAACGGAACGGATGCCCAACAAGGCTGGTTACCTTCTAACAACTGGCAATTACGATCTCCCTGTCTGTTTTATCCTTCTAATAGAATGCTATAACAGAGGGGTGCAGCGTGTACCACCAGCATACTTATTTATTATATCTACAGGGAATTTAAATTTCATTTTGTAACAGCTAGCAGAGCTTTAGATGTCACGTCCTTTGTGTAATCACGTTGCGTAAATGTAGACCCAAGCTGTCAGGGAGTTTTACAGTCAGGAGTGCGTCATATGTCAGTGTACGTGCTTTGTTCTACACATGCTCTACGAAGCACTGCAGATTTTTCTCCATTACTGCATTGGAAAGCAGTAGATGCATTCTGTTCATATTGAAATATTATGCATTATGGAGATCATCACATCCTTGCTCATATCAGCCCGGCCATACCAAGCACTTGAAACACTAGCCGATGATGTATTTTGAAGCGACAGATATTATCATTCTCAAATAGCTCACCTAACACAACGCGGGCATGTCGCTCAGGAGGAATGGCAATTCAAATATTGTTTAGATAGGCCATGAAATGTGTAATTTAAGAATAATAAATTTCATTTACAGGTTTTATCATCATGATATCAACGCGGGTGTCAGTGATTGTCATGCTGGTGGCATTTGTGAATGGAGCCAGAAATGGTGAGTGTTGCTCTCAGAATGAAACAGCAAATCTAAATGGAAATACTCAACCAGCAGTAGTGAGGAAAAATTGTTATTCCTTTCTTTGCCTTTTACAACAGTAGTAATTTATAAAAGCATTTACAATTAAGATTCTCTTCAACATGCCACATTTAAATTGATTTTCTCATTATTTAGAGGATGACAGACAGCCGTGCGCAAAGGTCCAAACGTCCAGCCCAGTGGTGCCTTTGGGGTCTCCTGTAACAGCAACATGCATTATCAGAGACAGCTGCCCTGTGGTCATTGGACAAGCTGTTCATATACAGTGGCGCCTCGACAATCGTTTCCTCCCCAGCAGCACCGTGGCCAACGAGAGCGGCAGAGTTTCCGAGGTTGTAATACCGAGCTTCAATCACACCAGGGGATCCCTCACCTGCTGTGTCCAGGCCTCTTCTCTTCTAGTCGTAGGAGGCGTGGACATCAGAGCTGGATGTGAGAAAGATTTCAATTTATTGTGCATTTTTGTTCAGTAATAATCAAATTCATCTTTTTATTACTTGTTCATCTCCCACAAATGAAAAGCAACACAGGAAATGTTGTTTCGTCCACCGATCTAAGAGGTCTGGCACATTTTAATGGACATATAGGTGAATACACGTTTTAGAAGTTTATAGCTAAAGCAGCAAAGATTGTATCAGAGGATTAAAACCTCGCATCAAAAAGAAGCTGCTCTTATTAATTTCTTTGCCCAGTTACCTCATTAAGGTTACTACATTTCACAACCTGCAAACATGAATGGAAAACAACAAAAAGTGCAGAAATTCTTTAGATATTTATTTTGTTCTTAGTCTTATTTGGTGTATTTGTCAGCGACCCAGTACAAAAAAACTTTGATAAAGTATATGTAACAGATTTAGCTACAAGCGGCATACAAATACATATTATTGCATACAAATGAATGCAAATACTAAACATTCAAACAACAACTACCTTACTAGTTACATCCAAACATACACACCAATTTCATAAACCCAACCATGTGTAATATAGATATTAATTCCCACTTGTGTAACTTATTCTAACAGTGTAACTCCAGTGGGAAAATATGGATGTAGATAGTCCATAAAACTACAATGCAAATATTGTTGTTTGATTTATAGATCCACCACAACCACCACAGAACCTCAGCTGCCAGACAAACCTCACCACTCCTAACACCCTGACCTGTAGGTGGCACCCCGGGCAGCAGGAAACCCATCTGCTGACAAAGTACACCCTCCACACCAAGATACGGTAATCTTCTGCCTTTAAATGTCAACATACTGAAACAGTTACCAGAAAGCAAACATTGTTTTTGTGTCAGGGAGTGAAGTGTCATTTACAAAATATGTATGCAAGGTTTCACAACTGTGTTTCCCACATTGTGATTTCCTCATTTCAGGGATTTAAATGAGAACAACACTTACGAGCTGCCACCAGGAGTCCACCAATATACCATCCCACGCGATGGCTTTGTTCTGTTCTCAGAAATCGAAATATACGTTAAGGCGGTGAATGACCTTGGAGAAGCAACATCAGTGCCTATCACTTTGGAACCTGTCAGTGCAGGTGAAAAATAAAGAAAATATGCTTTTATTGAATGTTTTATTTGATTGTTTCTAGACAGTAGCCTCATTTACCAGCCATTAAGATTTTCCCCTAAACAATTTTTAAAGGGCATTTCCACCTATTTTACACATCATAGTCTATTTACTGGTCTTTGGGTGTATTACTGGATTACCTGATCTTGACAAGGATGAAGAATGCATGCAAAAAAACAATATCTCTGGCGCTGCTACATCAACTTAGATTATCTTCTTTTTAAACCTTTGTGAGAATGGTATAGGAGTTTAGAGATACACCATGTACCCCGTCACATTCAAGTCAACACTGAAATACCAGCAGGATCAGAAAATATTATGTACACCATACACTGTCCAATTTAATCCATTTCCAAAGTTGTGTCATTTATTTTTCCTATCCAGGTAGCTTTAAAGGACATATCCTTGATATCAATTGAGTATGGGTTAATTATTATTATTGTATATATATATATATATATTTTTTGAAGTGGATAGAATGTTTTGTTGTTGTTGTTGATGTTCTAATCCAGTTAAAGGAGTCTTCTGGTACTTGAGAGGCACAAACTGGGTTCAATCTGATGTGAACTTTTTCTTCACATATTAGAAAACAAAAGAATTATGAGTAAAACACAAGTTCACACAGGGGTTTGCTTTGCTTTATTTCAGCTAAGTTTGACCCACCAACAATTCTGAACATTCAAGCAATGCCCAAAAGGTACGGCTGCCTAAAGCTGAGCTGGACATTATCAGAGCAACAGGCCTGGATGCGTAACTCCCGACTGAACCTGGAAGTCCGTCTTCAGACAGCTGACAGCAGCCGGTCAGCTGAACAACCAGTGAGTACAATTCATTCTGGTGTCAATGTCAACGGAAAAGTTAGCCGATTAATTTTTGATAGAGTTGCTGTAAACAACCAAACAGTGGTATAGCCTGCCTGAAGTTTGATTGTGTGCTCTCGGACATATTTTAGATCTTGATAAACCAGGTTAGATCAACCAGACCTGTGGACCAGTGTCGCCTTCTCCATGGAACTCAGTATTTTGCCCAGATTAGAGTGAGATACCAGCAAAGTCCCTGGAGTGAGTGGAGCAGCAGCCAATCTGGAGTCACCTTGGAGAGCGGTAGGACTTAGATCAATTCAGAGTGACACAATTAGTCACTCCAACATTTTCCAATCTATTGCCTTTTCTTCCATTTCGTGGTCTTTTCAATATATGCTAATGCCATGTTCTACATCTCCCATTGCTTTGCTCTATAGCCCAGGCTGAATTGATGTATTGAGTTCTGCTGTACACTTCTGGCAGTGAATCCATAGACCTGTCTTGTATAGAAAACTTTTTATTTTTTAAAGAGTGAGAAGGCTTTTGACGAGCCGCTAACCTGACAGCCGTCTCTTTCTTTTCAGCTCCCACTGGACGCCTCGACTGGTGGATGAAGGTATCAGGGAATCAAAAAGACAAACATCTTACCATACACTTGTTTTGGAAGGTACACACATCACACATGTTGCTTGACACCTGTCACAAATTGATATATTTTCTGTTATAGCTCTGGTTGATCGTGTGAGGTCTGCCTTTCAAACATCTTCTCGCTTTTTTTTTCCTCTTTTCTTTAGCCATCAAAACAATTCCGTGCCAACAGCCAAAATGTGTCATACGTTGTCTCATTGCAAAAGCTGTCAGGTGAAAAGGGACAGGTGTGCACTACGATGGCAAATTACTGTACTATCCAGCTTCCTAAGAGAGCAAAGAAAGTCTATCTGAGCGCTGTAAATGCAGAAGGGAGATCCAACCCTACTGAAGTTCGGATTACCCTACCCAGAAGTAAGATTGACATCTTTAAATCTGCTTAAACAGGTTTAGAAAGTGGCTTAGAAGGTATGATACACTCTCATCACGATGTGCATGATGTGTTTTGTGTGCGCAGGTTCTACAGTGATATCAGATGTCACAGTCATTCCTCAAGATGACAGATCCCTACTGGTCCAGTGGAGCAGCCTGGTTTCTTCCAGTCCCATTGATTTTGTGGTGGAATGGAGACCTTTGTTAGAAACAGAACTCTCTTTCACCCAGTTTGAAATAACAGACAGAAACCAGACAAGCCTTGTTATATCCGGTATGTTTTATAGTATTTGTGTTGCAAGTTTTCAAATCCGTGTCCTTCTTATTTCCCTCACCTTTCATTTGGTTTTCCTAATCTGAAGTTCATCCTTTACCACAAGATTTCGCTCTCATGCAAGGTCTTCTTTCACGACCTGCCTGAACACACTGTTAGGAGCTTATGGGCGCTGATAACCTAACCTCTTCACTCTCATCAATAGGCAGCATTGAGCCCTACAAGCCCTATGGGATCTCTGTGTATCCTAGGTTTAAGGATTGGATAGGACTTCCTCAGACTGTTAATGCCTACTCGAGACAAAAGGGTAAGTCACCAAAGACACAAAGAGGATCACACAAAGAGCTGGCAGAGGTGTGCGGGTCGGGCAGCCTTAACTTTGAAGAAGTGGGAAAAGCCACATGAGTAAAAAAAAATATATATATAAATATATATTGAGCAATCCATCAGAAAGAGCTGATAGATGATGGAATAATGCCCTCTTGTGGATAGACATGAATCATTATTTTCTTGGCTCGAAGGCTTCAAATCATGAGATCAATAGCTCACTATAGTATATAGTATATAGTATAATAATCTCTTGTGATGATCTTTCTTTTTATTTAAGCTCCATCGATGGTTCCAAAAATACAAATTAACAAGAACTGGCAGTACCACGTTGAGCTCACCTGGGATGAACTTGCTTTAGACGAAAGGAATGGAAATATCCAGAGCTACAAAATCTTCTACTGGAGCGCTATGGATCCTGTTAAAGGTAGTTAAAACACCTTCATTTTACTGTTCTAAAACATTTTTGTTATGTACTTGATGCTATTTGATGTCTGACTTTTCCTTCAGTTGTGGCCACTGACCCAGAAGAGAGGAGGGTTGTCCTGAAAGACCTCAACACTGTGGCTATGTATGACGCTTTCATGATGGTTACCACATTTGGTGGAAGCCTGAACGGGACAACATTTCATTTTGAAGTTGAGCCCTTCGGTTAGTATTATCTTATTGACTTTTTAGAAACTTCACAGAGAGATCAAGGGTGTGTGTGTGTGTGTGTGTGTGTGTGTGTGTGTGTGTGTGTGTGTGTGTGTGTGTGTATTCCCACGGGGAGATATGTCATTCAGAGTATGCATTCCTCTCTTCTCAGATGCAGTTTCTGTTGTGATGATTGTAACTGCATGTGGTGTTGGACTGTCAATGCTGATTATCTTCATAGTCATGATGTGTTTCTCCAAACACAGCAGGTGAGATCAGTGCAACACTGTGTGAAACAGTCAAACTGGAATGTCATTTCATCCTAGAAACTTTTTAACTTTTTTTTTTTTTGCAGACTGAAGGGACGTTTCTGGCCAGCTGTTCCAGATCCAGCCAACAGCAGCCTCAAGAGATGGACATCAGAATCAACACAGGTGTGGAAATAACCCCATAAGCTGCTCTTTGGTGCATTTTATCATCTCTCAGCCTGTTGTTTTGGGTATATAACCAGTAACTTTACTGTTTTGGTGCAGTCTCAGTGTTCTACTCAAACTTCCAGCTACAGCAGAAATGTGTTTACAGCAAAAAGTCTATGATAAATCATCTATATACTACTTACCCAAGCTTCCAACAGCCTACAGACAAAGTTAACAGCTTTATGTCTGTAGGATGTGTACACAAGCAACACATTATTAACTTTAATTATATATATTATATATATATATATATAATTAAAAACGTTGATGATGTTTATTTTATTTTTGCAGGATACCCATCTTGCCTCAGACAGTGATGAGCCCAATCCAATATACCTGTCCCACCTTAGTTTTCTGGACATCCTGGTAAAACTAGGTAAAGACGACGATGACGTGTGGTCAAGAAGCCCAGAGGACACGAGCGACCTGGGAGAGTCCATTTGTGGTTCACCCTTCCTCCCGGGTTACTCTGGTTCAAACACTGACTCTGTCCCTTATGCTACCGTGATCTTCTCTGGTCAGTTCAGCAGCCCTCCACCTAATGTGCCTCATGTCTACTTACGTTCTGAGTCCACACAGCCCCTCTTGGAGATGGAGGAATCCTTCAGTCCAAAGTGCTACCAGAATATGGAAACTGATGGGATGCCAAGGGAGCAATGTTTTTTTGGACCGTGCGATGATTGTATCCCCGAAGAAGCCGCAGACCCAGCCATTCTGTGGGACGACTTTCCTTTTCTACAAGCGTTAGCCATGAATGAGATGCAAAATGACTAAAAAGTAAATCACTGATTGTAAGAGTAAATGCTTTGCAAGATGTTCGTATAGGTCTGAGTTTGTGTAATGAGCCGATTGTGATAAATTGATCCAGCATAGACAGCTGTAAATGCACGCTAGATTTAATCCTACAATCACTTTGATATTTAATGATTATGATGTCCATTCTTCGTCTGTAGCCTGCTGCACTTTGTAGATATGTCACCTGTTCAAGTAAACATTCTCTAAAATACTTTTTTTATGCCATGGGTCAAACAGTTTAAACAGTTCCTTTGAATAAAAATAAACTCTGTAAGGACAGAAAACAAATGTTTTTTTTTTCCTGCTGACTTATTATTCACCTCTATATTTACCTCAGCATTTGGTATTTACCTACTGCGCTTGCCAAAGAAGGTTGTTCTCTGTAACTAATAGATGTGATTTATGGAAGCAGGGTAACCTACAATTATTCAGTGAAAACAGACGCCGTAACATCATCACTCAACAAAGCTGCCTGGGGTGATTTCAGGTGATGTGGGGGCACTTCTTGGCAAAGTGTAATTGCTTTATACATGCACTCAGCTGTATGATATAAAAGAATCTCTATATTTCTTTACTCTGCTTTTGGTTATATTGTATTTTTATTCCAGGTCTTCTCTTTCCTCTGCCTCTTCTGCCATTTAACTTTATATTTGGTACAGGCTAATGCATGCTGCCACTACAATTTGATATCATTCATATTCATTGATTTAATTCATTAACATGATAAAGCATTACTGTTTGAGCATTAGATTCATTGACTTATTGCTATGAATTGTTTTTATATCCCTCTCTTTCCTTGTAACTCCAATATAACAGCCAATCATGCCTTTTTTGATACTGTAATATTATGATTTTGTCATTTAATGAGCCATCTTTAATGATCAAATAAAGTATTAGTGGAACAAAGACTGTTCATTGGTGCTTTTTATGACATGTGATATCTCATCGATGTGCTCTGGGATTGTCAGCACAGCCTTGGAGACGATCATCTCCTATCCTCCGCTCTGCTTGTATGGTCTAATCAAACATGGCGAGCCTCATGTAGGGGTCGAGCACTGATCATCTGTCACGTTTTCTTCACTTTATAGTGGATTTGTTTTTTATTTCCTAACTTGTGTGCTATTCCGTGCGCCATGTTCGCAAACGCAGCCCTGCGAGCTGCTCTCAGATCATCCGCCGGCGCGCTGCGCCTGGAAAGCGGCGCACTGTGCGCGTCTCTGTCGCCGAGACTCTGGACGTGCAGCCCGGCTGTATTATCGGCACCCAGGGCCGCTTGTGGTGAGTGTAGCGATGGGTGAGAAGCAGATGAAGCTGACCTTAATGTGTTTGGAAGATAGCTGGATAACGTGTTTAATTTACACCCAGCAAAGCCTGTCCTGACACCGACAGCAGTGGGCAGTGTTGACAGATAAGTGCAGAGTCACAGCATGCTGTCTAATAATATGCACTTCAAGGCTGCTGCAAGTAATATATATTTAAAAAGATAGTTCTCAGACCTCCAATTCAATCATTTAAGTATTACTCCTAATAGAGCCACAGTAGGATATACTGGAGGTATTACATCTGTAAGAGCATCAAATACCTCTCCTCAGACTGTCATTAGTTTAGTAATATATGGGTTTGATTGGCAGTGGTTAGGACAATTCCAAGGGCCCACGACTGACAGGTGCCCCAAAAAAATAGGTAAACATCAATATAAAATTATTAAACCATCATCACTGAGTATATATATTTCAAATATAATAATGAAATTAAATATCTCTTTGTTTTTACGTGTTTTGGGCAGTAAAAGTTCAATAAAAATGGCCTTTAGCACATTTTTATGGTGGCTTTTAATCTTGCATCAAATAGTGAACTGCACTGCACAACAGCTGCACAGAGGAGGGGGCCCAATTTGATTTTTTTTTTTTGTCATGGGGCCCAAAATTCCTGGCT